>NC_087174.1:1592500-1620000 GCF_035594125.1 Scylla paramamosain
TTCCCTCAACCCGCTTATTCTCTTCCTATTCTTTACGTAGCCAACCATCAAATTATGTTTTTAGCTATCTTTCTTTTTTTTTTTCTTTTTTATTCGCCGTCTCCGTTTTCACCGTAGCAGTTTTGCCTTCATTCTTAAAGGTATATATGGTTCTCTCATTTCACAAGAGTTCCTGGTACTATTTTTTTTTCCACCCTTCCTCTTGCTGCAGTTATTAACCATATTTCCGCTCACTTCCTTTCAGTGTTCTTTTACGTAGTTTTTCTCTTACGTTCTTTCGTCCTTTTCTTTCATCTTCCCCTTCTTTCTTTCGTATGTCAGTCAATATATATTTTGCTTTCTGTCCGTCTCTCTCTCTCTCTCTCTCTCTCTCTCTCTCTCTCTCTCTCTCTCTCTCTCTCTCTCTCTCTCTCTCCCCCCCCTCCCGCCTCTTTGCCGCCTCCTCGTCCGGTCCCTCGACGCCTCTCGGGACCTGAAGAGATAGCTTCTCCCCCTCCCCGTTTTCGCCTGGTATCAATGTGTCTCGCCTCAGGGCCGAACATGAAATAGGATTCGTGTATGGAACCAAGAATTATATTCCAAAAATTCTGAATGTAGTTTCCCCAAGGTGTATTGTAACATGAATTTGTGTATATTTAGATGCAGTGGATGTTGGGGAGGGAAGAGGAATAGTGTGTGCCGGAAAGGTGCTGTGGGCTTTTTTTTACTTAGAATCTTGACTGGAACGATGGCCTCTTCTCGGGCGTACAGTAGAGCGTGACGGGCAGCCTCCCTTCCCCTCCACGTTCACTGTACACACGCATTATCTCCGGTGTTTTAACTGCGGCTCTGGCCATCTCGGGTCGCTGGAGAAGTTCCGCACGAGTTGCTAAAGAAACGCCTGAAGATATCCTGGGAGAATCTGGACCGAATAGTGAAATATAATAAGGTGCTGGATCGCATTGCAGGCGGAGTGTAACCATGGCAGCCTTACGGACCAACGAGGTGTAAGATAGTAAGGCGATACTTTACATTAGGCGCTTCGTGAGCTGCATACCTAATGCTAACAGGTATCAACGAAATCAGGGAACACGTAACTCGTAACCCTCAAAGCCTTTCCCGGAGCATCATTTACCGTGCGTTGGAGGGTTTAAGGTCCCATTTGGCTTACCAGTGAACCCTTGGGCCTGGAAATCGTGCGTTTACCTGAAGGTCAGACAGCGCGGAAGGTTGAGTCTTGTGTAGGAGAGATAGAGAAGCGAGATGAATAAAGCCACGTCTTTTTCGCACCGTATCAAGATTCAGCATCAAGGTGTGTGTCTTATTTATGGCTGGCTTAAGGGTTACTAGACATGGCGGTGTTAATCTCGGCTTAATCACAGGTAGTGGGTATGTGGTGGAGTGGTAAACGCTGAGGGAACTACTGACATGCGCCACCTGCCGACACTAACAACTAAAGGTGCTGAGCCAAGACAACACTGAAATTAAGCTTACAGAATGGTAGCTCTCTCATATCGTGTTACCGAGAAGAGCATTGTTACTTCATGTACTTAGCTTCACCTTCAAGGGCGCGCTTACATTGTTATTTTAATGTCCCTTTGGTAGGAGTCATTAATGATGTCTTTTTTCACTTTTTTTTTCATTATTTTAGGAAGTTTCCTTTTCTTTTTTTTCATTTTCGTGTGTCATTTCTCTCTCTCTCTCTCTCTCTCTCTCTCTCTCTCTCTCTCTCTCTCTCTCTCTCTCTCTCTCTCTCTCTCTCTCTCTCTCTCTCTCTCTCTCTCTACTTTACAGATTCTTTTACTTAAAAAACGCTTCTTATTTTCACAGACACATGTGGAATTTATCTTGTGAGTGGAATCTTTAGCCTCAACCTTTTCAGAAACAAGTATAATGAAAGGTGGATGAGTAGATTCTATAATGGTCTCACGACAAACACAAAAAGAAGGGGAACACAAAGGGAGTAGAGTCATTACTAGGGGATTAAGGTTCGTTAGTCAAGGTACTGGAAAAGGATGGAGGGGAGGCAGAGGGTAAAGATGGTGCAAGAATGAAAACGAGCTGTGTGAAAGATATTACTCGCGAAAGACCAGAGCAGAATTGAGAGGAGAGGAGAGAGAGCCAGGAGGAAGAGCAGCCGAGAGAAAGAAATACAGATGTGGACACCAAGGTATTGCGAAGGAAATGTGGCCGAGGAAAAAAAAAAAATGTCTGGAGGAAGGTTGGTGGAAAGAAAGGATTAGAGGAAGAGAAAGATAGATAGTAGAATTAGAGAATAAAAGAGTGGTGTGTAAGAAGGGGCCAGGCTAGGGATAAGTGTGATACATGACAGGCACCGTGAATCTTACACCAGCGGTGCAATTTCATACGAAGGAGAAAAACGATTTATGGCTACTTAGGAAAAGACTTTGCTTATATTACGTAGTTCGCCTTGACAGCTTATACCTAATGTCAGTTTCCATAGAAATGTATACGGAATGATACTAACAATGATACCGTCACCATTATACTGCTGTTTTCTTCTCATTCTGTCGATTTTTTCCCTTTTTTCTTCTCTCTTCCTCGACCTCTCGTGACAAGACTAATTTTTTTCTGTGCAGTGTTGGCAACATTGGAGAACGACACGTTGGCAACAGTGCTGTGGATTACAGGTAGCAGCAGCGAGTCTAATTAAGCAGGCACGCAATCACGCATGCACGCAATTATAAGGTTACACACACACACACACACACACACACACACACACACACACACACACACACACACACATGTATAGAGCAATCCAGATGTCATTTACTCATGCGCTGCTAATCTTTGTACACCACTCCACAGCCGCCAACGATAAGTAGTCGTGGTGTGGTAGGCGTTGTGGTGACGGCTGGCAAGCTCAAAATTTCGTGACATGATAAAGATCTAGAGCCTTACAAGTACGAGGTATGCTTAGCGGGGAGGGATGGCGGGGAGGGAAAGCAAAGGCTGATCATTGCGAAACGTCAGGCTCCCATGACGTGTAAAGTACTCTGTAGCGCGTGAAGCATTTGATCTATTCATTATGTTTTCGGCCACGAAGTCTTGTCTGCAGCAATGTCCAGGTTTGCGCCATGACAGCTCCCAAAACATTCTGGCTGTGTAACTGGCGGGAGGCACACAGAACAGCGTTGTCTTTCATCCAGTATTCAAGCACACGTTACAGATTGCATGGAACTCGAGATTTGTTATGCTTTTACAGTGAGAGAGAGAGAGAGAGAGAGAGAGAGAGAGAGAGAGAGAGAGAGAGAGAGAGAGAGAGAGAGAGAGAGAGAGAATGGATTCTATATGTATGCCATAAAAGTGTTATGTCCTGAGTGACACCAGCTTATAGCCAGAAACTCACACATGCCACAAGATTCACCCCAGAGTTGAGACCCACACATTCCCACATCAAGACCAACCCCACTATTTAACCAACTCATACACTGCCTTATTCAAGCCATGACCACTCCAATCCGGACGGCTCAGACTCACATCAGCTCCGCCACAGACCAGCACAAGACCCACACGCTTGGATTTTGCCGAGATCCAAGCCTGCCTTTCTTTGGGCTGAGAGACAGATGGGAGCAAGGCAGCGAGCGAGGCAGATAATTGAAAAACTTTTCATTACGAATTGAACGACCTGGCTGAGGCTGGACGACCGGCTGTTGCCTGTGTCGAACTTTTTCTTTCCTAAGGTCAGGTGAAGCCAGGTCGCTGCTGTTAAATTGTGCATCGTGTTTTCTTTCTTGTTTTCTTTTTTTTTTTTTTTTTTAGTAACGTACGGTATATCAATTATCCTTTCCTTTCTTACTAAGGAGAGACATCTTAGGAGGACAAACCCAAGAAGACAAACACAGTAGTATTAAGTAACACAAAAGATCTGATAACAAAGGCAGTCAGGTATTGATGGGTAAATGGCGTTGATTATAGTCTGAATGCAGCGAGAGCGTGATCGAGAGCGAAAGAAGAGAGGAAAGAACAATCAGAATTTCATGAATGAGAGGGAAAAAAAAAATTACGTTCATGGGGAGCGGAAGGTTAAATCATTACCACGGAAGTTATGTAATGTGAACTTTAATTAAATTTTTGCCCGCCCTTACAGATTCGTTTCAAGTCTGCAAAATGTTCAACCTCTCCTCCAAAAGTACCGAAGTGCGCAAATAGGAAAAGGACGGATAAAAAGATACAATAAAACTCCGAGCAAGGAAGGTGAAATTAAAATGACATCATTCGCAGCCGTTCTTTTCTCCCAAGATGCTCCAATTAGGAGGTTCGCATCACACCACCTACAGGCATCTCTTTTTTACTCCTCTTCGCTTAACTTTCATTTATTTCCTTCTTTGTTCCCTTGTTGCAGGCTACGCTCCTCCCGCAGAGGCTCACAATCCACCAGCATCATTAGGGCCACAGAATCATGGCTCAGGTTGAGTAAAGAATAATGATTAACTTGTAACTTATAAGGAGGCTGTGATGGGAAGCTTGTACGGTGGCGGTAATTGCCCTTATCTTATTAGGTATACAAATAAATTAATAAGCCTTTACTCTATCATTACTTTTAATTTACATAGACATTCTCTCTGAACTTTTAACACATACATTTCTCTTCTCTGCTTTAAGTACAAATTTCATAGACCTTCATATCACCCGTTCTGCATCGCACACAGATTCACGCATATAACCTTGATCCTGCCTCACATCCCGCTCCCCTTTATTCAACACATCTGGTTTCTTTCCCTCTTAAACTCGGGTGTCTAGGAACAAAAGATTAATCCCGCGTCCATGTGTCCTGTCTCCCATCAACCCCTCTGGCCCCGCGTAAATCTTTTCCCTCGTTAACTTGGAGCCCTCCTGCTGTACTTATCGGTGCCATCAGCTGCACAGGACAGAGAAAGCCGCTAACAACCCTCATCTGTGAAGTAATGATCACCATAAAGCAACCAAAGGCGGAGAAGTGAAAAATTATTCGGTAATACCAGTTTCTCGGGAGTGTTACGTAGATTGAAGCTGGACAGTCGTACCTCTTCACTCCTGCCATGACGAGATGTCCACAGTACAACCATGCAGTAATTGAATTAAAGGATCAAATGATAAAAGGAGTAAATAAGTGAGTAGACGGTGATGCAGTCAAGGCAACGGAGTCTTTCCTCTGTGGTGGACATTGAGAGCCTCGTACAGTGCGGCCAGACTTTGATGCCGCGCAGTCCTTTTCGTATATCAAGAGGCTTACCTTGATCTCGGTATTAAGTGCGCTCTCGTTACGTTTGAAGGATTGCGTAAGAGAGGAAGAGCAATGTTATGACATGCTCACGTCTTCCAATAACGCTGGAGTCCAGTACGCTCCAATACTTTTCGTGTCGTTCCGCATGACGTAACTCCCTCGTGTGAATTTCCCGGGTACACACTTACCTTCATTGTTAGGGTTTCCTTGATAATCACTCCTCTGTGCCAAGACCGGAGCAAACATCTAGTGCCGAGCTAATACAGTGCTACTTATGTTGGTTATTCAGAAGTAGATAATATGCAATATTGTTTTTTCTTTCTTTAGACTATTCTTTAAAACAACTAGTAAGGCTGTTTGGGAGCAATAAATATAGGCCTATAAAATATATTTCTGCTTCAGGACGAAGATATGAGCATGAGCGACCTACATGTGGAATTCTGCTGGAGCCACGACGTTCGCCGCGATGCTAACCTTCTACTGCAGGCGAGTGACTGATGACATAGCAGCGACAAGTACTGGGTCACCTTTTGGTAAATTACGTTATGGAGGATTATCTTTGCCTTTTCTGTAGAGTGGTGATAACAATATTATGAAAGAATCATCTCCAGGTAACAGCTTGCTCATGTATGTCAAATTTTCAGCTATTTTTGTAGTGGTGAAAAGAGAGGAGGTGAATAGAAGTAGCGGTGGTGATGAGAGAGTGATTGTGAATGAGTAGGGGAGGGGCTAAGGTATGTGTGGGCCGGAAAGTAGGGGAGGGAAATGGCGTGGAGGGCGAGTGGGTGTGGAATGAGAGGGTGAAGCGGTGTGTGAGTGATGAAACCATGATTGGAAGATGGAATCGGGGTGAATGAAAGCTGCGCTAGTTTTGCACCCCAAAATATTTTGCCGACTTGTTTGTTCGTTTAGTTTTAGTGTGAAAACTGGTAATAGCCTTTGGTCATGGGAAGCTAAAGGTTATGAGAGAGAGAGAGAGAGAGAGAGAGAGAGAGAAAGGAATTAATACACAACCATATATATAGTACACTGTATTAAAAAAGTCTTTTTAGTAATAACAGTGTCAGTGAATTAATACTTGGTGTGGGCGAGGCAGGATGACGTATTGACATTTTCAGGGTCAACAACATTCGCGATCTTGCAGATGACAGCGGCGGATCTCCACCCACGCCGCTACACCTCATCACTTCCCGGGCCGGTGCTGCGACTTTAAGGATATCTGGGCATTGCTGGTGATGTATGGGGCAGATATTGACGCACGGGGGATGGATACGTGAGGAGATGCGCGAACCGTGACATTTAGCTGAGGGAATAATGACGAGGCCGAGTGAGTAACAATGACAGTGTGCGTGAGGGAGGTTTGTGGTAATGAGAAGAGAATCGGAGGGTAGATAACTCTCAGGTTGCAATACACACTCCATTTTCACCAGTACTTGTTATTCAGAGGCAGGAATCAGGAGAATGGAGACGGCTAATATTAGCTAGCCAATATTAGCGACAAACATTGTTGACGTGTCGCAGGGGAAGATGAGGGAGCGAGGTTTTCAGGGATATTGATACTCTGGTAAAGTGTTCCCTTTCTTTTTTTTATTAGTCAGTGAAATGATGTAGGATAAACAATATGTCTAATATTTGGTGTTGCTCTTATCCCCAGACATCAAGAGATGGCAGATGACATGGTACAGAGCCCAGTGAACAAGGAAATCAATCGTTCTCATATTTTTTCTTTTTATCAAATATTACACTGAGTTTAATAACAGCAATTGGAATTACTGTATGCTATTTTAGTGAGACGGAAATGAAAGTCAAGTCCACAGGCGTCGCATACACGGGTTAAGTTTACGAAGGTGACATTTAAATTACTTTCTTGCAAATCGGTGTGTCAAGAAGGTAACGAATGTGTCAATAGCAGTGCGTTAACTTGGCTGAAACACAGGACGCCATATTGAAATAAAATGCATTTCTTTCCAGGTTGTCGTGATGCTGGTTAACTGTTGCTTCAGAGACACCGGGACGGGAGGTGCAAAGCTGTGTGTATGATGGGCTTTTAAGGCGTGTATGTAGTATGTGTAAATAGAAGGAAAAAAAAAATAGTCCTGCATTTTACGCGCATGAACATCTCTGAAGAAGCCTCCAAATGCAGGTGCTCCTCCAACTCCTATACTGTGTGGACTGTTGCTTATTGTTGGCGCCAGCATCATTCACTCCATCACCGTTGAAAACACTTTCCAATTTCTAAAATATAGAAAGATTACTTGTTAGATAGAAAAACTGTGAAAATGTTTATTGTAAATATTGATAGATCATTTTGTGTCAATTTTAATTAGTTTACTCTGTTTAATACATAGTGAAATTTCATCAAGTGAGAGGCTGTGTGATATAACTGTGGGAGGACATCCTCCTGAGAGAGAGAGAGAGAGAGAGAGAGAGAGAGAGAGAGAGAGAGAGGTAGGGAGGGAGGGAGAGAGAGGTAGGGAGGGAGGGAGAGAGAGAGAGGTAGGAAGAGAGAGGTAGGGAGAGAGAGGTAGAGAGAGAGAAAAGAGAGAGGTGGGGGAGAGAGAAAAGAGAGAGGTGGGGGAGAGAGAAAAGAGAGAGGTGGGGGAGAGAGAAAAGAGAGAGGTGGGGGAGAGAGAAAGAGAGAGGTGGGGGAGAGAGAAAAGAGAGAGGTGGGGGAGAGAGAAAAGAGAGAGGTGGGGGAGAGAGAAAAGAGAGAGGTGGGGGAGAGAGAGAGAGAAAAGAGAGAGGTGGGGAGAGAGAGAGAGAAAAGAGGTGGGGAGAGAGAGAAAAGAGAGAGGTGGGGAGAGAGAGAGAAAAGAGAGAGGTGGGGGGAGAGAGAAAAGAGAGAGGTGGGGAGAGAGAGAAAAGAGAGAGGTGGGGAGAGAGAAAAGAGAGAGGTGGGGAGAGAGAAAAGAGAGAGGTGGGGAGATAGGACAGAGATGGGGGAGACAGAAAAGAGAGGTGGGTTAGATAGAGGAGAGAGGTGGGATAGACAGAGGAGAGAGGTGGGGGGGAAAGAGGAAATGTGAAGGGAAAGAAAAGGTGGGGGAAAGGAGGAGAGGAGAGAGGTTGGGTGGCAAGAGGAGGGAGAACGAGGTGGAGGGTGACAAAGGTTAGGGAAGGAAGGGGAGGATGGTGTGGGGAAGAAGGCGTACGAAGAAGTCCCATTTCAGGTGGCGTGGCGTGTTTCTTGCATTGGGTAGAGTGACGCCTCACCACTTCCAGCCAGGCCTCCCAGGAGTGACTTGGAGATGTGACAGCAACACCTGAAATCATAATAAACTTTACCGCACGCACGAACAGCTGTATTTCTTAGTATGTCCTATATATCCAGGTGTCGTAAAAGGGATTTTAGTATATAGACAAAGCTACTCAGAAAAAAAGAACTATAGTGTTTACAAGCACATGGGAAATATAACATGAACACCCGAAATGTATCAAGTTAAACAACAGTTCTTACAAGCTAGAGAGAAAATGACATTGAACCAACTGCTTTAGAAGGTTATTTGTGAAAACTATGCTTCACAGGATCAGAAACACACACACACTCTCGTACGCTGCTATTTGATATAACTGGTGTTTCATATGGGTCACTGCGCTAAAGTAAATTAAATAAGAATGATTATCAATTAGTAAACTATTTGTAAACTATTGTATAACCTGAGGCTTCGGCACCAGCCATAGCAGGAAGATATTTAATTAAATGTTGGTACATTACAGTACCAGTTGACAAAATAAAGTGGGTACATTGCTGAACATCGACATTGATATCACCACTTACATTAGTCAAGTTAATTTTTCGGTTACGAAGTTGAATCGAGAGCTCAGCCATGACGTAACCTTAAAGGGCTTCGTGCTTCACAGTGAGATACTGCTACATGAATCATGTGCACTCTAATCTGTTCAGGTGAGGTGAGGACAGACGGCAAAAGACTGCAAACTACTGCCAGGAAATGGACAAGTAGCAGTTGAGTGATCACAGGGCGATGCTAACAGAAAACTTCCTACTGTATTGGTCTGAGAAACTAGGAAATAGTTTTTAAGTAAGTAGTAGTGTCAGGATATAAAAAAAAAAATAAAAATTCTAAGAAAAAAAAAGTGATGTCCTTTTTACGTGCAGAGCCAAAGTTTTCACTCGTGTGTCACGTTGGTTTCACGCATCTATACATAGTAAGAAGCAAATTTTCTGAGAACACTCGTATTCAGTACTAACCTGCAGACTGTTGGTTTCTATCTCCTGTCAACTTCGCAGCTTCTATGAGACTTTCGTCGATACCTTGGAGGGACCACAGCCAGGAATTCCCTGCAATGAATTGTTGCATGAGACCTTTGAATACATGTAAGTTATCATGGGTTGGATATACTTTTTAACCGTGTCAAAATCATTGTATGCTGAACCAATCAGTTGAAAACATTGTCAAAAATTTTGTTTTCCTAGTTTCGGTTTTGGTAATTTTTTGGCAAAACCTGTCACTAATTTGTCTCCAACTAATGAGTCATTATACAATTGTTTAAGAATGTGGTATTGCCCAAGGATACGAAGGGAATAGTGTGGTGTTAAATCAACGAAAAAAAAAAAAATTGCGACACGTTTCACCAGACAAAGCGAGCAAAATAACTTAAGTATTAAATAACAGAAAATTTGTGAACAAAAAAAAAAAAGGGGGGGCCCAACAAGCATTGACTGATAGAACGGTCCGATCATACAAAAATTAGAATTGCTTACAGCGCTATAAGCCGTGAACAAGGGGAAAAGAAGCACACCCACACACATGCATATGCTGGCGCGCGCGCACACACACACACACACAAAGCGCACTGACTAAGGCACAGTTACCTGCTTGCTGACGACCAATGTTTCATGTATCTAATAATTCTTTACTGAACCACCACCACTCCCTCGGGCGCCCCCGTCCTGGATCCTGGGCAGTGAGCGTCACGGCCGCCGAGGCACCCTGCAGGTAAAAAAAAGATTTAAGGATCCCGGCCACTTTTTTTTCTTCGTTTGGAACGTCTCACACTACGTAAATCATTTCTTTTGTTCATAAATAGTTTAAACAAAGCCAGATAACAGTTAATTCCATACGGATCAAGTTCAGTTTAACTTACATGTTGCAAAGGGATGAAAAATGAGAACCAGCCGTACTACGTATCTGCTTTTCCCTGCTGCCACCCACATACTGGCGAGGCTCGTTGAGCGGTGACTCTTCCCTCTCCTAATGAAGCCTCTAACTTTGGTTTACGAAACATCTGCACCTGTCTGCTTATTAAAAAAAAAAAAAAGTATCAACATATTTTAATCACATTATGATTTCTATATCTTAGTCATGTGTTTATCTTATGGCATGGCACTACAGCGAGATGAAGTATTGGTTATATAGAATATGAACTAACAATGAGTTAGTCCGGAGCCTCAAATAAAAAGGTTCAGTTCGTCTTCTTCGTGACATCAAGACGCTTGGCTGCATCCTATTGGCTGAAATGGAGAAAACGGGAAGTTAGTTTTCAGAGGCCGTCAATGAATTAAATAACACTGTTAAATATGACGCGTTATTTACACTAGAGTCACACTGAGTGAGTATTATATAGCTACATAAACTTTAACGGTGACACAAGTTACTGGCTTTCCTCTTTTATCACCGCAGCTCTGGCTGTTCGTCACCTGACACGGCAGCAAGGCGCGACAGTGGCTCCACACCTCTTTTTCTGGCCAATTATCCAAGGCACTAAACATAACTCGCTTCGGGGAATGGCCTTATTAGAGTTGTACGTCATCTAAACTCTGTGAAGAAAAGGAAATAAAATTACTACAGTACCAAATTTTAATGCATCCATGTCAATTCTGTACGTGTGTGTGTGTGTGTGTGTGTGTGTGTGTGTGTGTGTCCTGATGCTGACGTACGTACAATGCCTTCCATTACCAGCAGTGACATCATTGTCCCACTCATTAATGACTCCCAGCATGTATAGGAGCGGGAATATCGACTTCAGATAACGTGCGCGTCGCTGAAACGAGTGATATCAGGACTCGTTTCTTTACTGCTTGTTTGTGCGATATTCTCTCTCTCTCTCTCTCTCTCTCTCTCTCTCTCTCTCTCTCTCTCTCCACACACACACACACACACACATTTCTATCAAATATATTGAAGAAATTATAACGTAACATTTAAAAACTTCCCCTGCTAAAACAAAAATGAAATTACACTTATGTAGAAAAAATAAAATTTCATTTTCATCTACACACTAATTTAATTCAAAGGCAAGGAGCATTTCAAATGAAATTTCCGTCATTAAAAAAACAGTCGAGTATTCTTATCTGTTTGTCTTTGCCAAGTACTCCTGCTGCTAAATGGCCAGGTATACGAGTAGCGGCGGCAGCGGCTACGTACAACACGTGCACCAATTACACGATAAAAAGGTTTCCAAAACGCTGACTCCATTAAATACCGACCGCCCACTGCTTCCTTTCTCTTATTTCCTGCAACAACAACAACAGCAACAACAACAACAACAACAACTACTACTACTACTACTACTACTACTACTACTATTACTACTACTACTACTACTACTAGTACTACTACAATTATTACAACAACAACAACAACAACAACTACTACTACTACTACTACTACTACTACTACTACTACTGCTGCTGCTGCGACTGCTGCTGCTGCTGCTGTTGTTGTTGTTGTTACTATTGCTGTTGTTGTTGCTTCTGCTGCTGCTGCTTCCTTGTTTTTTTTTTTTTTTCTTTTCTCTTTTTAGCATATCGAGGTTGGGTCACCGTTCCCTGTGGGTAAACTTCTTTGAAGTTCGCTGTGAGGGACGTTTGGGTTCAAATACCAGTCGGAACTTACGAAGAATTTCATACCTTCAAATTAGAGTAACAATTCGGAGGAGCGATTCGCACTTACAGTAAAGTGTATTGAGTAAAATTTTTATCTGGTCAATTCACATCAGACAAAACACTTCCTTCCATGACGTCTCTTTTGCCTTTCTTCATCCCGTCATTCTGTCCTTCCTTGCTCTCTCCTCCATTCTGTCCTCTCTGGCTCCCTCCTGCCATACAGTCCTTCCTATTCCCTTGCCCTTGTCCTGCCTCCCCTTTCCCTGCAGCCGCAATCCCTGCACTCCCAACCCTTGTCTCGCTGCCTCATTCTCATCAGTCGTCCGGCAGATCCCGGCGACGCACAGACACAGGAGGAAACTTGGCATTTCACCTCATTTCCTTTGCAAACTTGGACGGTGGGGACGGCCGGCAGGGACTCCATCTTTCTGATTATATTACCGGCCAAGGTTAAAAATGCGTGTGTTGCAGTGCTCTTCATCCGTCGCTGCCTTCCTGTCATTTTTCTCTCCAGGGGCGTCTTTACACCTTGTTAGCTCAGAAACTTTTTAAAATGCAAATTAAATTCAGAGACGTGAGCGGTGTAGCGGTTGCGGTGGCGTGCTGAGTCTCTCTCTCTCTCTCTCTCTCTCTCTCTCTCTCTCTCTCTCTCTCTCTCTCTCTCTCTCACTATACCTCGGAATGTGCTACTATACCACTAAGGTTGCGGTGCGTGTCGGGTACACATCCTCCACTCGGCTAATGCGATTATGTTGCATTCATTCTGATTCCAGGAATTTCTCCAATTATGTTCACGGTGTCACGTTTCTAATACTCATCCTCGTAGTGCACGCCATTAGGAGAGGCTTCCGCGACGAATTTCTGACATCAATTACATGCGAGTGATTTATTTTTAATTGTGATTTTTCTGAGTGTGGATGATATGCAAGACTGCTCTCTCTCTCTCTCTCTCTCTCTCTCTCTCTCTCTCTCTCTCTCTCTCTCTCTCTCTCTCTCTCTCTCTCTCTCTCTCTCTATGCCACACACACACACACACACACACACACACACACACACACACAAACTTAATCAAACGGTCTACGATTTGGGAGCTATTTCCCTTTAAACATAGACTCTAAATGTTACTGTAAAATGTAAATAAACGGGTTACAAATACATTCCCTGTTCACCGTGGCGGCAAGAAAGAAAAAAAAAAAGGTGTGGGGGGAATGGCAGTCCTAATTTCCATGAAGTAATCTGTTGTTCCGGGTTCCTCTGAGCCGTCGATCTCCCCTTCAGCACATCTCGCCTCTATAATGGCACACTCGTTTTGTCTTTTCCCGACCATTGTAAAAAACCTGATACACCTGAATATTGTGAGCTCATCCATCCTCCATCCAGGCTAGCCATTTAATAATGTTGCGTCTGGCAGTGTTCCCTGGCACAAAATAATATGATAGGAGGGAGAAAGCCACCGATAAACCACAAGATAAACTCACATTGTAATGATGCACGAGTCTCATATACAACACCAAGCTGAGCTGTCCGTCGGCATACAAGCAAGGAAGCAACGAGTTTCTTTCAGTGTTCCTGAATGGCTTAAAAGAGGAGGCGAGGGCATGAAAAGAGTGTCTCTCCCAATATGAGGAGTGAGGCGCAAGGGGAAGCTCCCGTCACCTGTCTCTATTATTTACCGGACAATGGAGGGGAGAGGAGTGACACGGTAAGGGGCGGTGAGGGGAGATGAAATAGAAATAGAAGAACGAGGATGATAGGATGAGAAGACACATGAATATATCGAAGGGGACAGCTGCTGAGGGAATGTGAGAATGGAGAAGGGACTCATGCACGGAATATAGTTGTGAAATGTGTACCGAGAGGACACTGGCCAGGAATAAAAATGAATTGAAGATTAAAAAATAAATATCTCAAGGAAACACGGATGCAAAAAGAGGAAATATTCATCAGCAAACACGTGTACTTGTTTAAGCTTCTCTCTCTCTCTCTCTCTCTCTCTCTCTCTCTCTCTCTCTCTCTCTCTCTCTCTCTCTCTCTCTCTCTCACGATCGAAGAAAGCCAGTAACAGCATTCATTGAAGTAAAAGCGATGAATGAGAGCTAATTAAAATGCGTTCGTGTTCCTGCTCTTAATCTTTTTTTCATCTCCTTTTCCCTCCCAGCTTAAGTTGACATGAATGGCGTAGCGGTGGAACATTTTGTATCAGTTGTCCTCTCCTTTGTGAAACGGCCACAAGGAGGTCATACTCGGACTTCTGTACACGCAAGTCCGATTTACAGCCATCCCGTGCCGGCATGAATCACCTTGGCGTTGATATATTTGCAAGGCGCCTCCCCGACCCCCGCAGGACTCGACGCCTCATCCATCGTGCAGCTGCCGAGGCGGGAAGACCGGAACGCAGAGAGGCTCTTAGATGTACTGGCGCTGCAGATAATTATTCCTCAAGTCACACACACACACACACACACACACATTAACTTTATTTCTCCCTTTTATCTTCCTTTCGTTATCAGCTGACAGAACCCATCGTCTGCCGTCATCATCATCATCATCAAGGAGGATTAGGTGACGTGTGAGTCGCCACACTGATAGTGAAGGTTCTGCCTTGCAAACCCTGACGGTAAAGACACTTGCACATACGACTACACGTTCTGATCAGCTGACACTCTCCATACTCTTAATTCACACAGCACGTCACACAGCACGTCACACAGCAGGAACAGAGTAGCTACCGAGTTCACCTGGAAACAACCGCACCAAACTATTCCACGCATCGTTTCCTCCTTTCCTCTCTCACCCGTTTCCTTTATCTCTTTCCTCCCATGATATTTTCTTCCTTCCATTCTTTCCTCCTTTCCTCCGCTCATGATATTGGCATCTTTCATATTAATACCGTTATTGGATATCAAATATATATATCTACTGTACTGATGAAAAATAAAATAAAGTTTAGCCATAATATTTATATCATTCTTTAAAATTTTAATAGCAAACAGTTCAGAAATATTCAGTAATTTCCGTCGTTATCTCTGACTTTGCCGACATAAAATTTTTACAGCTAGAAATATTAATGCTGCGGCGGTGCTGAGATCAAAATAGAGCCCGCGTGTGTCTACGTATATTCTACACTATAACGAGGCTCATATTGTGCGGCGTTTGTACACAAAGGAAACACGTAACTTCAATTATATAACATGAGACCTGAATGAGCCACACAGTTATCAGGTCACCGGCACACAACCCACCCAACAAGCCTTTCATCATTCATCACAGCATCTCTGTCCTTGGAGACATGCAATGACGCCAGTTCAGCAAGTATGGTTCTCTGAGTGTAAACAGGCCGGCTGAAAGTACCGAAGAGCCACATGGATTATGCAAAGTCAGGTTGATGGAGGTGACGACAAAACTCCCGCATTTGCATATCAGGTGGTGATGAACGGAGCTGCGAAAGGGGAAGATTAGCAACCTGCTGCCTCGATAAATAAATCACGAGAACACCGATGACAAAAAAGGGGGAGCCGAATGAAATTTACATTCAAGGGGAGCAAGAGTGCGAGGGAAGCCTTATTACCGGCCTGCAAGGGAAGGGTTCAGCACAGCCGGTTAATGGCGGGAAGCAGCCAGGTAAAACTCCGATGGCGCGATTGGAATGCTTAAATTTCACGCTTTTAGCAGTGTCGTAAATTCTTGGGTTTTACCAGCGAAGATACAATTTTGTTATCGGATGACAGTACGAAAAAGACTTTGGTGACTCAGTGTTGATAGCAGCGAGTGTGATGATAAGCAACACTGGTGATATTTTCAATTTATATGATTGGTTTTGTATCATAGATATTCAACGTTTGGTTTGGTGTAAAACAATTTCATGTTCGGCGTTCTCCTGCACTGTAAGTCTGCAGCATTATTCTGTCCTGGAAATCTTACAGTAAGGAATTGTCCCTAAGGAGGCGTACACTAATGACTCCAGACACTTTACTGCAGGTGTTATTGCTTCTGTTATGAGCTCTGTATTAAATAACGTTTTAATCAGTTCCTTCCAGCTTTACTTCCGTTACGGGAAAAGATCCATTGCCAGCCTGTCCTGCCACTGCTTGTACTTTCTCCACGAAGGTAATGAACTATAATGAAAGAGGTCCGAGAGGGAAGCCAACCACAAAAGCCTCAGGTCGCCTTGCAAGTTGGCTTCTTTAATTAGCTGACCGTGAAGCCGTCCGGCCTTTAAGGGAAGTTTTGGCCCTTCATCGGCTTGCTAATAGTAATTTCGAGGTGAGTCGGTTCTCCTTTGGCGGAGAAGATAACAGCGTGGGCAGGTGAAGGTGAAAAGGAAAAAGAGAGGATGAAGGAATAAGTGAAAGAGGAAGAGAGGCAGGTTGGATGAAGTTTGCGGATATGAGGATAATATTAAAGAAAATGGGGGAAAGAAGAGTTATTGGGAGGAAATGAGATGCGTGTGTGGATATCGCTTACTCTGCACAGGGTCAGCGGGATGTGAAGATAACCCCCAGAACACGGCGCGCCGAAATATTGAGTAAATGAAGCAAAAATAGTGTACGCCGCCGGTTATGGATGAGAGGCATTTGACATTTGTGCTGCTTATGAGGGGCTCTGAACACACATACACACACACAAACACACACACACACACACACACACACACACACACACACACACACACACACACACACACACACACACACACACACGATGTAAAAGGATGTGGACAAAGCAAGGGCTCTGGAGACCCTCCGACAAGTGAGAAAGGTGAGTCACCTGAGTCTCAACGAAATTGAGTA
This sequence comes from Scylla paramamosain, assembly GCF_035594125.1. Taxonomy (NCBI): domain Eukaryota; kingdom Metazoa; phylum Arthropoda; class Malacostraca; order Decapoda; family Portunidae; genus Scylla; species Scylla paramamosain. The sequence continues at coordinate 1,609,347 of NC_087174.1, forward strand.
AGTCGGGGAGGATCGTGGAGAGCCGCGACTATTTTGAGTCTGCGAAGCTCACCCTCCGTCGTGGGCGAGTTCCCTCGTGGACTAAGAGCCTCGTCCAGGTCTTCAATAAGGCCATTAACTGGAACCACTCGCTCCGGGTGACAAAAAACATAATTGATTTCTTTTACGAGCGGGGTTTCGCCTGTGTTGTAGCAGGGGAAAAATAGAGTCAGCTGGAAGTTTAAATGGACTTCGGCATGGCGGAGTTTGGGTGTATTTGCCCGAGGTGACAACTGCACCCATGCACCCCCACACCCGACCCCCTTCAATAATACCTCCCACGGAGCGTCCCGCGTCTCTAAACACCCCTTCTCTACTTCTCTCTCTCTCTCTCTCTCTCTCTCTCTCTCTCTCTCTCTCTCTCTCTCTCTCTCTCTCTGCATTCTTTAGAAGACTCAATGCAATTTCAGTTGACGTGTGCAAAGTTTAATTTTCTCTGAATATTAAGTTCGTCTGTCTGTTGTTTTCCAATACTTTTTCAAGCGATAGACAACTGTCTTGAGTTGAATAACGTCCTTTTGAAAGGTAATGCCCCAAGACAATGACGGGGCACCAAGAGAAGTAAACAAAAGCCTCCCTAAAAAAACTGCATGTGCATAATACTCAGAAAAGGTAAAATTATTTCAAGTTCCGCGTCGTTCCATCTGACTCATTTAGCTGGCGGGACCTCCACGACTCCCCGAGCTCGACCCTTCATCAGCGTGGTCTGATTGAGCAAAATAAACGACAACATAAATTTCCTAGACTTTTCATACAAGTTTTCTTTACCGAAAGCAAACAAATAAAACAAGTATTATACATTCAAGACATTTCGCGCAAAATACGAGTACAGCATATATATATATATATATATATATATATATATATATATATATATATATATATATATATATATATATATATATATATATATATATATATATATATATATATATATATACACGAGTACACACACACACACACACACACACACACACACACACACACACACACACACACACACACACACACACACACACAGAGAGAGAGAGAGAGAGAGAGAGAGAGAGAGAGAGAGAGAGAGAGAGAGAGAGAGAGAGAGAGAGAGAGAGAGAGAGAGAGAGAGAGAGAGAGAGAGAGAAAGGAGGGTTGGGAGAAAAGTGCTCGGCACAGGATGACAGGTGCAATAAATGAATGGATGAGAAAAGTATTGAGTGAGTGAATGTTATCCTTTTAGTAACAAAAAAAAAAAACATTATAGGCAGTTAAAAATCTAAACGTGAAGACCTATTGATGCAAAGTTAAAGATCACAAGTTTCGAAGCTAATGATGGGAAGCAGGACGCTGTTGACATTGCACAATAATCTTTCAATATATCATGAGCAAGGAACATCAAGAATAGTACAGGATTAGCAAATTGTCTCTGCACACAGACAGACTGTGTGCAGAGACATAAGGATGACCTGAATTACTCTCGTATATAAATAAGCTTCCGCAGAGCTAGAATTGTTTTTCGTCCTGTGTTATGATGTTTGAGAAAGTCTTAGGACGATACAGGATACTTGAACATTGCTACTAGCGACAGCATAGATTTGCGTAATATTAAAGTTACTGAAGATTGGAATCATGTCAGGATATAAAATTGGGTACGAAGAAGAATTTATAATATCTGAGTTGGTAGTGCGCGCCAGTCGTCTGATATCTTTTTTAATTCAGCAAATTTGCAAATTTTCTTTATGACAGACAGATGATATGAAGAGTTACATGTCCATTTTTAAGAAACGAGGGATATCTGTAGGTCGAAAGTTATATAAAGTAATGTGGATTATGATGACATAAACAAATACCTGACGAGGGTAAGTAATGATGGTATGAAAAGATAGGAAAACTAATTTAATAGTACAGCGGCTTGCTTTGCCTTTAAAAAAAAAAAATTCAAGGTAAGTTAGGAAGATTACAATTAAGCAGCAGTGAAGGGAGGATACAAGTCACGAGGAAGGATATATCAAGGAACATACAAACGGTCGTGGCATGAACTTGGGACGGTTGAAGTGATCCAAAAGGGAGATCTTTGGTCATAACTTAAGAATCGTTGAGGAAATTGCAGAGAAAAGATAGGATAAGATGGAGTCAAGAAGAAAAAAGCTTTTACTACTGAGAATGGAGAAGTAGAGAAGTTGGAAATTAGTGGTTGAATATAAAAAAAAAAAAAAACGAAGTAATCACAGCAAAAGAGAGAAACGACTTGATTATGCATAAGAGGTAAGAACTGCAGATGATCCTGAAAGTAATTTTGGAGGAGAAAAAAAATTAGACACGACAGTTACGGATAAGTTTAGAATAAGCCCATGTCGTGATGTAGACGTGACAATAGGACGGTCAATGGTGAGAGGCAGTGTTTGTACTAAATGACAACGTTTTAAGGATGAAGTGTCCTGTTCTGTCCAAGTGAGACGGTATCATGAGTGACTGCATATGGGTGAAAGGACAAGTGTGTGTGTGTGTGTGTGTGTGTGTGTGTGTGTGTGATTCCCATTCTCCTACTTCATGCTTATATCCTCACCATCCATTCTAGGAAAGATTGAATACATATGCAATATGTATGCTCACACTAGCCGTTCATTCTAGCAGACCTGTACACGTGCCCTTAAAATCGAACGTCGACCGTGAATACAGCAGAAAATAAAATAAAAAAAATCAAAGAAAACGGGAAGCGAGTCTCATCCCTGAATAGCCGACTCCACTCTCCCAGACTGTCCACCGTTTTCCACACGTACATCCGCTCCACGAAAGTCATTTGCATACCTGTATATTCTACGAGAGGTTAACCAATATGATCGCGGCCTGAATGAAGGCACATAAAGCTGCTGCACTAGAAGGAAAGCTTGTGTCTGAAGAACTGAAGCAATCGAGGATCGGCACGGTGAGGTTGGCAGGCCTGGAACTGATGATCTGCTCCTAACTACTAGTTCGGCAGGGTGTTTCGAGCCGCTCATACACATTCACCTGAGAGCGAAAAAGAGAACGCTGCTGTTGCTCCTGGGATGTTGGTCACCAGTTACGAGAAATGATGTTCATTTGTCGAAGCGGGTGCAGCATGACGGCCGTGTAATTTAAGTGTCTGGATGGGCTTGTTGAAGTGTACGGGAGCGTGAAATGTGTGTGTGTGTGTGTGTGTGTGTGTGTGTGTGTGTGTGTGTGTGCAGGGAGCAGCTGTGAGGCATTTGTGAAGTGGAAGTGGGAGAGGGTGGGAGAGGGGGTGAAGAAAGGACGGGAAGATAAACGGTGAAAGGGCGGGGTGTTGGTGTAGGTGTGGTGACGTCTGAGGCAGGGACTCCACCCTCAGGAATGCTGGTGCTGCCTCCTCCTGATAAAGGGTGAGGCTGTTTTGAAGTCTGCTGAGCTCAGTGTATTGCGACATGAGGAAACAGCTGAAAACAGTTTTGTTGCTGGAGTTATTGACATGTGGGGTATATTTTTCTCACGTTCTACACTTCATATTTGAGAGAGAGAGAGAGAGAGAGAGAGAGAGAGAGAGAGAGAGAGAGAGAGAGAGAGAGAGAGAGAGAGAGAGAGAGAGAGAGAGAGAGAGAGAATCATCATTATTTCTAGAAAAAAATATATATACATCTTACCAACAACTTAGGTTTTAGTGTGTGTGTGTGTGTGTGTGTGTGTGTGTGTGTGTGTGTGTGTGTGTGTGTGTAGACAACTTTGTGCTTATCAAGGCTGCGCACAGATTCCTCCTTCAACATGGAAATTGCTGGTGAAAGGAGAGCGAATGGAAGGCAAAAGGGAGAGAAGATAGGGAGAAAAAGCAAGAAGAATGGCACATCCTGTTTTTGCCCAACGCCTCAGAAGTTCCAATCTCCTCTATCCCCCCTTTGGCCTCCCTCACTCACTCCCTGCATCGAGGGCGACCGTCTGCGCTGATGCACAAGACAGCCGTTCCCTCAATGGCCTTTTCGCAGATTTTGTAAAGTTTGGGCTGTCATTCTCCCTCGCTTTCCTGCCTGTGTAGAGGACATTCACATGGGCAGAGTGGTCGCTTTACATGTTCTTGGACCACGCCGGGGAGAGATTACTAAGACGTAAGTTGACAGTCTGTGGCGAGGTGAACACGTATTTAAAAACAGAGTGATACGACTTGGAGCTGACCATCTTGGCTTAACGAAATAAGCAGCATCAGGAGGATTATCTGATGGGACATGGGATTGGACTGGTTTGTGGGGAAGAAGGAGAATAGGATGGAGAGAAAGAAGGACGGAAGGAGGATTTTAAGAAAGTAACGACATGGATGGAAGAAGTTCAGAACGTCCAGCAAAGCCAAGTGAAGAAAGTTTTTTTTTTTTTTTGCAGCTGACGTTTAAATCTCTACTAACTTGTCTGTGTCCGTGCGTTCCTCACCCCTTTTCAATGTGGTGTGGCGAGAGAGAAGGTGGGGAGGAGACAGACTTTATACAAACTTCTCATCGTCTTAGAGCTGAAGTTACGATGACCTTGATAGAAAATGAAGCGTCTTAAAAAAAAATGCCAGAAAAAGTACTGTAATATTTTCTCTAACAAGAATGATTCAAGTATATAAAGTAAATGAATAGATACCAATGCAAAATAAGCAGGAACTAATAACTTGATTATGCCTTTATACTTTAGATTTTTTCCTTTCTTAAACTTAAAATAAGGGAGACAGTGAGCAGTGAAACTATAAATGCATTACTCTGTGAAAAGAAACGAAGAAATATGAGCAGACAGCAAAATTCTCTTGATCAATATGTAAGTTTTTTGAAAATCCTCATTAACGAAGAAATCTTAACTCCATTATAAGTTTTCAGAAAGAAATGTCAAATGTAACTTTTGGCGTCGACAGTTTTCCTCGACTTACTCTTCGGTAGGATGAGAGAGGGAGGGTGGGAGAGGTAATGCTGACCCAGGAACATCAGTGACCTTGCATGATTGAATAGTCACATGGAAAATTCCTAAACTTGTATTACTGACACAAACAGCATTATAAGAGTGATGGCAAGGAACTCGCAATTCAACCATTCTGCACCTGGTCAATAAATGAATACCTTGGGGAGGATCCTGCCCGGCTTTGTGCTACAGAAGAGTGTGCAAATTCTGGTCAAGGAATCAGAATAATATTTAGCACAAGGTCGAGCACCATTGGCCTCAAGCACACACACACACACACACACACACACACACACACATTATAACATGACAACAAACACTATCAGTACTGGAATCATTACTGGGTATTTTTTACACGTAATTGTCCTTCCTTGGCAGGAATCGAACCCAGCACCGCCAGTATCGTAATTAGTTTATGTTGATGCATTAACGATACACTCGCACGCCCTAATTATTTTCTCGATACTTTGACGAGGTAAAAAGACGAATAGCACAACTTAATTAAAACACTAAATCCGACATCGTGAAATATACTCCTATTTTTTTTTTTTTCTCTCCCTCTCTGAAGGTGCGTGTGCTGACTCATGACGAAGCACATGTGTGGAGAGGAAGTGTCTCGGAGGAAAATATGGCAAAAAAATTTATTACTTATATCATGCGAAGTGAAGGATTGTGTAATGAACACTGAGAAAATTCATGGTCAACAACTAATTTCAGGAACTATACTGAACATTGAGTTTATAAAGCGAGATTTTTCATAGCAAGGTACAGAAGTGGCTCTAGACATGAGACCAGTGAGGCGAGACGACAAATGGAAGTGGGGCGGCTCATGCATATACAATCCTGTGTGTGTACCTGAGTGTCGCCTTCCACAGGTAACTATGCAGGTGACACAAAGCGACTCCTACTACGGACTCCTACACTATATCCCCATAATGGTAAATATTTCAAGGTATAAATAAGATTAGGATCCCTTCATTCCATGCTAAGGCTTCTCATGTGATACTTGTACACCCAATTAATGCTGTTACTTTCCACAATGGCTAAAGTTAATAACTGCCTCAAGATATCGCCACAATGAAGGGAATCAATTACACGCTGCGAAAATTTAAAAAAAAAATAATGGAAAACTAGTCATTTCTATCGATAAATTACAACCTCATTGCGTCCCTCGTTCCCTTCGTTCAGGTGAATACGAGTATTTGCTCCCCGTCGCGGCCAGGTGCTGCCACTCCCACGTTGATGCTCCGGGGGAAATTGGCTTTTCTGATTGTGTTCTCCTCTGGGAAAGAAACTGAGGAAGACCTTGATTGTGAGAGGGAATTCGAGATATCTCATTACTAAGGGAAGACAGGGCGGTTCGGGTGCTGGCAGGATGCGCTACGCCTCGCCGTGAGTGGAACCGTCCGTGAGTGTGTCTGGCTGTAATCGTTTAGTTATAAAAATGTTTCGTGAGGAGTCTGACAGGATGCCTATGTGTGGTCGAAATCTGATTGGCCTGGTTGCGTTTGGGGACGAGTCTGATTGGCAACATGGAGATTACGTTAAGCTGATCAAAGTCAAGCGGCTTATGAAAGAGGGACAATGCAAAATTCTGTGATGGCCAGTCTTTTATGTGCAATCGGTCCTTTTACTCACCGCCGTAACCAGTTGGTGCAGGACTGATTTTTGTACCGGCTGTTAAGGGTGGGGTTTGGAAAGTGGCGGTTGTATGGTGGTGGTGGTGGTGTAAGCGGGAAGAGGTGGTGGTGTATGTGGGAGGAGGTGGTGGTGGTAGTAGTGGTGGCGGTGATGGTGGTGGTGGTGGGTAGCGCTGAGACTTAAATCCGAATACAGCTCGTGGTTTACGTGAGTGATAAATGTGCATATGTATTAAATGTTATTGGAATATATATATATAAATATATATATATATATATATATATATATATATATATATATATATATATATATATATAGAGAGAGAGAGAGAGAGAGAGAGAGAGAGAGAGAGAGAGAGAGAGAGAGAGAGAGAGAGAGAGAGAGAGAGAGAGAGAGAGAGAGAGAGAGAGAGAGAGAGAGAGAGAGAGAGAGAGAGAGAGGGGGTGGGGGGGAGGAGGCAAAGAGAAAGAGGTAGAAAAGTGGCACATAAATGTGACAAGTTTGTTTTTACGTAGTTGGCATTGCCGGGCAGGAAGGGTCACGGCGGGACGCAGGGAGGGAGCGACAGGCGAGGAGAGGAGAGGTGTGGAGGAAGGGAGAGAAAGGAAAACGGGGGCGATCTATGCTCTCGTCCATGTAATCCACTAAATGCGTTTCCGCCATTGTGAGAGTGAAGGAAGAGGAAGAGAAGAAAGATGGAAAAGAAAACGAGACGAAGAAAAGGAGCTCCTTGAATGTACAATAGGAAAGAAAAATGAGAAATAAATGAGAGAGAGAGAGAGAGAGAGAGAGAGAGAGAGAGAGAGAGAGAGAGAGAGAGAGAGAGAGAGAGAGAGAACTATGAGAAATGGACCTAAAGGCGTAAAATATATATACGAGTATGGCAATACTGTGGTAAATCTAGGATGAATTTCTCTCTCACTCTTTCTCTCTCTCTCTCTCTCTCTCTCTCTCTCTCTCTCTCTGTACGAATACATAAAAATACTAAACTTGTAACTAAATAACATATTCTTTTCTTTTATTACAGTTTTCTTGCTTCTGTCTTCCCATATTGATTCACATTTTATTTTCGAGACCACATCCATTTTTCTCTTTGTCTGGTCCTCCTCGTCTTCCCTTCCCTTAAATCACAGTGTGGCATTAAATTCCCCCAGTCCTCCTTCCGCCCTGGTGAGGTCATCCTTTCCTCGTACAGCTAGAATAGCACGAGATGATAACAATGATTTTTCTGCATGTTATCTGTCTTTTTTGCACAATAATCTTTTTTACATGCATTACGATTAGTAAGTGAGCGCCTTTTTGCGGGTTCTTTTTATTGTTTCATGTAAGAATCGAATGTCAAAAAGACGAGAGAAAGCGTCTGTTTCGTTTCATCCTTCATAAGTGATCTGCTTGACTTCCGCCAAAAAAGTTACGATAGCAGAGTTTTTTTTTTTTTTCTGGTGATTCTGGAAATCACTGATATATTTCTTATACTGAAGATCAACGGCGTATCTTTCGTTGTCTAAGTTTCCTCATTGACAAAAGTGGATTTTAGAAACACAATGATTTCTCATATTTCCTTCAAATCTGGCATATATATCGATACTGATTTCCAAATATATTAAATTCTTCTTTATGCATGTTTCTTTGCAAAGGTGAAAAGAAGAACTAAAAGCAACAACCATTTAAAATAGAAGAAAATAATTAAATTCAATTGCATGCTTCCTCCACTATCACAACAGAGCATTGTGTGCGAGGAAAAGCATCAAAGAAAACAAAAATAAGCTTACATGCAACGAACAAAGAGAAACAAAAGTGGGGATATCTCTTGTACATTGTCTGTCTTCTATCTGGCTCTCTCTGTGTTCCTCCATTTACCTGTCCATCCGCTGTCTTTTTTGGTGGCTTGCGAACATGTACACGTGCCTCACCCACCTCTCCTCTCTCTCCCTCACTCCTCTCTCTCTCTCTCTCTCTCTCTCTCTCTCTCTCTCTCTCTCTCTCTCTCTCTCTCTCTCTCTCTCACGCCTGGCTAGAGCTGTGAGACGCGTTCTCGAGGGGAATGCGTCTCAAGAGCAGCGGACCTTCTCTTAAAGGAACCCGACTCTCAGCTGATCTTACTCCGTTTTCAATTTGGTGAATTCGTGGATTTGTTCTCGACCAGACTAAACACATACACACTCACACACCCAGCCACACACACACACACACACACACACACACACACACACACACACACACACACATGTTCTAGTTCCGTTCGTTATGTCACACCCGCATTCTGCTTACGTAATTATTTTAAAACTGTACGGGCCATAATATTAATTGGATAAGAGTGATTCTTCTTATTAGTTAATGCTTGGGTTTGATGGTGATAATTGCGTGATGTAATTTATTCACGAACAAAGTAAACAAATGTATTATATTAGTTACAAATGCATAATCCTGTCATTTCCCGTTTTATTATGTATATTTAAGTCGCATAACAATTAACGCGTTGCTCTTAATTAAACTGACGGACAGCACAACGACATAACGTAATTTCCACGCCTTCCCTTTCTTTGTCTCCACCTCGCAGAGTTGATCAGCGAGAACGTGGTAAATCAGTCTGGTAGTGGCATTTCCTGTTTCTCTTCACTGCACCATGACCTAGATGCTCCCTCCCTCTTTCCCTCCCCCTCTCTCTCTCTCTCTCTCTCTCTCTCTCTCTCTCTCTCTCTCTCTCTCTCTCTCTCTCTCTCTCCTTGCACGTCTCAAGGACTGCCTGTGTCCCTCTCCTCGGCGGCGGGACCAGGATTCAACTTTCCTCTTCAATCGTGGAATTTATACCGTCATAATCTATTGACGAGAGGGTCCCGCGGGTCGTATATCCCCAGCAGGAGATGGAGCCGGAGGGAATTCGTATGGTCTGCAACTTTTACCAGACTTAAATACAACAGAACTCAGGCGGAAAGTTTATATAAAAAAAAAAATAATAAATAAATGTGAATGGCAATTATTTCTTTTGTGGCAGGTCATGTGACGAATTAGTGTGTCATCAGAGCGTCACACACAAAGGCCGGAGCAATGGGCGATGCATTTCGTTCTATGGCACTTTCATGGTAATATTTGGTAGCCACAGTGAAAGGAAAAGCTGATGTTAAGCTTGGTATTTGAAAGGCCAGGAAAGAAACAGGGAAAAAGAGGTGAGTGGGGTCAATATGGGTCCGACATCTCATTAAAAAATCACGTACTCGTACATCACACGTTACTTAACATGAGGAATTTCAAAGATTATATGTATTTTGCGGTGATATTTCCTTTAATTTCATTCACATATAGTTTTACCCTATTTTTTTTTATATTCTTTTTATCAATCTATTTATCTGACAAGGACACATTTCAATTCCGCTCCATTTCTGAAGACTATTCTATTTCAAAACCTTGCATGTTTCACTCTTTCAATGTATTAGTATAGTATTTTTGTTATTTTACTGTTATGCATTTATAAACGAAACGGGAGGGTTTGGCGAGGGTTGATGCGAGTCCAAGGTGATCAGGCTTCATCAGGGTTGTACAAAGGGGGAAAAAGGAGGCAAAATTTCTCAAGGCCACGCTGGAAACACGCCCGCCTCAGGATAATTACGTAACTTCCTCAATTACATCCGCAATTTATTTCACTTGAACCACATCGAAGGGAAAAAAAAAATGCTCTCAGAATATTTCCTTCAAAGGGCAGGAACTTTTCAATATGTTTTCGGTATATATATATATATATATATATATATATATATATATATATATATATATATATATATATATATATATATATATATATATATATATATATATATATATATATATATATATATATATATATATATATATATATATATATATATATATATATAGTATAATTCACATGAAACTTGTTTTACTACGAATTCTTGTTATCTTCTCAAAGGTTCTTGGGTTCTATGGAAGTAACTACTTTCTTCACGTAAATAGAAGAACATTTGGTGAAGAACTGACCACATACCTCACTGAACAATGCAACTGTACCGGGAGAGTAAATGGCGGGGTGGGTCACGGAGAACAAACAGTTAATACGGTATAATGATCC
>NC_087174.1:1625000-1627500 GCF_035594125.1 Scylla paramamosain
TGAAAGGGACGCGTGTCTGGCAATGAAGCACATGGCGGGGTGTGTACATGTCACGTGGAAACTCTGCGGCACAAAACAGACGAAGTGCAGGGATGTGTAATGCATAAGATGGAAAAAGAAAAGGAAAATATGAAATGAAACATCCCCAAAAATATACATAAAAAAAAATGTTTATCAAATTTGTGAAATGCAGCAAAATCATTATCCAGACTCTCTCTCTCTCTCTCTCTCTCTCTCTCTCTCTCTCTCTCTCTCTCTCTCTCTCTCTCTCTCTCTCTCTCTCCCTCCCCTTTCAGTATCGCTGGAATACGTACAGTTCATTCATTTGGAAATGTTAATTGATCACTTGATTAAAACTTACTCATTTTCATTCCTAATTTCTTTTAATTTTACTCTCAATTACACTTAGTAGAATAGTTTTTAAATATAATTAACTTGATTTAAAGTTGCTATATTCCTGATGCAGAGAGCTACTTAATTAATCTGCTTGCCACACACTACAGACTTTCATCTTTAAATATCTATCTTCCTCAATCTTTAGACAGTCCTCTCCCTTCCTTCTCCTCGTGCCCCTCCTCATTAGCCTCACATCCCAAGCCCCACCTCCACACACTCATTAAGCCTAACCTTCACCGTCGTATTCTTCACCGGTAAAGCCTCGCTCCCACACCTGTAGTCTCCCAGACTCTCGCTCTTTCCCTTCATATCTGAATTCTTACTCCTCATCTTTATGTTCCCCCTGCGCCTCCATCCATTCCTCCTCCTCCTCCTCCTCTCTCATTTTACTCCTGGTCCTCCTGTTCCAACATCTCTCCCAATGAACTAACCAGTCTTCCATACGAGCACGTAAGAAAAAGATTAGTGACTGTAGAGGGTTGGGAGCGCAGTTGTATACTCCAGAAGGATTACTTTGAAGGGGAAATATGGTGGTTTGTGGCTTGGGTTTGAAATTCATCTTTTAGGACACCAGTCCTGGAACTTTAATGACACACCTCGTATATCCCGTCACTGAACAACATTCCCCCACATCCTCTCCTTCAATCTCCTCTACCCCAGAATCCTCCTTCCCCAGGTCACTGCATTACGAGCTCCAGAGGGCTGGGAGGATGAGGGGAGGAGAGAAGTAGCAGTAGGGTCGGCGGGGGGCAAGACCTTGAAGCAGAACTGTCAGAGGGGCGGCCACCTTCTCCTCAGCAGGGAGGCAAGGGTCTCCTTAGCTCTTCTCCGTGAGAATTACAGTAACTTGTGTGTGTTCGAGTAGAATTTGCCAGAAATGCCACGCAGTTTAATGTTTATTAAACTCCTTACTATCATCTATTTATTTTTCTTACACAGGAGTATTTCGAGAAATTTTCTTTAGCGTCACATGAAACATGTTTCGATTCAGGTAACCGGCGCACAGCTCACCCCGTTGTTCATCCTTCTTTCGGAATGGTCGATAAAGGGATACCTTGGGGAACCTGAGGAAGGTAAGTTACGGAAGCCCGGATGTCACAGCGGCCCAGTGTCCCGGGTAAGGGATGTCGTCCGCCACAGGCTCAGAAGTCAATGAGACGGAGATGAGCGCCGAGGCCACGCACAACTACAGCCAATGACCTTTACCTTTACCAACAGGCGGGGGTCTTACACGCTTCACATCAATCACAATTCACTGACGCACAATACAATGGAAAGGAAACAAATGGACATAATTCCTTTATAATTCAGCATAGAGAACAAATAAAAAAAAAAAAAACAGAGAGATAATCGCATCCTCTAAGCACTCTTACCGTCTGGATCTAAATACTCCAGAGAACACTGAGCAATGTTCCATGTGATTAACATGAAATTCTGAAACTATGAAGTAATTATCAAAAGTTAAGTAATCTGAGTGCTCCATTAACAAACAATCGCGCTCACACCTACACAACACACACACACACACACACACACACACACACACACACACACACACACACACACACACACACACACACACACACAGGCAATCTTCCTACAATATAATTACAGTAGTTTCTAGCCAATTAAAAATGAAGGACAAAGTTGGAGTGAGGCATTATCGATCTTAAGGTAATTAATCAGTTTAACATGGGTAAATGAAAAGTATGAAAGGCAAGGTGGAGGGAGGGAGAAGGAGAGACCGGAGAACGTAGAGGGAGAGGCGGTGCAGGATGAGACGGATGAAGAGCCGTGACAGCAGGCGAGTGGGGACCATCGTACCCAGCTGAGCAAGACCAGTGACAGGCAACAGGAGGAAGGCAAACTTATTACTGGTCTCTCTCTCTGTCTCTCTCTCTCTCTCTCTCTCTCTCTCTCTCTCTCTCTCTCTCTCTCTCTCTCTCTCTCTCTCCGCTGAATCTCATTAATCATATACACTCAACCTGCCATGAAGGACACAGTCAAACAGAACGTCATTACCGACTTATCTTCAGCATGACGCGGTCACGCCCACCACGCAGCGCTCCTGTTGAGCAATGGCTGGGACTTGCAGGAATTAATA
>NC_087174.1:1630000-1652500 GCF_035594125.1 Scylla paramamosain
TCTGAACACTGTGGGACTCCGGTGACCCATCTCATTATCAGCCCCGAGCAACGATTTCCAATGACACCCCAGCAGTCCAAGCCTGGGTTATCAGACTCCATCCTCCCCCGCATCTTCCTTCCTCTCGATTTTATGAATGTTAATGTGATGAGTTACTTTGAGGGATAATTGCCTGATCGGGTAATGGAGTGTGTGGAATCGTTGCATTTTGTGGGTTCATATTTCTAAGGCTTTGCTGAGGGAGAATGTAATCAGCCCTCCACAAGGAGCTCAGGTTGAATTATATTTAGAGTCTCACAAAGTGTCTGGGATGAGGCTCCTCCGCGCCCACGCCAAGACAAACCTCATGCTTTCTGGACGGGAAGGTGCATTTTCTTGGCTATCCTTCCAATGTTTATTCTTTCAACGCTTACACACAATACAGGAAAATTTTACACGAAACCTTTAGAACTTGTGAGGAAAGTTACAAAACGGAAAACACTAGCTATAGTGGCAATATCTTACGAATTTACCCTTGGATGTAATATCAGATCTTAAAAATCATTTGATAAATACTTTTCAAGTGTATAAGTAAAACAAGTTTGAAGTGAAAACCATGCGACATTTTGTAGGTTCACTATCTTCCACACCTCTTGCATTAACATAACTCAGTACCGGGTGGACGAGAAACAAAATAAAGAAACAGAAAACCAAGCAGAGGAAAACAGTGAAGGATCCACGGAAACTACACGAACCTGTAGGAATAAATACAAATCGAGATGTTTGGAGGAATGTGGAACATATCCAAAACAGCTGAAGAAAGTTGTAATCTTCCCTAAGCTCTGGTAATGGAAGGTGAAAAATAAATATGATATAAATTTGAGATATGCACACAAGTAACACTACTTATGTCCCCTTCACACTGCTTCCTTAGACATTATTCTAGTTTCTCTTTCGTTTTGCTCCAGTCTTTTGCCGCAGCTTATTTCTGGAGACCGATTTCAACCTTGTGAATTGCAGAGGACGGGCAAGGCGCGCCGGGCTGCTTGCCTAATGGATGATGCTGGCGAATGTGTGACTGTGAGGAAGTTTGGCAACATAGGCATGGATAATCATCTCAAAATTTTTAGTTTCTTTAAGTAGATTATGCAGCTGCCGCCATGTCCCTGAAGTAGATCGAATCACGTGTTTTCCGACACATGAATAATTGGATTATGTTGCCATGGAATCGAAATCAAGGAAGAAAATAAAGATCGTACTCTGGATATGAGAAGCATCGTAAAAAAAATTAAGGCTATTTTAATAGAAACGGCAGCTCTACCTTAATTTTTGAAGGATGTTAATTTTCATTCAAATTCTAAGACGCATATGTCAGTGAAATGGGCGAAGATGTTTAATTGATGATGATGATAAATAGAATGTAGAAAATAATGAAAAAAAAACAAAAATAGAAGAAGAAGAAGAAGAAGAAGAAGAAGAAGAAGAAGAAGAAGAAGAAGAAGAAGAAGAAGAAGAAGGAGGAGGAGGAGGAGGAGGAGGAGGGGGAGGAGGCGGCAGAAGCAAATGAACAATCAGGGAGAAAGAAAAGAAGAAAAAATAAATAAATAAAACGCTCTAATGTGCCCCTTGGCAAGCTGGACACTATACATACACTTACTGCATATCTGTAATATGACACACACACACACACACACACACACACACACACACACACAGAGAAATAGGGCAAGGAATATCTTATATGACATGAATTATCAGTGCAACATACTTTGGTTTGCTTAGTTCTCACTTCATTCCAGTGACAAAAATCAACATTTAGTTTACAATATTTTTAATTTCACGAATTTTTTCGTACTTTATTACTTCTATCCGTCAAAATCGTAACGGATTCGTTATATTGCGTTAAAACTCCTATCAAGATGCAGTTTATACGCATGTATGCGTGTGTGTGTGTGCGTGTATAGTATATATATATATATATATATATATATATATATATATATATATATATATATATATATATATATATATATATATATATATATATATATATATATATATATATATATATATATTGATACTGTTCCCATATTTTCCTTTTCTTCTTCTCATCTCCTCGTGCACATCTTTTCTCCAGTGAGCGGTTGGTCCGCTATAGAACTAACCTTCTGATGGTGCAATAAATCTTATATTGTATCATCTTGCAGCTCGGGGTCAGGATTGATGGGAGGAGACGAGAAACGTTCCTGGAAGGGGATGCGGGAGGACGAAGTGATGAGGGGGAGGGGAGTATGAGGCAGTATGAAAAGAGAGAATGTGGGGAGCACAGGGAGAGGCAGGAGGAAGCACACGAAGGAAGGGCGATGAGGGAATTACGAGGTGAGCCTGGCAGGGGTGGGAGGTGCACGGGTGGCAGAGCCCCAGACAAGTCAGGAAGACTTTATATTGCAAGAAGCGACCTTGAACAAGTTTCTCAAGTGAAAAGATATCAGTGGTTGTGACTTAAAACAAGCCAATAATTTGAACTCCTTCAAATGAGTCAATTGACTAAACCGTCTTCACGCAAGTGTTGGCATCGAGAAGGGACCATCGCCAGGCACGCCGAAGTTAAAAGGATCATGTGTATGAAGTGTTACAACACAATGAAGATTAATTTAGCAGTAAAATTAACAGGTATTATTCAGTCAGGCCTATAATTACAAACATATGGCTGCATGTCTTCTTCCATCTACTAAATTCTTGATTTTTGTATCCATCTTGCCCATCACAGTAAAAGAAACAAATATAAAAACACTGTTTGTGCTTTGATTCAAGATATATTGATAAAAAAAAAAAAAAGCTGAGTGAACTCTCGGATATCCAGTGTGCCATGTAAGGCGAGCCGGGACCAGCCCTTATCCTAACAGGAAAGCTCTGTCTCGAGCACGATACCGCCCGATACAAGAGATTAACAAATGATGATAGATTGAGAGTGATATCCTGCCCAGAATCTCTCCTCCTCCCTCCACCCCTCGTCCTTACTCCTCTTCGAGCCCTCTCGCCCGCCATCACTGAAGATACAAACACACACACACACACACACACACACACACACACACACACACACACTCTCTCTCTCTCTCTCTCTCTCTCTCTCTCTCTCTCTCTCTCTCTCTGCATCTGTCTATCTGTCTATCTCTCGTACACTTTATTTATTTATTTATATTTTTCCAAACGAAAATCCCAAATTCTACATCGCCTTTTCATCTCTCCTGTATTCAAGAAGCATGAAGGAAAGAGGAGATAAAAAACCTTAAGTTTCCTTTCTCCATCTACCCACTCACTCGCTCAAGAACCTGCCAGACATCGGGGAAAAAATATATTGATCACCCCTCCTCTCGCGGATAAAGGTGAAAATGCCTCTAAATGGGATTGAGTTTTACAAGAGGGAAGAAGATCTATGACGCGGGGACGTAACACGATTCCCTGGTTGAGAGACGCTGTTGTGGAAGATTACTGGGTCGTTCGTGATTTCCTGACGAGTGATAAAAGGGTGGAGGTGTTGGTCTGCTCCACGTGAAGGCAAGGGTCAAAGGAGGATATTTCAGAGCCTTTAAGTAGGTCAACACTAGAGGTGGAAATGTTGACCTGCGGGTTAAGGACAGGAAGCAGTGATGCTGGTGCCACGACCAGATACTCACACTGTGTTATGACAAAAGGAAATACAAAGATATTGGTGAATGCATGTATACTTGATTTTATTGTTCAGATAGACTCCTTTGTGCTGTATGACTATGCTTTTGTCTTCTTTTCTCCCCCTTCACTTCTCTCTCTCTCTCTCTCTCTCTCTCTCTCTCTCTCTCTCTCTCTCTCTCTCTCTTGGATGGTCGGTAACTTACTAAAAATTTAGAAGTTCCTATTTTTTTCTTACAAATATGTTCACACATTTCAGACGAATCTTGACTTTTTAGGAAAAAAAAAACTCATATCAATACAAATTCTAGAATATAGCGGTTACGTAAACCACTAAACACAAGGAGAGGGAGGAGGCAGGAACACCACACCAATCTTCCCTTGTTGGGGAAAAAACATCTACTTATTACACTCCACCACAAACACGCCGCCTTCCTCTCGCCCGCCTCAGTCTGCGATGGAGCACCGCGATATTAGTTTATTGATTGGCTGGGTGAAAGTGACGTGCCCGACCTGTTCTTGGAGATGTGTCTACAACCTCATTAACTATGTGGGCTGCGGATCGAGAATATGAGGAGTGACTTTTCTTGTTGAAAGGGAGACGGAAGTGAATAAAAGGAGAATATTAATATTTCACAAAAGCAATATGCATCTTTATATGTTTTTCTTTTCTTCTTTTAGCTAAGGTATGGTGAGGAATGGGAGGGGACTTATTTTTCCTTACCTGATATTGCGGTACACAGCGTTATTACTCTGAAGAGCTCAATAATGGATAAAAAATCACTTTAGAAAAATGTTGTACAGCATGGACGTCTCGCTCAGTTTATGTATACGCTTCCATCATCCACACACTTGGTACCTTAAAAGCAACTCTCGTCAGGAGCACCTGCCGCAGTGGGCCCGCGCCCGCTCCTCCTCGCCACCGGAGGCAGCATCCACCTGTTATCAGCTGCGTCCATCTGGAATACTAAATGTGCGCCCCGACCATGACGAATGTTCCGGGATCATAATCATACCTCATACATCCACATAACAACGATGATAACTGGCCGCAGCGCCGCTCATCAATTTCTTCGAGGAAGGAAGGGGAAGCAGCGCCGTCTGCAACATTTCCATATGAATAGTCACTGAAGTGGCCCCTAGATGACGCTTTCACTAAAAATGGTCGTTTCTATTACCTCAAGAGCCACTCAGACTGATGTGAGGACCTGCTAAGAAGAAGAAGGTCCTAAAACAGGTCACCGCAAGCACCGCCATTCGTCTGCTGAAGTAGCATCATCAAGACCGAATGTCGTGCGAGCAAGCTGTTCCTGGCTCTGGGGCTCCCTCGATTCCCCGTCACACTGGTCATCAAGTCCATTCTAGTAAATCCCTTCTATCCATATCGTAGTTACGTTTTCTTTTCCTTCCTGCCTCGCTAAAATTTGAGTCAATCAAATCCGACATATTTTAGGAATTAAGACGGAAATAAACACCAAGCCGGGACGCGGTGTAATATAACAGAAACTAATGGAGGAATGACGAAGTTGGATACATCGTACATGAGAACACAGAAAAAAGTACAAAATCAAAGAGATAAAAATGTCACTAATTAATGAACTTCTGTGACATACTTTCCATCAAAGAACAAACCCCTGCCTCCCTCTTCCTCCAATCACATTACTACCCGCTGCTCCTTTCCACGCACGCCCTCCTGTGCTACCGCGCTAGGCTTCCCGCTTTCCTCTGCCTCAGCTTGACTTAGTGCTGGCGGTGTGAGCGTGAATCACCTTAGGGAAACATTGTCTCGCCACCATTTACTGAGTAACAGGAGGTTCCGGCCGGGGGGGTGGGCCGGACCCTTCGGCTGTTTGTTGGGCGTCGCTGTGCAGCCCGGCAGGAGACAGGGGACTCCACCCCTCCTTTAAGGCTGAAGGTTATTGTTCCCTTGGATCTCACGCCCCACACGTTTAAGATCCTCAGGTGAAAACATACAGATCTACACAATGACTTTTTCAGGATGGATGATTTTATTTGTGTTTATATTTGTATCTTTCTTGAGAAAAAGTTGTGGTTTGAAGGTAAAAGAACACAAGATTTTTAATATTTAGGAAGGATAAATCCTACACGACCAGAAGTGACGTTTGACCCTTCACGTGTTTCACCTCGTATAGCGGATCCTTGTTCTCTCACGCACGCGCATTACATGATGGTCAATATCGGCTTTGAAATTATTTAAGCTTCGACGGTCTTCAATGCTACGGATTCAGGAAGTAAAGGGTGAGAGGAAATGTAAAGACCCGTTGTACATCCCAAAGACATTTTTACTTCAACCCCCATTTCTTGTAAACGACCTCGAGAGAAGGGAAAAAAAAGTTTGGTTTCTTATAAAATGAAAGTGGCATTCGCTCCCTATTTTATTTAGCTTCTCACTTGAATAAATGAGGCACGTTTTCCCGGGGCTGGGCTTCGGAATTGGTATAGGAAAACTATTTTTTTGTGTAAACTAAGAGCCTTCGCGTCGTGGCGAGAGGATTGGGTTTCTGGAGAACGTAAGAACACGACCATTGAAGGAAGTGATACGCCTGGTTTCGCGGATAGCCGGGCAGCAAGGCAGGAAGGTAATGGGAGAAAAGTAGGCGTAGCAGAGGGCCCGACAAGATGGTGAGGTGGTGGTTCTGGTGACTTGTGGGATAAAGATGTGTGGTAGATGGTGAGTGAGGTGTGAATGAGGACTGATAGGGACGACTCACTGCTGGGTAAAAAAGTCTGTTGTGTTGTGCTGGGAGTGAATGTAGCTGGGAGTGGTTTGTTGTGTGATATTGTGGTATGGTAAACAAGGTAGGTGAGAGGCATGTATATCCAGGGAGTGAAAGTGGTCAGTACGTGACTAGGACGTGGAAAATGGGGATGAGAGGATGGTTGTGCCAGCAGGGTTTGGTTTCCTTAAGGAATGGCTTTAATAAAATAAATAAATAAATACATGAATAAATAAATAAAAGTAAAATTATATAAAAAAAGTAGTGGAACCCTTCTTGGCTGTCTGTTTGTCAATCTCTCTCTCTCTCTCTCTCTCCTCTCTCTCTCTCTCTCTCTCTCTCTCTCTCTCTCTCTCTCTCTCTCTTGTCTCTCTCTCTCTCTCTCTCTCTCTCTCTCTCTCTCTCTCTCTCTCTCTCTCTCTCTCTTGTCTCTCTCTCTCTCTCTCTCTCTCTCTCTCTCTCTCTCTCTCTCTCTCTCTCTCTCTCTCTCTCTCTCTCTCTCTCACTGTCTCTCCATGTAAAAATTCGTGTGAAAAATTGACAATCTCACGCTGGAACTAATCGCGCTTCTATGGCCTGCTACCACAACCTGGGCGAGAGCCAAGAGAGAGAGAGAGAGAGAGAGAGAGAGAGAGAGAGAGAGAGAGAGAGAGAGAGAGAGAGAGAGAGAGCACGGTCCACATGCCTTGACGTGGTGGATGTGCGTAACGAAGACCAGCACTGACTCGTCTCTGTAAATAAAACGTTCTATAATAAACCTGGTAATATTTCGTAGTAGGACAATTTCAAAAGGAATATACTTACTAAACGTTTATTAATATATTCTAACATTCTGTGACTTCCTTTTAAAATCACGACAAAAAATAATAATAATAATAACGCTTTAAGTTCCTATGGATTATAATTCGCTTTTATTCCTCACTCCGATATTTCTCCTATGAGGCGGTTGTGTTTATAAAAGTTTCCTCTTCGTCTTATTTCCTTTTATCTGTTTCCGTTCAGTTTGTTAGTTTTCACGCCGCTTAGCTTCCTTGTAGAACCATTTCTTCCCACTGCTCCTGCTTCTCCTTTTCCTCTTTTCTTTCCTTCGCTATTGCTTTTTCCCCTAATATTTATCACTGTTCCCATTCCCCCCTCTAGGAATCCTCCTCCTGCCATCCAACGATCCTTCTTTCTCCTTACCCAGCGCGGCTCCCCTTCTTCCTCCTTCCATCCTTTAAGAGCCCGATCTTCCTTCACCCGCACCGCCAGTTTTTCCCCTTGCAATAGTTACCTCAACAATATTTTTGCATGTCTTCTCTATCACTGAAATTATATTTTTACTTTTAAAGACATTCTTTTCTCATGCTCAACTGAATATTTCTTTATCCTTGGCTGCATTTATAACCGCATTTTTCATCCGCTTGCCACTTGGATTTCCTTTCCCCGCCAGTCATTCATTTTTTTTTTCTATTTGATTTTATTCTTTTAGTCAGTGTCTGAATATGCTTGCCAGTCAGTCTGTTTACCGAGGTCTCCGTCTCAGCCTGCCTGCCTGCCTGCCTGGCCTCCCCATCTCCAACCCCCTCCTCTCTCTCTCTCCCTCTCTCTCTCTCTCTCTCTCTCTCTCTCTCCTCTCTCTCTCTCTCTCTCGTCCATTACACCATCAGAGGCACGCAGGCCATCCTTCACCGCCCCTACATTCCGACGCGTCTCAGAGGACTTTGTCAGATACCACACGGTCAGGTGAGGGTCGAGCCTCGGCCTATCTCTGACCACATCGCCGCACCCTACCTTCCAACTCCTTCCTTATCGCACCGTCCCCTTCCATTCGTAACCCCCAAAAGTCCTCCTATTCAGTACATTTCTCTCTATATATTCCCTCACCTCTCCCGTCGTCTCCTTCTCTCATCCAGGTGTGCCTTTTCACATAATACCTTCGTCACTTAACATTCTTTCATCCCTCACTACATCTACCACGCTCCATGCAAGATTTCACATAGTCACACTCAATTCTCTTTTGTACCCGCACTCTACTTTCTCCCGCTCTCGAAGTCTCAGTCTCTCTTTAACTTCAGTGAAAGGAAGTCCGTCGTAAGCCCCTCTGTAAGCACGGCCCTGAGACATATTTTCACCTTCGACTTTTCATCTTTCCACAGTTTTGAAAGTTTCCACAACACTGCTACGTTCGCATTATTATTTTCTACGTATTTCTCTTCTTTGTAGGAAGTCCAGTGAATGTATAATTCTCTTTGCGTTTTTTAACTTTCAACTTTCATTTTAACTTCGAGGAGGAAACGGCAATATTTTTTTCCTAGGTGTATTTTTTTTTATGATGTTTTTAATGAATAAAAAAATAAATCTCTAAATGGACAAAATAAATACATGAATAAAGAAAAGTGTGAACATCTTAGTTTTTCCTTCATTACATGTATTTATAGTTGAGAGAGAGAGAGAGAGAGAGAGAGAGAGAGAGAGAGAGAGAGAGAGAGAGAGAGAGAGAGAGAGAGAGAGAGAGAGAGGAGAGAGCACGGATGGTTGGGTAGGAAAAACTGGAAAAAATTGTATTAGTTTCTGAACTGCCAAAAGAAGAGAATATATACTCCGCAAGGGAACATTGTTTTTCCTGGCGTCTCTTTGTGTTGATTCTGAGCCAAGGTGAAGCAAAAACGTCGGCGGAAAATGCAGGTTAAATAACTTGACGAAATGAAAAGTCAGATAAAAAAAAAGAGAGGAAAAATATATATACAAGAAAATGAAGGTCACAAGCGGTGCTGAAGCAAGAGAAAAAATTGTAATGTGAGTCTGAAACTAACATGGAAAAGATAGTGAGAAGAAACGCGTAAAATCCACACAACCACAAAAAAAAAAAAAAAAAAAAAAATACAGGGGAGGAAAAAAAAAACTGTGAGATAGTTACTGTATATACCAAATATTGTTTTTCGCAAAATACTAAAACGAATAATACAGTTTTTACGATACAGAAAAACATACTATGGAGAGGTGGAAAAATGCAAGGCTAAAATGTTTTGTAAGATGTGTACAGGAATAGAATGAGGCAAGGGAGATAGATTATGAATGTAGGAAATAAGTGGAAATATCCCTGAAACTGAAGAGAGAGAGAGAGAGAGAGAGAGAGAAGAGAGAGAGAGAGAGAGAGAGAGAGAGAGAGAGAGAGAGAGAGAGAGAGAGAGAGAGAGAGAGAGAGAGAGAGAGAGAGAGACGATAAGGAAAACTGATCAAATTTCATTACCTAACCAAGACAAAAAATCGCAGTATTCCATTCCTTCCTCACGCAGCGTACGTACACTTTTGGGATGAACGCAGCCTTGGGTGGGAGATCCGTCAAGATTACATACATACACACAGGCATTACCTTCCCCGAGCATCCAAAACAATATTCTGCTTCGTACCGGAGAGAGAATTTTACCTACACAATTCCTACCTCCCTTGTGTGGGCCAGTCCTTCCTTCCCTCCCTCCCTCCCCTGTGTTCCCCATGCCCTCTCATGAGAATGGTTCTTTATTCTCCTCCCTTCTTCTCCCTTTCTTTTCTACCTTGCGCCAGACTCACACTCCCTTCTTTATCTAGTATACATTACCTTCGCCCTTTACTCCCTGCCGTCGCCTCAAGCCTTACCTCTCCTTCTCCCCCTCTCTCCCTTCCTGTCTTCTTCCATGATGAACGAAGCGAATCGCCTGATAAAACTTGCACTCCGTCAAGGCATATCAGATGTAACTACAAGGAATACCTGATTGTGGTGGTATGTAATATACAATACTTATTCTAATGAATGTTTCAAGCTTTTCATGTTTGTCCGTTTTCAGGCAGTTTCTTTTATTTATTCGTGTATAAATCGTAACTGCTTTCCTACAAAACCTGAGGAAATATTTATGTATTCTTTAATTTTCTTTTACAGTTTCATTCGTCTGCGTCATCTGCAGGTTATGAAGAAGACGTTGCTAGGGATGTATACATGTGCTGTATCTACGGGTTTAGTGAGGTGGCGTATAGTAACATCTGCCAATATAGGACAGAGCGATGCAAGATACCAAATAATGTAAAAGTACTGGAAGAATATGTACTGATAAGGAGCCAAGGAAGAGTGAAAAGACGGGTAGAATAAAGCTCTCAACTTGTGCCTTATTCAGTAAACACAATTTGTGGAGCTACCCTACATATGGCGGATGTTTTCATTTAATGGAGATGTACATTGTGTCAGCAATTTAAAAGCGCGGAAAGATGCAACGAATCAACACTCCTGATTTCACTGAGGATGATGAAGCAAAAAATTAAGTTAGAAATCTGAGTTCGTTAGCGATAAATCTACATGACAGATAAAAAAGTATAAGAACCATTGTGTAAGTGAAAGTGAGGTGCTGCTGTCAGAACATGCGTGTCTTGTTGGGATTTTAAACGTGTTCATTGATGATTAAAAAAAAAAAAAAAAAGAGCAGTATTATTTCTTACCTGCACGTCAGAATTCAAAGTGCTAAGTTCAGCTTCACCAACATGCACGTCATTTACAAGAGCGCACAAAATCACTGCAATGCATTTCAACTATTAGTGCATAAGACTAGTAGAGGTTCTGTAAACCGTGCCACCTGGGAATCTTGTTATATATATTGTGAGATGACCCTACAAACTTACATATTGCTCCACTTAACTTTTTTTTCAGGGATACTTTCAGGAATACAAAAGCAAGTCTCACAACAAGCCCTCTTAAACTTTACTGCGCATTCCATCCTGCCCACTGTGCCCCGCCCTTGCTTGCTAAAACTCAGAACACGGGCGTTGGGACGTCATACATTTCTCGACCTTGACAGTCCTGAATGAAAGTTTGGCAACGCTCCCCGCCTCCTTGAGACAAAAGAGCAGCGTGTCTGGACTTTATGATGAAACAAGCAGAGATCAAACACAGGCAAAAACACACCCCCATCTCTTGTTGTGTTGTGTGTGTGTGTGTGTGTGTGTGTGTGTGTGTGTGTGTGTGTTGTGTGTGTGTGTGTGTGTGTGTGAGAAAGAGAGAGAGAGAGAGAGAGAGAGAGAGAGAGAGAGAGAGAGAGAGAGAGAGAGAGAGAGATGAGAGAGAGAGAGAGAGAGAGAGAGAGAGAGAGAGAGAGAGAGAGAGAGAGAGAGAGAGAGATACGAGACAAGAATTACAAACTCTAGTAAATAAATAAATAATTAGTTTCTACATAGTATCTGGAAACAGGAAGGTAGCTACTATTCAGCAATAAGCTTAACAATACGTGGTGAAAATGTGTGTTGATCAATGTAAATACTTGTCTCAGGGAATAAAACTTGCATAATAAAAGTCATAAGAAAGAAAGAAAATACGCATTAATACAGGGTGGAAGAACACCGGACAGTAAGCGGAGACATGAGGATAAAATGTAGGTAAAACTTGGCAGGAGATTGGCAGTGTGCCGTGACTCACGCAGAGGGTGACTGGTGGGGAGGCTTTTGTTGGCGGTGGACGTGTACCGGCTGATGATGGTGATGATGATGATGATGATGATGGATGGTAACAATTATGATGATGGTTTTCTCCATTGCCAAAGACCTACGGAATCTCCTAAAGACGAATAAACTTTCCTTTGGTGTCCAGAGACAAGTAAGACTAGTTTATGGTAAACTTTTTAAAAAGGTTGCTGGAAAATATGTCCTTTGGTCTCTTCGTTTATTATACATAAAGGTTGCTTTCATTATTCCCTTTGTGGTCTATTTGTGTGAGTAAATTGTATAAGATGCGGAGGAGCTGGTCATGAAGATGAATGAGCGAGAAGCACGCGGCACAGCAGGGACGCAAGGGACGCAGGAGGAGCGGCTGCCAAGCGCTGATGGCCACAAGAGCCCCACACCATGAAATGTGCGTTACGACCACTGCCGCCTCCACTCACTCATATGATAAAACTTTATCCATTACACTGTACTTTTTATCCCTTGCCCTCCCTTTAATATTTTTACGTCGATATCTCTTGGTCTTTATTGACAAGGCTATGTGATGGTGGAGACTAACCCAGCAAACCAACAAAACAGTTTAGACTCACCATAATGCATGAAGAACATTTACGAATATTAGCAAAACGAGCAAGATGGCAAGGGCCGCGTCCCAGGGGATGTGTCCAGAGAAATATGGGTAAGTAGGTGCCTCAAAAACCAGGTAATGAAACTGAACAGAGATTTTGTCCACTGGTATAATTCCAGCAACGCTTCAGAATGTTTCTCGCCACGCTGGCCGACACAAACGCCGCACTATTTACTTGTTTTTGCGCTTGTACTTGCTGGAGTAAGATCAGATTTCTAAAACAAAGCGACGTACAGGAAATTAAAATTATCGGTGTATTCACACACACACACACACACACACACACACACACACACACACACACACACACACACACACACACACACAGAGAGAGAGAGAGAGAGAGAGAGAGAGAGAGAGAGAGAGAGAGAGAGAGAGAGAGAGAGAGAGAGAGAGAGAGAGAGAGAGAGAGAGAGAGAGAGAGAGAGAGAGAGAGAGACGCGATCCTTACACAGCCAGCGTCACACAAACATCCTGGTGGCTGCAGAACACAAAGGTGCATCACTTCCTCATTAGTGCTCGTCTTTCCCTTCCTCACCAGCCCACGCCTTCCTGCAACCTCTCCTTCCCCTTCTCTGACAAAGACACCAGCCTCTCCTTTCCCTTGATCCATGCCATGCATACTCTTCCTCCTCCTTGACATGAACATAGTGTTCCCCTTGACGCGGGTATACATTCCCTCTCCCCCCGTGGACCAGACAACCAGCCGCCTCCTTTTCTTGTCTCAAAAGTGCTGTCCCTCCCATCTTCTCAGAGTCGAACGATTTCTCCTGTTCTCAAACACAAGCGCCATTTTCCATCTCGTCTCATGACGTAAGCAGTTTTTATCTTGATCCTCTCTCTCTCTCTCTCTCTCTCTCTCTCTCTCTCTCTCTCTCTCTCTCTCTCTCTCTCTCTCATTCTCTCTCTCTCTCTCCTTCCCATTCCATCTTGCATTCTTTCCTCTTCTAAGTAAAGTGAGAAAAGAAAAAGGAAAGAAAAAGTCTCCTTCACCACCGTCTGGCACGAGCAATACTTCGTTTTCTCCTCCTGCGCCTCCTACTCTTGTTTTCTTCTCGTCTCCTACTTCTGGACTCTCATTCCTTCCTCCTCCTCCTCCTCCTCCTCCTCCTCCTCCTCCTCCTCCTCCTCCTCCTCCTCCTCCTCCTCCTGCTCCTCTTCCTCCTCCTCCTCCTCTGCTTCCTGTTCCTGCCTCTCCTCCAGCTTTTGCTCCACTACATAAAGGAGCCCGGACTAACACAGGTGGTGTGGAGAGCTGCAATCTATCTCGCACGCTGCATATCCCTCTATAAATTTCACCATTGGGGTTGGGAGGGAAAGAAGGAGGGTTGTTTTGTTGAGCGTAGAAAGTTGTGAGAGAAAAGAGAGTGAGAGATGAAAATGGACTGAGAGCGAGAGCGAGAGAGAGAGAGAGAGAGAGAGAGAGAGAGAGAGAGAGAGAGAGAGAGAGAGAGAGAGAGAGAGAGAGAGAGAGAGACTGGGGTTCCATATTCGAAAGAAAAATGTTAAAAAAATATAAGAACGCAAAATGCAAAATGGAAACACATACAGATGATCAGAAATGGAAAGAAAATGAGACAAGTGTAAACAAAAATTTGAAACAAGGCTGGATAAAAGAGGTGAATGGAAGCCCAGTGCCTCCAATACGTCAATTTGTGTGTATCAGTAGTGATGGAAAGCCTCGCCTCCAGTGGCAAGACATCATGGCGGCGGTTTCTATTAATTGCCTGCCGGGGTGAGAGAGAGAGAGAGAGAGAGAGAGAGAGAGAGAGAGAGAGAGAGAGAGAGAGAGAGAGAGAGAGAGAGAGAGAGAGAGAGAGAGAGAGAGAGAGAGAGAGAGAGAGAGAGAGAGAGAGAGAGAATAGCGTAACGAAAAAAGAAAATAAAAAGGGAAAAGCGTCGAAGCAAATTTAAAGAAAGCATAAAAAAAGAACACCATTAAGACAATATAAAGAGAAAAATATGGAAAAAATGTAAGGGAAAAAACGGGGAGGCATCGGAAGTAAAACAAAAGAAGGGTTAGGGAACACAAAACAAGGGAAAAAATGCAGTGCAGAGAAAACGTTGCGAGGGACGAGAACACAAACGTGAAATGCAAACACTGGAACAAAACGCAACTCTCTACAGACCCAACCTC
Organism: Scylla paramamosain; assembly: GCF_035594125.1. Taxonomy (NCBI): domain Eukaryota; kingdom Metazoa; phylum Arthropoda; class Malacostraca; order Decapoda; family Portunidae; genus Scylla; species Scylla paramamosain. Next base: position 1,644,597 of record NC_087174.1, read on the forward strand.
GCCTTCTCTTAGAGCTGTGGATTGCAATGCAGAACACTGGAAAATAGAATATAAACTTCTTTTTTTATGGTGATATACAGTATATTTTTTTCTATTTGAGACTCAGTTATTTTAATCCTCCCTCTCTCTCTCTCTCTCTCTCTCTCTCTCTCTCTCTCTCTCTCTCTCTCTCTCTCTCTCTCTCTCTCTCTCTCTCTCTCTCGGTCACTCCCTCACACCTCACCAGTCTGCTATTGTGCTTATGACCCTCACCTTCACTAAGCACTGAGGAGGTCACTGTCCGCGGCGAGGGGAGCTCCTCTCTCGCTCACTGCCCGTAACAGGTTGTCTCTGGAGCCGACCATTGTGCAGCGGCGTGTTATCCGATATTGGTTCCCGAGGCGGCGCTAATCCTCCTGCCCCTAACACCTCGTCCGAGCGGTCACTGGTCAGCGCCATTAACAAGGAGAGAGACTGAGAAAGCGAGCTGGTGACCTGAAACTTGGTAGTATCTCGTGTTGGTGAGTTTACTAATATGAAAATTCTAAGTTACCATAATAATTGGATCGTGTTGGTGCCTTTCTCTCTCTCTTTATTTATTTATTTATTTTTTTGAGTTAAGGTTTTGATGTAGGACTTGCTAAATGTGTACGTATGTAGTAATGTATATATTATCTTTGTTTGCGAGGATTAAACTTACTGATAAACCAATAGTTTGCATTAGTCCTGAGCCTCCCTTGTTTGTGAGGAAGTGAATGCATTTACTGACCTGACTATTGCATTAACTCGTGTATTAATTGCATGACTAAATTAATAACTTATTTTTCAACGTGTCATGCAATGCTAAACGAATACATGAATATCTGGACCGCAGAATTCACTCCTTAAGAATTATGTGATTACACTGATGGAAGAACTGTGTTGACTGTTTCTTCTTTAATATTTGTTGTTTTCCCTTTAAGAAACACATAACTGCGTTCTATTGTGTGAAACTAAAAACCTATTTTCTTCATTCTGCCCTTGACAGCCGCTGTGTATGAGCCGGGAATGGAAGGGAGAAAACATTTACATTCACATCAGGGTGTTTCTAGGCAGTTCCGGACAAAGCTGAAGCGGGATGAGTTACGGTAAAGAAAAGTTATTCCTATTTTTTTCTTTCTTTTCTGTCGCTGCTACGAAGTTGTGAGAGAGGGTGTGCAGGAAGTGCTGTGTGCATTGCCAGGAATGGGAAGGGGGCGGGGGCGGCTAGGGGAACCAGGAAATGGGACAGGAGGAATAAAATAAAAATAGACGACTTCATGCAAAAATAAATGGACGAAAGCCATTAAGGATCTAACAGTCATGTGCAAACTTTTACTTAATAGAAAACTAAAAAAATGCTTCATTAGCTTCAGCAGGAGAAGGAACGCGAGTCTTTTTTCCCCGTCCTTTCCAGATCAAAAGCATTCATAGTTTCATCTTTCTCCATAAATTATCAAACAGAAAAAAAAAAAACGAAAAAGAAAAAAATAACGGAGTCTTTCACTGCCAACATTCTTCTTTCAGACTCCACCACAGAAAGGCTCGCGCTCCCCTTCATCTTCCCTCCAACGTTTGCATCTCGGCCCTTCATCGAGGCGCGGGTCGTCAGGAGCACTGGAGTGTGTGGGCCGCTGGACGACATTTAAATCTCGGGGACGAAACTTGAGTAAAACTAAAAGTGCGAAGGCGGAGTTTTCCCAAACCTGAATTTTTCCTGACCGCATTGGTTTTATTTCCTGCCACTCTGCGAACTGTGTGCGTGTGTGTGTGTGTGTGTGTGTGTGTGTGTGTGTGTGTGTGTGTGTTGGCAGCCTCGTTGTTTCTCCGTAATGCCTTTCATATTAGTTTTAGGTACGTACATTGTGGCGACTTACATAAAATTTGGTTCATTGTTCAGATACGTGTAATAGCTTGAAATGAAGCTCCAATGGAGACAAAAGTATTATTAACAAGCATCATTAAGTTCAAAATAATCTGGCTGACGTTAAAGTGCTAACATTAGAACGTAAATAGAGGCAATTTATCAAGTAAAAGTCACTAATTGACAAGCTCCCTCCCCCTGGGTTACATAACAATATGTACTGATATACTGACGGCCAGCACAAAACTCTTCCTATGACTTTTTGTATTCCCATGAGCGTCACCTCCGCGTCGGCAGTACATATATATAGCCTAGCCTCTCCCAGACACACGCTCGTCTACCTTTATACTTTTCTTTCTTCTTTTTCTTTCTTTTCTTTTTTTCTTTTTTTTTTTGCTGATAACTTTTAGCGAAGTCGAAATTTGTAGAAACTAGTTATTTCTACACACAGATTCACAACCATTCCACGCAGCATGACGTTAGTTTTATTCTGAAATTCAACCCCTAAATAAAAAAAACTGCTGACAGAAAACCAGATAGATCGAGGACACACACACACACACACACACACAAGAGGTATATATGGTATACAACGGACATATCCATACATAATTGTAAAGGGACAGATACAATGCAGCTCCCTTGGAAATGCTAATTATGATCTGATCCCTGATTTCCGTGATTTATGCCTTCACTCTTCCCGCGTGCGAGGGAAGGTAAGGGGCGAGCGAGAGAAGGGAAGGGGTGAGAAAGTGATGAGGGCGGCACATGATTACAATGAACAGCACAACAATGAATCCCATTATATTAAGCAGATGTGTGGGTGATTAACGATTGCTTAGTCAAATATCATCATAGTAGACAAAAAACTTATTACAGTGCACTGTTTACAATAGTCGATCCTAATATCCGGCGAAAATCTATTGTATCCATGCATACGAGTTTCACTCTCAAATTACCGCTATTGTTGGGAAAATTTGATTATCTATTATTTTTTCACTGTGTGCATTTAATTTTACCTTCGCCACGCGCGGTATCGAAATCCTATGAAAAACGGACCTGGGTAATGCAATTCTCCGTTAAACTGACTTTTTTCTCTCGATTATTCTGAGAAATGGAAAAACGTTTCATAGCCGTAATAGAAGTGGGCATTTCTTTCAGTATAATTCTTTTTTTTTCGTGCCTCTGTTCTTACGTCTTGTTTCCTCTCGGTCTGTTCTGTGTATGTACGAGTATACTGGCTTCCTTCCTGCCTGGTTCTTGTGTTACGTTTCCCTTGGGTTATTTCAGTTTGGTTAAGAGGATAGGCGAGGGAACTAGAAAACACGTCACAAAGTCTCCCTCTCTCTCTTTCTGACAGGAAGTAGAGAAAGAGAGGAGGATAAAAGAGCGAGCGAGCAAGCAAGAAAGAGACTATGAGAAAACAAAAATACAGAGAGAGAGAGAGAGAGAGAGAGAGAGAGAGAGAGAGAGAGAGAGAGAGAGAGAGAGAGAGAGAGAGAGAGAGAGAGAGAGAGAGAGAGAGAGAACGGTCGTATAGGGATAATATAAGGCAATTTGAAGAGTGATGGTTTACGGATGATACTGAAGCAAGGGCGGGAGTAAACAGGGAGACACAATGTATAGGAAGGGATCGGTCATTAACGGAGATGGAGGGCAATTCTATAATGGCGTATGTTGTAAGGTAGTTAATAGGAGGCTGGAGGGAGACAGGGCGGCTCGTTAAGGGCGCGAAGGGAGATTATTTATGGGAACGATCAAGAGATTCGTCATGGGGAGCGTGAAGAAAAGTGGCGACTCGTTGCTTCTTCACTATGAGTCGTTGGGAAAATGGATACTCTCTCTCTCTCTCTCTCTCTCTCTCTCTCTCTCTCTCTCTCTGTGACCCCCTATCCCCACACACTGCACTTTTTTTCTCTTTTTTCCCAAACTCTCCTTCACTCTCAATTCCCCCTCTCCTTCCTTCTTTCCTCTTGCTTCAACTCATCCACAAAATGTCCTCTTTTTGACAGTATTTTTCCTTCTATTTCTTTCACAAAGTTGCGACAGATTGTTGAGAAACTCGTGAGGACTCGATGCTGGTGTGTTTGTGTTCAAGAGAGGAAGATTCACTTGTTTGTCTACTTTCCCTAACGGCGCTCTGAAAGTTTACCTTGTTTTCTTCCTTTCATGTTGTTGTTTGCCTAATTAGGGACATATATCTGGGTCGGCAAGGAGGAGGAAGAAAAAAAGAAGCCTGTCCTTTAGGCCTAAATTTTACGTTTCATCATTTCCCTCTCAATTTTCATATCTTTGTCACAATTTGAATTGAAGCTCTTTTTTACGGTCTCTCTCTCTCTCTCTCTCTCTCTTCTCTCTCTCTCTCTCTCTCTCTCTCTCTCTCTCTCTCTCTCTCTCTCTCTCTCTTTTGTCAGGTCGTTGTTCCCTGATTCGGTGTTTCCTGTCCCTCGTTTTCGTTACCAATAGGAATGAGTCGCGGGAATGATGATAATGGCGTGCCCTTTTTTTCCCGTTTGCAATCAACCATCAAGGCTGAACCTGCATGGAGTGAATGCATTTACTGAGATTTTGTTCTCGCTTGAACTGCCTTCACCATCCCATTATCATATGACTCTCTCTCTCTCTCTCTCTCTCTCTCTCTCTCTCTCTCTCTCTCTCTCTCTCTCTCTCTCTCTCTCTCTCTCTCTCTCCAACTCCTGCCAATTAAGATCCCCACATTTCCCTCTTTCTCACTAATCCACCTTCTGTCACTATCACCACATTTTCTGTCCCCCGTTGCCATCGCTGTCACCACCACCACCACCGCCACCATCATCATCAAGTGTTCTGTACGTACGCTTACCTATCTATATCTGAACTTTTCTCCAAATAGTTACTGGCCTGAAGGCTGTAACCTCACCCAGAAGGACGAGTCAACTTTTCGCATTCATACAGTTTATCTCCAATAGCTGCTCGCACCTTTTAAAACGTGTCCTTTCGCTGCCCAAAATAAATATATCTGCGCGTCGTATAAGGGGGAAAAAACCCACAACGGGAGAAGCACCAGCAGGCTTCTTATGCAATTACCCCCTCATACCTACTTCACGCTCGCCATCATATTCTACAACGTAAATATTTCTCTGTCTAGTACCCCGTAAAAAGCGTTCCCCAGATGTCTCCTCGGCTTCCCTACACACCCTTAAACACGGCCATCAAGCGGCGGCGTCCGACAAATCGTAACACTAAAGATCGGACGCGTAACGTTCAGACCAACAAGGGAACCGAGGCGCCACCAGACCATCGGCCGCGCACCCCGAACGACTCCGGCCTCGCAAACATCATCGTAAAGCCAGCCGTAGGAAGAGATGGTCTGAGGATAAACAAACGGCGCGGCTAGATACACTAAGTCGCCCTCCAGCCAACGCATTACTCGCACTCTGTTTAATCGACAAAGGGGGTTTCCAAGGCCATTACTGCACGTCTACGCGGCAATTGCAGGAGGCCCAAACGTGTGTGTGTGTGTGTGTGTGTGTGTGTGTGTGTGTGTGTGTGTGTGTTTATGTATAATTGAAGTACACCTGTTTGAAAGACGATAGTGCTTTAAAATAGACAGTCTTTGTTTACTATCTCGGTGGTAAGGGGAGGAGGCAAGACACTTAGTGCAATAGAAGAGAAAGGGAGTCAAAGTACTACAAGGGAATGACAAGAGCTGCGAAAAAGAAGAGTGAAGGTGGGTAACAAAAATAAAAATTAAGTGGTCCTCGTGCAGCATAATACTGAAATGTGAAATGACAAACATATAAAATGTTTGCTTAATTTTTCTGGTGAAAAGTTAGTTCGATTTTTCAACAAACAAAACTGTAGTGAAGATAAAATAATTCAGTGACTGTTGATACCGTTACATCAACATAGGTTACATATACTTATGGATGAAGTACAAACACTCAAAGAAACAATTAATCCAGTAATTTCAGTATTACAAAACTAGACAAGTATACTGGAAATAATGCAATAATCTTGCTCAAATTATACATACTCCACTGTGATTACCAGTGTTCTGTCACTGCATTACGTATTACACTAACATTTCATTAATGCACATCACTTTCCAATACATCATTCAAAACATATTTTTTATCGGCGCTGAAGCGGAGGCAGTGTTTCGCTTTGGGGCGGCGGGTGAGGGCGGGTCTGCTTGTTGAGATAGCGGGCGAGTGATGCCTCCTGGGGGTAATGTAGCGGAATGGCGGTGGGGAATGGAAGGCTTCTTAAGCGATGGATGGACCCCTCCATCTCACCTCCAGCCCCGTGTCGGCTGGCGTAATCGAGATTGTGATAGTGATGCGTAGAGGCAACGAGGCGCGCACTGCTTCATATCCGCCGCCGGTTCTTGCTGCCAGACACACAGAACACGTTTTATTCGTGATAATAATTCCTGCCGTTTATCATTCGTCAATCTCAAAATGAGATCCCTCTTAATCTCACGCGCATCGCGCCACCAAGACTCTGGTCGTAATGCCTTCATCTTCAGCCAGCCCAGAGGGGAGCAGCTCAACGACTAACAAGCCCATCCGATAATTTCCACATCCAGGAAAACCTCAGTTCATATTTTCCGTCACGCTGAGCCGAGGCGGTGAGGGCGAGGGCAAGCAGCCTCATACCCGGGAAACTCTGCAGAAAACCTTTAACCATGTTTCAGCGAAATTGTTGCATATATTTTTGGGCGTACGAGGAGCCGCCAGACCACATCGATCACCGATATTCAAGGGGATGCAATTCTTCATTTTTCCACCTGAGAGATGGATGAGGAGGCAATTAACCATGAAGCCTCCAAACATGCAGCGTAATCTTTCTTCTCATGGTGTGACGAGAAAGTTTTGCAAATTCTAACCAATATATCGCCACCGGCGTTGACACCAAGACTACAGAGCTCCCCGGAAACTATCATCAGCTTTTTCTGACAGTATAAAGATGCTACAAAAATATACCACTGTACGATTATTTCCCAGATGATCCTCCAAAGTATGTCGACCCTGCTCGTGCACGCATGGAAGACCACTCCTTGTATGCAGGAAAGAAAGGAAACATCGTGCATCTGACGAGAACAAAGGTATCGGTCACCGGGATCCACAGCCCCCACTTCGGTGCTGACACGCCGCGGTCACCTGTTGTCGGCCACTGCACCACAGCATCGCCACCTGTGTTGTGGTGTCAACGGCCGCCAAGTATGAACTGTTCTGAAAGGTCTTTCATATTTACTATTGGCATGTATTGCCATGCTCAGTGCTGGTGACAGAGAAGTAAACGATATGTGTATATTTTTATATAATTTCACTGAATGTAATGAAGCGACATTGTGCATTCACGGTATCAGAGTTCATTAATACACTGGAATACGGTTTGCTAAATTAATTGTTTCAATCAAAGCTCATCCTTTAATTACTCTGTGCGCAATTTAACAAAATATTTTTCAACCATTCGCACTTCACGAAAAACAATGCATTTTTATTTTTCAAATCACAAAATGTGAGGTCCATTTCAGAATTTTAAATGATCCCACAATTAACACGAGAGTCCCTGTGTTATGACCTCTAACCTCCTAACTTCTTTCCCTTTTCTACAACTTCCTTTTCTGTGTTTTTTTTTTTTTTTTTTGCTACAAACACAAACATGGCATCAACCATGCTTGTCTTTGCAACGAAAACGAAGACAAGAAAATAAGGAAGCTATAAAAGAAGGGTCAAACTACACAAAGCAGCTGCTTATAAACTACTTACTTTCACCTTACTCCTAGCAACAACAACAACAACAACAACAACAACAACAAACAAAAACAACAAAATCACTCCGCCAGAGAAAAAGTAAAAAAGAAAAAAAAAAAGAAAAAAAAAAAAGAAACTGACAAAACCTGGCTGGTGCTTTCCGTGTGACCGTCCCCCGCCGGGTGCACGACCTTGGCCAGCGCGGGGGCGAGTGAGCGAGCGAGCACTAAAGTGTATTAGCAGGAGCACCGCAAGCAACCACAGAAAACGGGGTAAGGAGGAAGGTTGTCGCCGGACCTTAA
>NC_087174.1:1657500-1675000 GCF_035594125.1 Scylla paramamosain
ACCAAGCCACCACACCACCTCACACCACGGTATCCTTGGCGTCCCGCCCCGCCCCGCCGAGGCCCGCCAAGCCCTACTAAGGTAACAATTTCCCATCTCTCCCCGTCAATATTTAGCGTAATTTCCATGGTTTTGAAGGCGTTTCTAGGTGTTTTCGACTCAGCTGTGCATGAGGAGGAAGAGGAGGTTGTGGTGGAGGCGAGAGGAGGAGGATGTGGGGGAGAAAAGAGGAGGAGGAGCTACGAGAAGATTCGGAAAAAAAAAAATCATTTCGGTTCCATATCATTATTTTTTTTTTTATTAATGGAGTAGGTATTGTTTTGATATTTAATTTATTATTAGAAAACTACAACAAGTTATAATCGATAATAAAATCTAGTCTAGCTGTGTTTTTGTTTCTTGAAAAAATAACAAATTCGTCACTTTATTTATTTTAACTTTTTTCTTAATAGCACGCGTAGAATGGTTTTGGTATTAAAGTTAAGACTTAAAAAATATAAGAAACATGTACCAAGTAATAATATCTATTAAAATCTAGTCTAACTATTCGTATTTTCAAATTTATAAAAGTCCGTTGCCGGATTTGAAAAAAATAATTCCCTTATACAACGAGGAATATGTGTCTTCTTTATTTATGTGGAAAGTAAAAATTTTTTGTATTCAGAATATGTATTAGAATCTAGTCCGGCTGTGTTTTCTTTCTCGATATTATAAGAGTTTTGTGGCCCCGTTCGTAAAAGTTACGGATTGTTTTCTGGATTTTTTGTTATTATTACCAAACCCGTAAAGATTTTTATATTCACAGTATTAGTTAAAGTTTATGGCAAGTCAAAATATGTAGTGCATTCCAGTGTGGGTGTCTTCTTTCTTCTCGTGATTTTCAAAATTAATTACGTTACGTAAATATAAGGGCCGAGACGCATATTTTCCCTGCCTCCCTGCCTGTCTGTACATCAATATTTAGCTAAACTTCGGGGTGTTTCCAGACTCAGACGTGAAGGAAAGCCAGAATTAACCATGAAAATAGATAAATAACCACCAAAATGCTTCAAATAAGGCTTAAATGTGTTGAAGGTTGCAAGCCCCGTTCAGAGCGCCCACCATCATCACCTAGAAGCCCGGACCCAGACCGAGACCTTCCCTCCTTCCTTCCCGTGTCTCTTCGTCAACATCTCCCTCAATTTCCAGGATTTTTTCAGGCATTTCCAGGTATTTCCCAGACTAAAATTTGTAGATTGTCGTAGTAGGAAAAGTTAGAAATGAGAATAGAGAAGGAGGAGGAAAAGGGAAGGAGGAGTGAAGGGAGAGGAGTGTTGGAGAGTGATAGTAGTAACAGTAATAGTAGTAGTAGTAGTAGTAGGGAGGAGGAAGAGGAGGAACCAACACAACTACTGCTTTAAACTCTAATTATACTGCTTTATAACTCGTCTCTGATCGGTGCTACACACACACGCACACACACACGGGGCACTGAAGCAGGTAGGAGTATAGTGTTGATCAGTTTTAGTGCCTTTTCTTAATATTTACCGCCAAATACCGTGTGTGTTGTGTTGTGTTGTGTTGTGAGTGTGTGCACTTTGCTACCCCAAGACAGGCCACTCCCTCCTCCACTTCCCTCCCTAACCTGCTCCTCCCTGCCCTGCCCCTCACCACCTTACCTCTCCCCTGCCTGCCTGTGTGTGTGTGTGTGTGTGTGTTGGGATATTGTAACGTAATCGAGCCCGTGCGCTACTACTACTACTACTACTACTACTACTACTACTACTACTACTACTACTACTACTGCTGCTGCTGTTGCTGTTGCTGCTACTATTACTGTTGTTGCTTCTGCCACTACTACTACTACTACCACTACTACTACTACTACTACTACTACTACTACTACTACTACTACTACTACTACTTCTACTACTGCTACTACTGCTACTACTACTACTACAACTACTTCTACTACTACTACTACTACTACTACTACTACTACTACTACTACTACTACTAATAATACTGCTATTGCTACAACTGCATGGCAACACAATAATTTCTTGCTTTCGATAACAGTTATCGAGAGAGAGAGAGAGAGAGAGAGAGAGAGAGAGAGAGAGAGAGAGAGAGAGAGAGAGAGAGAGAGAGAGAGAGAGAATGAAACCACAATTAAAACACCCACAAATACCCTTAAAAACACAACTATTTTCCTAATACTTCGTACACAAAAGTACAGAGACTGTCAGCTGGATTACTCTCCCCCATCAAACCATTCATACCAGCAAAGTCCAGCAATGAATGTGTCGCCCTACAATCAGCGGAAATATCACAATGCAAGGGAACGTGGGCTTCAATTGTGTTGCGTTTTTTTCGTAAATAATGTGACATTAGTCGTGGTCACGGAAGGGGTTGCTGCTTGTAATCTTTATATATTGGTGTACAGATAGATTAGCATTTACTTCTGTCCTTAAGTGACATATTAGACACAATTACTAAAGACAAAACTGCTGGTTGGATGGGTGATTTCTCAAGGGTCATAGTTAAACGTCACACCGACGTCACGAAAGGGTGAGTGGGCGGGGTATCTATCATGACAGCTGATCTCGCTACCAGTGCCTGTAAATCTTAGCTAAGATTATCCTAAATTTACTCCTATAATTACTTTCATTATCCACATATGACACCAAAGCATATTTTTGCCAATTAGGTTGGGGTCTCAAATATCCACTGATAAAATAGCATCCTTGTCCAACGCTTTGTTAAGATTTTATTTGGGAAAAACGATAGAACACTGCATCTCAAACCTTAGCAGACCCAGCACTGACAGCGTCTAACAGATCGGGAGATGATCATGAGCTGGCAACACTGCCGCTCCGCCTCTCCCATTGGTTAAACATTATTACCTGGTTTCTACATTTGCCTCCCACACTTTCTAATGACTTTCCTTAGTTCAGGAAGTTTGTTTTGATTTATAAGGTGCAGTTTTCACCATCTGCTGCTAATGTAAGTAGCTAAAAATTTTGGGCAGTAGTAAATGATTGTGAGAGGGAAAATGTCCAATTCCGTGATGGTCAGGTGTGACTACGGGGTAATGTGCTGCGCGAGATGATTGACGCTATTTGGGAAGCACAGCGGATTTGTGGAAGAATAACGCTCGCCGACACCCAACACTGTGCTTGTCCAATAAGCGACACTGCTCATTCACGACGAACAGCAACACTTTTTAAAAGGATAATTCCTGACGGCGTTACCCAACATATGCGAGAAAAGGAAATATTCTTTGCTATTGTGAAATGCCTCACACGTCACCGTAAAGTACCGCTTATGTTGCCAGCCATCTCCTTCCTCTCCCCTGCTGGTGTTCTTTTCTTACTCATGTGCATGGAAAAGCTCCCTCGGGGCCTTCCTCAACCCTCACCCCCTCCCTCTCCTCTGTCCCGTCCTAGAGGCAACAGGCCGCCACAGCTCGGAAGTGCAAGTGATCTATCAACGAGAGCAGCGACGAGGGGCGCAGGATTTATCACCAGGCGATGTATAAAATTGAAAGAGAGAGAGAGAGAGAGAGAGAGAGAGAGAGAGAGAGAGAGAGAGAGAGAGAGAGAGAGTAATACCATTGGCAAACGAACTTAAACTTTAGTCCACAGCGAATACAGAAAATGTAAGAAAAAAGACTTACTATAAAGTTGCCAACTGATCAAATCATTACCAATCTCTTCTCACCACAGAAATAAAATAGAATCCCACAACGCAGGAACGAGCGAGGCCACCGGATGAAGGTGGAGAGAAGGCAACAGACAATACTCTCACGACCTAAGGAGTCCCAGAGCTCTCTTTCCGTCGACACTGAAAATCCTGGGAACTACTGAAAAAGAAATCGCTCTACGTGACACGAATTTAGCCAGTAAGTGTGAACGCGGGAAAGAAAGGTTTGAATCAATTGTAACTTTTTTCCCTTCTCTCTCTCTCTCTCTCTCTCTCTCTCTCTCTCTCTCTCTCTCTCTCTCTCTCTCTCACTCTCTTTTCAGTAGCACTTGCAGACTTTGTTTTCTTGGTCTGCGATATACTTGCGAAAACTTACGTTGTGGTATCTTATTTTATCTATTGTATACGAAGCGAAAAGTATTTTAAGTGCATTTTTATACAATACTCATACCAGTCAAACAAAGATGATAAGAATGAAGCGAAAGCATACTAATGTAGAATCACGCGCAGAATACATGCACGTGTGCATCTTTCCGATGAGCAAATCAAGTCATCATTTGGTTATGAACAGCTGGCGTGATGAAATTAAACCCAAATCGGCTTTGTTATATTGACGATGGACTTTTTTTTAGCAGACACGAGATGAATATGCATTTTTCCTTCACAGTGGTGGCGTTGATGGAAATGTTCGCGCGTTTGTGTGAGCGTCACGATTTTTCTATTTAGATTTCAGAACTCACCCGGCACAACAATGGGGGTTTTCTCCCTCCGGCCTAGCTGAAAGATGGCGACTGTGTGGGGTCTTCGGTGCCTTGCTAGAAATGCTCAGGCAGAGAAGCGGAAGGAAATTATCAACACTGTTCTGGCAAGTGGATGTGGCCTTCAAACTTCCGAGTGGGCCGTTGGGGGTCAGTGGACGGGAAGCGATGCCGCCGTAAGCCTCCACGTTACGAAGATCACAGCCTATCGCACAAAGAGAGGTGAAGGTCATGAGTCCCACACAGCCTCTGATGTCGGCGAAGATTCAGGTGCTACATGTTGTCTCAGGAGGTTCATTAAGTTTACGGTGTTTACCTGCGGTGCTTCACAAAAGGCTGAGACAAGTACAGTGTATAGAGACTCATTCATTTAGCTTTTTAGGTTTATGTATTTTATGAGAACACACTTTTTATCACATGCTTTCAAACGAGACTCCATTTGAAAATACATTATAAAGATATTCATGATATCAAGTGTGGTTTTCTACTAACCTTACCCCCCCAAAAAAAAAATAAATAAAAATCTGCCTCTGTTTCAACTTGCTCTTCTGAGAACAAGAACAAAGCTGGAGAAAAGTTTTCAATTTTTTTTCCTAAACTTGGATATTTCTACGCACAGACCAACACTCTGCTGAAGGTGGTGAGAGAGAGAGAGAGAGAGAGAGAGAGAGAGAGAGAGAGAGAGAGAGAGAGAGAGAGAGAGAGAGAGAGAGAGAGAGAGGGGAGGGAGGGAGACAGGGGTGGAGTTGGGGCGCTTTCCATTTTCACCTCTCCCAGCCACGGGTGGTGTTGCACATCTCGCGCCGCGCCACGCCTCCTATCTACATGCATGAAAGTAAACACCATGGCTGAACCGAGTAACATTCCGTCCTCCCGAGACGCAGAGGCCGCCGTGCAAGACGACTTAAGGCTACTTCTGTCCGACCCAATTTCCTGACCAAACAGTCTGTTGGGAACGTATCCACAAATATATTTTAGGAAACATCCTCGTCAGACGCTGGTTATCACCGCTGCCTCCACCTCTATTATGTGTGAGTGCGTGTGTGTGTTGTCCGTGTGTCTCTGTGTTTGTCTCTAATATGTGTCCTCCAGTCTCTCTCTCTCTCTCTCTCTCTCTCTCTCTCTCTCTCTCTCTCTCTCTCTCACACACACACACACACACACACACACACACACACACACACACACACACACACGCACTCACATATTTTGTGAGTCTGGGTTATTACACTTCAGAATTTTTTTATTAATATATATATATATATATATATATATATATATATATATATATATATATATATATATATATATATATATATATATATATATATATATATATATATATATATATATATATATATATATATATATATATATATATATATATATATATATATATATATATATATATATAATTGTCATATTCTGGTAAAATAAATCATCTCATGATTATTATAAAAATTCATCTGAAAAAAATGGCACATGTCATAGCAATATCAATTTCCCATAACCGCAGATTACATTTAATCAAATGTGGAACATTGAAATTATTAATGTAATTTTCGGTGTATTGAACATCAAAGAATATCAGTTTCTGGTGCTAAGAGTATTGAGCACAGTAGCACCACAGTAATAGAGTAATAGAGTGAGTCACAATGAAGCAATCTCTCTGCAATACGGCGGATGCAATCACAGTCGTGCTGGCAATATTATCAACAGTGTGATCATCTTTTACTGGAGGGAATTTCAGAGTCGAATTTCGTTAATGTGTCGTTATATCCTGGAATAACCAACCGAGGAAATTCGACAACCGTAAAAAAGAGGGAAAGAGAAAGAAAAATACATACGTAGGTACTAAAAAAAAACCTTAACTGAGCCTCCAAGTGCAGTAAATTGGAAGGCAAGCGACACTACGAATATTAAAAAAAGAACTCCAAACGCAGCCTTCACCGTAACTTAACACTCGCCGAGTTTATTAGCGAACTTAGTTAAAAATTCAATCTGGCCTGCCGGTATATCCTCGCGGCGCCGGTGTTTCGGCCATATTTCACCCTGACTACAATATCGCTAATCCGCCGGCCAAGTTCACGGCCCAGGCGGCTCACCTTTCCTTCGCAGGTGACAAACATGAGAGAGAGAAAAAAAGTATCGAATTTGAAAACAAAACAAAGAAAAACATGTTGAAGAAGAAAGAAAAATGGTTTCCCACGCAATCAAAGTTTTACGGCATGATGTTTTTACAAAGGCACTACCTGGAACATTGAAGTGAGACTTGAAAACACGGAAATATAGGGCAGGATAATGGTGAGCTGTCTCGTCCTACACCATGCCACATACGCACTTAGTGTCTCTAGAATATAATATAATAATGATAATAATATGTTATCACACACACACACACACACACACACACACACATATATGTATATATCAGCAGAGAATAGGTACGCTCATGACTCAACGAAGACGATGAAAAATGAAGTGCACACATTAAGTCACTTAATTTAGAGATGATAAATACTGAAATGAAAGAAAAATATACACTGACTAATTACCTTGACTTAACGCAGAGAAGAAGACTAATGTCGAAGAGGTAAGCACGGCATTTTTCACCATAAGGATAATGACATTATTCTTTTCAACGGAGGACATAGAAAATCCATTACGTGAAAAGGTACGGATTAAGGAAAGAAAATTTATGACTATTAGCCAGTGAGAAGGGAGACGGGGAGAGAAGGAGAATGGGGTGATACAAAAAATGGAAAGAACTAATTTTAGGAAAAGGAAAGAGAGTAAATACGGAAGCAAAAGGAAAACGTTGGGAGGCATGTGAAGAGTGGGGAGAGGGAAAGTGGGAGCTGGAGGGATGGTGTGAGGAAGGTGGTAGGGGAGCTGTGAGGTGATAAAGTGAGAGCTAAGTGGCACAGGAGTGTAAAATGTGTAAGTTAAATGTGAGGGGAGAGAGAGAGAGAGAGAGAGAGAGAGAGAGAGAGAGAGAGAGAGAGAGAGAGAGAGAGAGAGAGAGAGAGAGAGAGAGAGAGAGAGAGAGAGAGAGAGAGTGCGTGTGTGTGTGTGTGTGTGTGGAAAGTGAATGAATATAAAAACAACAACCCTGCCTGAAAAGAGGCTTAAAGGAAAGAACAATTAGGAGTTATATGAGGCAATATAAAACTATAAACCTTATTTCGGAGGGACTAAGTTTTAATCGAGGTATTTTTTTGCTTAAAGACACGCACATTATTCTCATTTCAGAATTAACCTATTTTCTGTTCCCTGACCTTTTCCAGAAAACAACACCATTTTATTGGAAAGTGTCAAAAGTTGCTTTATAAAATAAAAGCAAAATAATTTTTTGTCTAATTTTCCTCCCGTGATCTCTGGAACATGAGTTACTGAAGGGGAAAAACAAAGAATATTTTTGGGCGTCAATTTTACCGATTCTCAGGGGCACTGTAAAACAGTAAATACCTGCCACGTTTTGAACCTTTGCCCCGACAGGAAATGTATTCCACTGTAACTAGATCATCCAGACTGATGCAAGTATTTTATTATTATTTTTATTTACATATAATTTTTTTTTGTTTTGTTATTTGTATTAACAACGATCGGAGGCCATATCGATAGCGAGAATTTTATATTTTGTGAAGTCGTCATCCAAAGCCTTCAAAAATTGCATTGTCGCATTTCAGAGCTCTGTAAAAAAAATAAATAAAATAAATTTAAAAAAATTGGTGTGTAATGAATAAATCTTTATACTTTCGACATTTTTTCCTCGTTAATCCACTAGACTGAGATAAAAAGCTAACGACGCCACGGCTCCTCTGACCTTTGCTCATGACGGCCCACTGTGTGGTACTTGGCGTTTTGAAGCGGAACGTAAAATGTGTAAACAAAAATTGGTGGAGGTGTGAAAGTTCAAAGGAGTACTGGAGAGGGAAAAGGATAAAGGGAAAGAGGGAAGGTAAAGGAGGAGAGGTACAGGAGTGAGAGATGACGGAAGGGAGAGAGGATGTAGAGGATATGCCGATGAAGGGGAGATGAGAAATATCGGATTGAGAGTTTAAGGACAATTTAATTACGTGGGATTAGAAGACGTGAAGGGAGGCGCCAGGCAGGAGGAAGCAAGGCTGAAACCTTTTGCAGGCACGAGACTGATTAAACGGTAACAAAAACTGACAATGATTAAATGATACAAAATAGATGGGGGACGAAAAAAGCAAACACTTCTGAAAACGAGAACCTGCAGCGTGGAAACAAAAACAACAATGCAAAATATGAATGTCAAAAAACGTGAATAAAAAAAAAAAATCTATGTAAAGCAAAATCACACTACAAAAACACCGATTTCAAGCACTTTCTTCACATTTTCCTTCTCGTGAGATCGACAGTCTTTCCACAAATACCTGAAAATCAGACCCATGAGAAATTAGGGGTAAAAAATTCCACCGGCATGGCCACGTTGCCGCGCCGAGCCACGACGTGTCCCTAAATACGTCCCTTCACGCGACACTGACTCCGGGGAGAACACGACTCATTTTAAGCATATAATTTTTATTCCTCAAAGGCCTCCGAGTCCAGCACGTCTCCGGCGCAGCTGAGGCCGAACAAAGGATCAAAATTAAGCTGGAGTTATTATTAGAAGGAGTTATAAGGCTGCTTGTATATATAAAGGAGAGGCACATACCCCTGCCTCCTCTGTCGTCTGGAGGAGCGTGCGGTGCTCTTAAGAATATGCGAATGGCTCAGTAAGGAAGAAAATGACGGCCACTTTGGGAGACGGAGGGCGAGAGGTGTCTTTACAAAGGGATGAAACTCATACTTCCGATTCAAGGCGGCCTTGTTTATGGCTCCGAGTTACGCCTCACATTAAGCCTTTGGAATCTTACGAGCGCCAGAAATATTCCTGTCCGATAAGACTGGGGCAGGCGAGGGGAGGACTGAGGGTAAATGTAGTCGAGATGCAAAGCGCCGGGAAGTAAGGGATTCCAGGGCTTTAGAAAGACACAGAGAGGCGATTCAAGGGGATTGTTACGTTGCTCTACTGTCCTGTTGTGTTATCCAACACCGTTGACGTGTTTCGTAACTGTGGTGCTAACGTCTTCAAAAAATCTTCCCAACACACCGAAGTCTCTACGGTCACGATGCCTGTTTTAGGATATTAATTTTTGTACTAAACAATGAATTTAAAATTATCATACAAATCTTCTGCAAGTGACTATACAATTATAGAATAACGAAGCAAAATCGTAGTTAGGTACAGGTATCATACTATATATATATATATATATATATATATATATATATATATATATATATATATATATATATATATATATATATATATATATATATATATATATATATATATAGAAATTCCTCTTTACTTCACAATGAGGGAAAGTACCCGCAAACAGTTCTGCT
Source organism: Scylla paramamosain (assembly GCF_035594125.1). Lineage (NCBI taxonomy): Eukaryota > Metazoa > Arthropoda > Malacostraca > Decapoda > Portunidae > Scylla > Scylla paramamosain. The sequence goes on from NC_087174.1 coordinate 1,667,364, forward strand.
CTTGTATCATTCGATAATCAACCTGATCGCTACGAAGTCACGACGAGGCTTTTTAGATAAAAATTCAAACTCCGTCGCGACTTTTCTTTCACGTGTCATTACATTCAAAGGAGTTCCGGAAGACCCAAGATAAGCCCGAATGCGGCTGTGAGTTTACATTTTACTAAAGTTCAATATCTGGGCAAATCTTCAGAAAAATAAGAGCCAGTGAATGACGTTAAATAAGAAGAAGAAAAAAAAGAAAAACTCTACGAATGAATCAAATGCAACTAACATGAAATACAGGAATTGTGTTGGTATTGATTTACTCATAGCTGAGACTAAAATAAAAAAATAAAAATAAATACATAACCTGTTCAGTATTCAGCACGAAAACACACCCTTCACTAATGAGAACGACTGCAAATCATCTGTTTTCCATTCATGAATAATAAAAAAAGCAAAGCACACATCACGCCATCACACCTCACATCCCTCAGTCCTTCAGTTCAGCAGCAACATGTTGATTAGCCGACTCTATGACATTAATTCTCGTCACCACCCGAAACTGTCGCTGCTCCCTTTCCACAACACTCCGCTGAGCACAGGACCGCCAGGCACTGGGTGTAAATTGGATTACTCTAAAAGGACCAAGTCAAACGCTCACAAGCAACACACGACAGGAGCTGTAAGGGGACGTCTCCTCCTGCTGCTGCTGCCGGTGCTGAGTATTTGGCACAACACGGCAAGTCCCTTTGCTTACACTTGTTAGGTGAGTTAGTCTGTGGGACACTCCTACGCTCTCCTGACTAGGCGAGACAGTGAAGTGTGGGCTGCGAGTTAGAATCTCTGCAGACACCCTTCTTTCCTTTCCTTAATTTGTGTGTCCAGTGACGAGAGAGAGAGAGAGAGAGAGAGAGAGAGAGAGAGAGAGAGAGAGAGAGAGAGAGAGAGAGAGAGAGAGAGAGAGAGAGAGAGAGAGAGAGAATGTAATACTCGAGGTATCACTACACGAAAACATTTAGTCTATGACCAGTTTCAATGAAATGCATATTAAAATAAAATACCATAAATGACGCATAAATGATACAAAAAAGGGACCATCTCAGTTTCCTAGAGTGTCACAAACAAATGTAATTATTAATCAATAAAGCAATTTCCTTTTTTAATTAAGCAATAGATCAATTTCCTTTCCCGTTCTCTTTCAAAACTGGTCACGCATTTTCCACCTTGCATCACACTCATTTATTTTCGTCCCCACGAGAACTAAGAGCACTTCTCACTTGCCGGGGAAAACTGGACGAGAAGAAGGAGAAAGAGGAGAAGGAGGAGGAGGAAAATAAGAAATGCGAAAAATATAAAAGGATAGCAAAAGGAAAAAAGAAATGAAAAAGGAAGAAAGAAAATAATTCGCAGGCAAAATACGACGGACGTGGGGAAATCATAAAAATACAACAAGCTGAGCAGAATATAAGAAAATGTAATGAAAAGGAGAAAAAGAAGATGACGAAGAAGAAAAAAAAAAAAGGAAGAAGCTCATGGTGATGTTGAGGAAGAAGAGGAGGATGAGGAGGAGGAGGAGGAGGCGGAGGAAGGCGAGGGTTGGGGGAGCACTAAAGACGAGGAGCAAAAGCATGCATAAATGAAAGATAAAACACCATCTGGCAAACGAAATATGATAAAGGCGAGGAAAGACCAGAAAATGGAAAGTTGCCTAAAATAAAGAAAAGTGCCAAAACGTATCCCAAGTTATGATAGAGTGGGAGTGATAAGAAAGCACCAAACCGACAGCAGCACGGCGCACAATGAGAAATGTTGGGAAGTAAAAGAGAGAAGGAAAGAAATAAAAAGAAAGGAAGAAATAACACGGAAAACATAAATACAAACCTACGTAAGAAAATGAAAAATAAATCAATTGCTAAGGAAGCATAAACAAAAAGAGAAAAATAATAAGATGCCTGAGGGAATTTATGCATGCAAATGCTTCGCCTTTCCCGCAAAAAAAAAAAAGAAAGAAATGTGGCGGACAGAAGAAATTATTGCAAATATGGAGGTGCGCAAAAATGGTGCCTTTCATGTAAGTTAGTGTGCGGAGTTAGATCTAAATTATTAATGACGAAGTGGTGAGAACTTGAGCCCAGAGAGAGAGAGAGAGAGAGAGAGAGAGAGAGAGAGAGAGAGAGAGAGAGAGAGAGAGAGAGAGAGAGAGAGAGAGAGAGAGAGAGAGAGAGAGAGAGAGAGAGAGAGAGAGAGAGAGAGCCCACAGCGTAAGTTAAATAGAGAATACTGTAAAAGGAGGCAATAAAACGGGAACATGCAAATATTATTGCAAACGAGTACAAAACGAAGCAGGAAATAAAAGGAAAAAAGCTCATATTGATGAGGATTGAAGGAGATGCTGCAATTAGATTACAAAGAGGAGCGTACAGTGAGGTAGGGGAGAGAAGAGGGATTAACAAGTAATAACTGATAAGCACATTAATGAGGACACAAAAGATGACGAATTAAATGCTGCAAATAAAAGAAATGGCAGTTCAGGTTAATCACAGACAGGTACTTTTTTTTCTGGATCAGGTAAACTCAACAACCATTGGTATTCTATAGGAATTTTCTCCAAACTTCCATTTATAAATGAAGAAACGTCTGAGCATATCGATTCAAGATTATTTATTGGGTATTCTCCAACAAAGCTGCTCCGTTTATGGCCGCTATATTTTTACTCTTCTAATGTTTTCCTCTTGCTTTTCTTGTGTCCTTTACCGATGATTTTCTGAAGCTCTCGTGTGCCTCGGCTTTATACATTTTGTTAATAGCCTAACATCATTATTCGATACATTTTTCATAAGACATAATACTCATGAGGTCCATTAACACTTCATACATTTATATATAATGAAGGCCAGCGGCTGCAATTTCAGGTAAAACATAATTCCACAGAATATGCATGAGTGAATAAATACCTTTCACACACACACACACACACACACACACACACACACACACACACACACACACACACACACACACACACACACACACAATATCTCACACTTTCTCAGCTTGTCGTCTTAAAATATCAGGGCCTTGAATCCAATCAGTGTATTTTGTTTGACGTACTGTACCTATTTGTAGCATCTCTCGAAGAGGTACTCGTAGAAGTTAAGCCGGACGAGCCCCGGCAAGGCAAACACGGGGGAGTCTTGTTTTTTCCTTGCCTTCGCCCTCGCCTCACAACACATTCCCAGGCATCTCATTACCCACCTCGACGGGTCGGCAAGAAACTCAATATAATGAGCACCTACTTGACAAAAGAGCGCGCTTTATTACAACACATCGCTTTTTAGACATAGACGTCATCTTGTATCAGCAGTTTTTCACGTTCTGTAGGTGACGCTCGGTGACATGTTGCTGAGGAAAAAGGAAAAAGTTTCCCCATTCGACTGATACAAGTGCCATTCTATTTTTTTTTTTTTATTAGTGAAGACATCACGTATTTCATTTATTTTTACGCAATTTATACAAAAATGTCATTTACGACGAGAAAAGAGCAGGTAAAACATGTAGCTAAGGAGAAAACTGATAGCCTTCACAAGTAAATTGTTATTTCCTCGCTATTATTGAAGTCAGCAGGAAGATGCAGGAGAAAATTCTGTTTGCGCAGCTTTCTCGATATTATTTTGGAAACATTCTTGTTGTCATCTTACATCTTTCTGACACTCTATATATTTTTCTTTTTAACTAAATTGATCAATGTGCGATGACGATTTAAACAAAATAACGATAATGATGTTAGTTATAATTTTACTACTAATTACTACTACCACTACTACTACTACTACTACTACTACTACTACTACTACTATTCTGTGTGTGTGTGTGTGTGTGTGTGTGTGTGTGCGAGCGAGCAGCAAACTCTTCATGTTTATTTTAATTACTTATCTCAATCATTACTTCCAGTTTTTGCAGTCACTTGAATCGACAATTTTTACAGTATAGTTTATCGTCGTCCATGATTCACAAGAAACAAGTTTTATCAGGCAACTATTTTTGGGGCATTTTTCTGAACATGAACACCTCGCATGAAAGTTCACCTGCATAATTTAAAAGCTTATATCAAAGGAGAAATATTTTTGCTGCTGCTTGTTCAGTTTCATAAGAAATCGCTTGAAATCACATATGCACTTCTTGTTATTTATGCTATTCTTTTTCATCTACTGGTTATTCCCAATGCGGCGAGTTGATTGCCTGCTTATATGAATGATTTATTATTTTTTTAGGGCAATGCAATGAACGACAGTGCACGATGAGGACTTAGTAGACCTCGCCACTGTGACGCGATGTTTACCACTTATTTGTATTTCCTTAAAAAAATCAACATTCATGGAACTTTAAAACTGGGAGTAGCATAGCTTGTTGTTGTTGTTGATGGTGATGGTGGTGGTGTTGTCGTCATCATCATTATCATCATTAATCATCACCATCTTTACTAATGACATCAACACATGAGACAAGAAGATCAATGAATGCTACAGTCTAGAGAAACAAAGCAAAAAAATTCCCTTTAGTGTGGAAAGAACAGATAAAAGGAGGAAATAGATTCAAAACACACAAGAAATTTAAAACCTCACCATCATGGCTAAAATTAATGTGTCCTCAGTAAATGGGAAACAATATTTAGTACACAATCATGTCTATAGGAAGCACCACCACTCGGCATTACCACGAGAAAAAAGAGAAAAAATATCAACAAAATGAGAGTGACATATCGACCAGCGAGCGTGTGTTAATCCTCCAGTCTCGTAACTTTCCTGGCCTGACAGTTTTTTTTTCTTTTTTGTTTAGCTTTTCATCACATTTCTTTACAAAACATGCTTCTTTTCATCAAAGCTATTCCCTCCTTTATCCTGCGTCCTTTTCATAACCCGACGCTTCTTCAGGACCCTCGGCAGCTCCCTCTTTTTTCCTGAGGCCAGAACCTTTCTCCACAGACTCAATAACCTTGTCAAGTCGCCCATTACATCCAAATTACACACTTCTACTGATTTAATTATCAAAAGGAATCGGGTTTTAGGCCTAGTATCATAAATTTCTTAGGGTCAGGAACTCCATTATCTGGGGGAAGATGAAGCATTTAAAGGTGAAAAAAATTAAAAAGAAACTACAGACTCTCTCTCTCTCTCTCTCTCTCTCTCTCTGTATGTGTGTGTGTGTGTGTGTGTGTGTGTGTGTGTGTGTGTGTGTGTGTGTGTGTGTGTGTGTGTGTGTGTGTGTGTGTGTGTGTGTGTGTGTGTGTGTGTGTGTGTGTGTGTGTGTGTGTGTGTGTGTGTGTGTGTGTGTGTGTGTGTGTGTGTGCCTGCCCTTAAAGATGAACATGTATGCTTACGAGTCTTATGCAAGAGTCATTCAGTTTAACATCGAGCACAATAAAGAATTCATGAGTTAGAGGATTTGATTCACACAAAAAAAACGAAAACAAAAGAGAAATCAAGAAGACAATGGGAAATAAACGAAAGAGCAAAGACGGTAACATATATAACTCAGGTAAGGTGGAAGAACAGTAAGGCACAGTGAAATGGAAAGCTACTGAGAGAAATTACATGGAAAACAAGGCGTAGCATCCAATTAAACCCAGCTTTTCTACGTAACTCACACGGCAACACTCGCCGCAGATTGGACGAGGCGCGGGAACAATAATCCATCATTCAAGGCTCTAGTTTTTACCGCCTGGTGCAGTCTTCAAAGAGCTACCCGCTTCTGAAAGGCGAGAGGGGAGGCAAAGATAGCGTGGCGTGATGTGAAGGGAATGTGCCAGGGCGAAGGAAAGGGAAGGAAGGGAGGGAGGAAAGATGAGAAACTGAAAGGAGGGAAGGAAGGAAGGTAGGCAAGTAAGATGAGACACTGAAGGGAGGGAAGAAGACAAGAGTGGAGTGTGAAGGGAGACAGGTCTATAGGTCGAAAGGGATAGAATGGAGTGACAGCTTGGAATTAGGAATGAAAGGGGAATGCAGAAGGGGAAGTGAATGACTGAATATTATGGAAGGTGTGAAAAAGAGAGATTATTGAGAAGAAAACGAAAAAAAAGTAAAGGAAAAGAATTTATTTTGGGAGAGACGAGCGGGTATAAAAAGTGTCTGAGAGGATTGTGGTGAAGATGACATACAGGTGTAAATCCTCTTTGAATGGAAGGATAGGAATTGCTCTGGGCAAGGCGGAGGAAATGCTACCGAAAGGAATGGCTATATACATGATTAATGAAGTTGGGAGCAGGTGTGGAGGCCGGAACACACCTGCGCGTGTTGCATAATTAAGTGAATGTTTGTTGGAGCAAGACTTTTTATACTCAGAAATTTTGCACTTTGGCAAGTCTTCTGAAATATGAATCAGTTCGTAGTGAAAATTAAGCGGTGGGGAGAAGTATTAATAAAACACGTACAAATTGGTAAATAAAAAAAATAAAAAAGAGGAGTTCTTAAATAATCAAAGGAGAAGAAACATCAAAGGGCGGACGAGGAAAAAAGTAATGAGTAAGCTCATAACCGGTTTATTTATAATGCATCTTGTATACTCAACCACATATTTCGTGAAAGATTACTTGACGCAGAGACAAAAAAAAAAAAAAGAAAAGAAAAATAGAAGAAAGGAAAAAGTACATGAATATAAATACTTAAAAAAATACCGTGTGAGCAATTCGTTATACTTTTCATGATAATAAAAAAAATAAAAAAAAATCCTGCAAAAAATTCCTTACATACCAAGCGATTACTAAAGCCAGTGTGCAATAAAGGCGAACTTACATCTCTTTTAGACTACCTCACCTTTCCTACCTTCCTTTTTCACCTGCAGTATCCACAACCTCTTATCACCAAGCCCCTTCTATCACCCTCGCGTATTCGCCTCACTTGTAACCATCATCTTATAAATCAACCACTTCCTCTTCATTGATTATCCATCCTTTTCAGTCCTTCCTCTATTCTAGTCTCTTTTCCTTCTCCCTTTCCGTTCTCCTATCCTCTTCCACCTTCGCTACCTCAAGGGTGAATGCTAAGGGCTCGCTACACTCGCTTCATCCTCATCCCTCTTGTAGTAATATTTCTCTCATAATGTATTCGCTTCCCTGCCGGGTGTTCCTGCGACGAATTATAGTCTCAGAAAGGCACTCCGGATTCCCCTCCCTCTCTCCCACCCTTATTAACTCTCTGTCTCTCTCCTTTTCTCACTTGACCCCTTGTCTTACCCATTTGCTCTCTCTCTCTCTCTCTCTCTCTCTCTCTCTCTCTCTCTCTCTCTCTCTCTCTCTCTCTCTCTCTCTCTCTCTCTCTCTCTCTCTCTCAATGTTCTGTCATGGCCGGGTTTCAAATGAATATTAATGTCTGACAAATATTTTTCGATTTGTATTTACTTGGAAGGGCGGTGGTAGTAGTAGCGCAGCGTACTCAGATTTTGCTGTTAATATTATATAAGAAGATTAAATTATTAGCTTTCTCTACGTGTCAGTTTTTCATTCTTAATTACAACTTGCCGCAGACATTGGTCGAGACGTCATCTTGTATCTTGTGTAAGGGCGTGAGAAACATTAAGCTTGTTTTATTGGCTAAATACAAAAAATATAATAGACAAAAATATCAACAAGGTGGATAAATTGCCTTTAATTATCAATA
>NC_087174.1:1680000-1685000 GCF_035594125.1 Scylla paramamosain
TAGTTAGGAAATATGTTTTTTTTTATCTTTCTTCAATTGAAAGAAGAAGTGACTAATATTTTTTTCATAACCAATAAAGCTTAAGAGAGCATTCTAGCCTGCAATTCTTCGTAAGTCCACATACAACATCTTACAAAATAGATGACAAATATAAAGGAAAGCTGAGGAGGAGGAGGAGGAGGTGGAGGAGGAGGAGGAGGAGGAGGAGGAGGAGGAGGAGGAGGAGGAGGAGGAGGAGGAGGAGGAGGAGGAGGAGGAGGAGGAGGAGGAGGTAGACGTAGACGTTGAAAAGAATTGTGGTATGGGGAGGGAGAGGAGAGGGGATGAGAGGATCCGGGAGGAGTGAAAAAAAAACTTTAGTGTTAAGTTTATATTATTTATTTTATTTATTTATTTTTTTTTTAGCTTTATCAGTGACACTACCATCAACTACTATTATGTTCCGGTTATCGTATTCACAAATCCCTACTGAAAATGTTCCTACCAAAGCACTTCAGCCATAGCAACCGAGGTGCTGAGCATGTGTTCATTAAATCGTTGCTGGTTTTATGAATGTCAAAAGTAATATTGATTAAATCTTTTTGAAATTTCAAAGCGATATAGACGCTTGTCTTTACACAGAAGAAAGTAAAATCCTTCAAACAGGGAACTGTAATCAATTTGTCAATTTCAAAACAAATAAAACGTTAAATAGGGGAAAAAATGATCGAATAACCTGAGCCACGAAAAGCTGTTCCCACCGTTTCTAAGACAGCCAACAAAGCGACCAATTTCCCGTCAAGAGGAGGATGGATGGCGGCGCGGGGCCTGCCAGGGCTGCTCCTCAAGCCTGAAAGTCTCCACGGCGGGTGACGATTGATGGAACGACGCCAACCGAACTGGGGAGGCAAGATTCCTGGTCCTTGAGGTAAGTGCCTCATCTTAGCGGAGGGAGCTCATCTTCACGGAGAGAGCGATCCAGTACCGTTCGATGACTTAGGTTGAGGATTGGTTCCCTGACTAGCACCATGAAAAGCCTTATCTAATGATGAGATGGCACCAGTGACTCGAGCTCTGACGGGACACTTAAGTCAATATGTAGACTCAAAAATTTTTTCATCGCTCTTTCATCGCTGTTTTATTGTGTTTAACTGTGAGCAGATAATCACTGCAATTGTGTTACCAATATAACATGTCCTGTAAATGTACTGAGTCACATGAATTTATAAAGTGTTACCAAGACAGGAAAAAGTATGCTTGCAATACCCTAAATTCAAAACCTGCAAATATAAGGTGCATACAGGACCAGCCTCCCGCTCTGCATTGAAGATGAACACGTGGATTAATTCGGAAATTGTTTGAGATGCTCAGAGCGCTCTAGGAAGGATCAAAGGAGCTCGGATATGGGGATGGATTAGGCCAAGAAGCAACTGCATCCTCGCTGAGCTTAAGCTCACATTCATTATGAATAATCTCTGCTATAAAAGGCATTTTGATTAAGTTACATAATAAATCCTATGCTTATGCAAGAAAAAAACATGGCGCCTATTTTATAATATGAAAGCTAACAAAAAAAATAATATTGTATGTTGAAATAAAAAAGCAGTATCATTATTTTATCTTCCCTTCCCACACACACACACACACACACACACACACACACACACACACACACACACACACACACACACACACACACATACACACACACATCAAATTCAGCCATGCATACGTGTCTATTGCACTCACAAAATTTTAATTTGAATCACATAAGGAAAAGTTAAGATTTTGTGTAATAAACTCCATATGCTTTCCAAGACAATCTAGAAAACACTATACATTCAAATTCAACAACAACAACAGCAGCAGCAACAACAACAACAACAACAACACAATTTTTATATAATCTAGTGAAGAATACAAATTTTTCACGTTACTTTCTCTGCTTCTCAGAATCTGAATTTCTTATAAACTCCCAACTATCGCTAACTAACTATCGTTAAAGTAAGGTCATGAACTTTAGATAGTAATTTTTATCGAATCATTTTATTCCGATTATAATGAGACTTCCAGCTCTCCGAAACCAAATCAGGTTATTAGCGAGAAATAGGCAAAGACCGAAAAAAAAAAAAAAAAAAAACGTGTAAGCTAAGTCAGCCCAGCATATGCCGGCACAACACAGCAGGGGCCGCGGGAGCACTAGATTATTTCAGTGTGGAAGGTCGTCTCATCTGCAGGTCCCACTTCGCCACTGGGGGAACGGGACGCCCTACGAGGTGGTGGCCAACCCAGGCGCGAGGGAATCTCTGGCCCATTTCACCTAACTTTTGTTCCTTTACTTAATAAAAATTCAGGACGACTGTAGTGTGTGTGTGTGTGTGTGTGTGTGTGTGTGTGTGTGTGTGTGTGTGTGTGTGTGTGTGTGTGTGTGTGTGTGTCTGAAAATGCGTTCCTTTTTTAAATTTCTTTCTGTAAGTTTAATATATTTGTCATCACAGGTTCACGTGAAATTCTCTCTCTCTCTCTCTCTCTCTCTCTCTCTCTCTCTCTCTCTCTCTCTCTCTCTCTCTCTCTCTCTCTCTTTTCCCATACACAATCCACGAAGAGAAAAACAATAAAACAGTGTAGTAAAAAAAATTAAAGATCGCTAAGGAGGAACATAAGAAAAAGCTGCAAGTTGCATCACTTGGAGGAACAACGCAACGAGGAAGGAAAAGCCTGATAAAATGGAGCTGGAAGGTATAATGAAGGCAGAGGGGTGACCTGCGTAAAAAACATTCTTAGAGGTCTTTTGAAGGGACCGTGTGGGCGAGCGCGCGAGTTGTTGGCACAGTACCAAGATGGGTGATCGGGAAGTGCTTAATAGCTAAACAGTAAATTCACTCGGATGAATAGAATGCTAAAAGGATAAAGGATTTTTGTTTTTTAGTAGCAAATACAAAAGATTCGTGCAGTCAAAAAAATATAAAAAATAAATAAAATAAAATAAATAAATAAAAAATAACGTGTAAAGTCGAAAAATAGGCAAGAAAAGTTGAGTAACTGTAAACAAAGTGATTACAAAAAACGTATCTAATTAAGTAAGGGAACAAAAGATAAGAGAAAACGCGGCATTTATACCAAAAGAAAATTAATTGTTAATTTGATTTTGTTCCACGAGGTGCGGGATAGTGCCGGCCCACTGTCCATTGTGAGGCCGTGCTGGTGTATCTGGCCCCATTCTCAAGAGTTACTCTCTCACTTATTTCCTTATTATTTCTCTCTCTCTCTCTCTCTCTCTCTCTCTCTCTCTCTCTCTCTCTCTCTCTCTCTCTCTCTCTCTCTCTCTCTCTCTCTCTCTCGTTATTGTCATGTACTTTTTTCTCTGATGTTCCCTCCCTCTTTGTTGTCCCTTCCTCTATGATATTTCTTTGTTATTCCTTGTCTTTATAAACACTCGTAACATTCAAAAGCAAAACAAGGCAGAACATACTGAAACCTGCCGTCAAATATGACACACACACACACACACACACACACACACACACACACACACACACACACACACACACACACACACAATTCACTAGAGAGAGAGAGAGAGAGAGAGAAAGAGAGAGAGAGAGAGAGAGAGAAATATATGCCAAATAAAGAATGAGAAGTATAACCAGTCCTTGTTCTCTAAAGGGAGTCTCGCCTGAGAAACAACACGAGCTGCCGGGAACACACGAAGCGTCAGCCTCGCTCAGTCTGCTGCAGCGACGTCGTTATGTATTCTGAAGTTCCGTTGTTTGATTAATTCTGGAACAAGGCAGCGGCAGTCGACCGACACAACTTTGAACCATCACATGCTAAAATCATGCATAGCTGACAAGCCGCCAAAAGAAAAAAAAAATCATTTCTCCGCCGTTCTTCCATTCCATTTTTATTCCAGTATTTATGTCCTTTTATCAGAAGCATAATAGGGAAAGATGGCAAAGTGAATATTCGTGCGCAATGAAAGATAGATTTGCAACAGAAACGTCGCACGGAAAATCAAGTTCAGAGTGCAAATAACATCTGATGGCGGCTGCAACTGACTGTCGATTCCACGCGACACACAAAGGGAGGCAAGCGACAAAACCAGAGCCGCTGCGGGGAGGATAGTCTCTAAGGCAGTGGAGGCAGTGCAGTACCAAAAGGAAGCTCAGTGTCCCTCGAGCCACGCATGAAAGCACAAGGCATGAAAATATACATGAAGTGGAACGTGTGTATATTGCAGTGAATATTGGTCACCGGACTCGCCTACCGCGACGAAAATTATGATCTGAATGGATACGGTTGTTTTCCTCGGAATTCAAAGCTGCCTACGGCCTATTCATTTGACTTATCTGCCTATAAGTTAGAGAAATATGGCCGGTATAATATTTACGATCAATCTAGTTAACGTCCCGGACCAATTTCGTGTAAAAAAAAAAAAAAAAAATCACCGCATCACAAAGCTTTTTTTTTTTTTTTTTCTACCCAAGCAAACACAACAAAAATATTTCGTTTTAATTCTGATGTCTTTTAGAATAACAAACTAAAGATTTTTACTAAGGTGTTTTGGTTGAGCTTACAACAAACTGTGTGTGTGTGTGTGTGTGTCTGTGTGTGTGTGTGTGTGTGTGTGTGTTTGAACTGCAGCATCAAGGCAACGCAGTGCACGCCAAATCGTCTTTCAATTTTTCTTTACAATACCAAGCTTATCTAATGTTCGGCAGACTTTTATTACAATAGTAAAGCTAAAAATGTGTGAAACAAAGTAATACAGTGTATACTGAGTAATAATGCTAACCAATGGACAAAGAATATTCATTAAAAAATCAAGATAACAAATAACAGATAACATCAATCATAACACTACTCCTTTTTTTTCTCTCCCTTTCATCGCTTTACCGAGTCTGGGAAGAATGCGCTCCTAGCAAGATGAACCCGCGCCACACACGCCCCAAGCGACAACCAGGACAAAAGAATGCCAGTAGCGCCAAAACTTGACATCAAACGCGCCCACAACACGACCA
>NC_087174.1:1690000-1727500 GCF_035594125.1 Scylla paramamosain
AGTTTTTGAATTTTCATTCATTTTTTTTTTCAGTTAAAATGATTAATCGTACTGCACAAAGAAAGAAACCAAAGACAATTTGCTAACAACACCAAACTGACTGAGTCACTCCTAAAGCAATCCTTATTGAGTGAATGAACTAAATTACTCGTCCCTTTTAAAATTAATCACTGGCATAGGACTAAAATAAAAAGAAACCGCCGAAGACACATGTAATCCAAACTATAGAAATGAAATTATGCAAATTAAGCAATATTCTGACAGCACTGTTAGCAAGAGGGAGGAGGAGGCCTGAGGAGGAACAAGTAACCTAAAATGTTTTCTCCGCCTCCCTTCCTCCATACACTCGGCGTAGATGCGAAAACAATAGGCCATCAATCACAGGCCTCCTGTTGGTGTGCTCCAGACAATTTGTTTAGTCTTATGTCTCTGCATCTATTTTACACCAACCGAGATATCATATTTCTTCACCAACGTATGTCTCTGAGACGTTTCTGGAGACCTGCCGTTACACTCATTCTTACATGAATCATGCTATTAGTAGTGACGTGCAGAGAAATGTTTGAGAAAGAAAACGTGATGGTCACTGCTGTGCGGGACTCACTTAAAAGTGTGTGTGTGTGTGTGTGTGTGTGTGTGTGTGTGTGTGTGTGTGTGTGTGTACTTATCACTCTGTCTTCACTAAAGGCATGTTACGAGTAACAACAAAAGCGCACAACTCTATCTCGAGGAAAACCCTAAAATGCACTTCCTTTTTATTTTCCTTTCCACCTCTTTCGCCCCTCTCTTCCTTTTTACTTTTACGTTGTCCCACTCCTCTCTCATATACAAAAGCTGGGCTGGTGAGGAAGAGCCCGAAGGAGTAACTACAAACATGAAAAGACAAAAGTGACAAAAAAGAAAAAGGGCTAGAACTGGTTACTTGTGGGCCATTTGTAATCTGGCTGGGATATTCTGGGTTGGCGCAGCTCTCGTGGTGCAAACTGCCCGTGCTTCGTCACCGCAAAAGAGAAGGTGCGGCAGGCAGGAGACGGTGAACAGTGGCGCGGAGTGGTGGGGCGAGGCAGGCAGGGACGGAGAGAGAGGGACAACGACAGAAGGGAACGTGGAGAGGTGCGCTATGTTCAAAAGAAATGTGAAAATATAAATGTTAGGAGAAAAACTGAAGAACGAAACAGGAAAACACGCACACTTTTAGAGAAGACGTGTGTGTGTGTGTGTGTGTGTGTGTGTGTGTGTGTGTGTGAATGTAAGAGAGAGAGAGAGAGAGAGAGAGAGAGAGAGAGAGAGAGAGAGAGAGAGAGAGAGAGAGAGAGAGAGAGAGAGAGAGAGAGAGAGAGAGAGAGAGAGAGAGAGAGAGAGAGAGGTGGTATTCCTTATATGTAGCCAAATACCAGAGAGACCATGAATAATAAAAGTGCCAGGGAACTTTCTGGTCGAGTTTGAAATGGTCTGGTACTGGAGGCTTACTCGGGCGCATCTAACGAAGGGTGACGTATTTTTAAGGCAAAGTCAAATTTAATACCTAAGAATGAGAGGACAGGTTCCCTGTTGGGCATTTTTAAGTGCAAGGTTTCATTATAAAAAGACGTCAGAATATCACAAAGCAAACAAGGTAAGAAAAAAATGAAGCACAACATGAGACACAGCACAGCACACACCTGAGTTTAGAGCCAAATCAGACTCTGTTCTGAAAAGTGGTGGGTCAGCGGCCACTCTAGATTCTTTTGGCCGCGGAGCACGAGGCTTTGACCAGAAATATCGACTAAAAAAAAAAAGTTTAGTAACCCAATTAAGTTTACTAACGATGCAAACCTTCCAGGAATTCACTTTAAACTCGTTTCCTGAAGAAAAAAATAATTCTATCACGTAATCCCATACTGACCATCAACCTAAAACTCATTTCTCGTTAGCGTGCTTTGATGTTATCACTACATTCAACACTATTCTTACTCTCACGTCCTGCATCTTCACCTTTCACGTCACTCTGCTACGTTTGTTCCTGAGACCCGGCTGTGAAAAGATAAGAAAACACGCCTATCATGCACTATCACCACATCACACACAAATACCGACGCTTTTATCAAAATCAACACCAGCCACCATTTACTAACTTCATTCACTGATACGAAATTTCCATTCCGACCATTACACTGTCCTTCCGGTAAAATGAATATAAGGATAAAAAAATATGAACGTTAAATTGAACCCACTGGTGAATCTGGCACGCGGCCTCTGATATGATAAGGCAGGCCGCGATAACAGAACAAGTGAGTGAGTGGTAGTATGCCTGGTGTGTGCGACGCGCTGGGCCGATACCTTTCCCTATCGTAGAGGAGAATACGAAAGCTACCATTGGGCGGTTTAAGAGGAAGGTCGCCGCTGTACCTCTCCCGTGTTTCAGGTAATGTAAAGAAGAAATAGAAAGTGATATTGATGGTTCTTATCTGCCTCTGATTACCCACTCCGGCTTGCATAATGGAGTGAAAAAATTGGATTTGCCTTGGCTGCCGTGTGAAAAGCTATTGGGCGGCCGAATGGAGAGGAAATAAATCCAATACTCCTGCCAACACGCGCGGAATAAAAGTTGATTAGATTTCTCGCAGCCGCACTGACTAACACTAACGCCGCCATTCCTGTCTGCAAACACACACCCCGATCGGACGCATTTAAACGCCAGATCCCGGTAATGTGAAACTGCATCCCAGCGTTGCCTACTCTTCAATTCCTGGGTGCGTCGTTCCCTCCCCCCCTACCCAACCGCACCTGCCTCTCAACCTTATAACTCCACACAAGGCATTCACTCCTCCCTCGATCCCTCCCCTCTCCCCGCTTCGCCAGAATATCGTAAATGAATGCGCGGTCACGGCCTTAGCGGTGGCGTGAGCACTGTGTGGAGATCAGTCAAGGGAGACAGAGAAAGCATTGCAAGCAGGGGGTGGCAACGAGGGGGCGGCGGCGGCGGTGGTGGCGGCGATGGAGGCGATGACGCGGGTGGTGGCGGTGGTTTCGTTATTGTTAAGGGTATATACCAGTGTTTGTAAAGGTGGAACTTATTGTAATTAAGCGATGCATGAGTGTGCAGCGTTGTGTAAGAGAGAGAGAGAGAGAGAGAGAGAGAGAGAGAGAGAGAGAGAGAGAGAGAGAGAGAGAGAGAGAGAGAGAGAGAGAGAGAGAGAGAGAGAGAGAGAGAGAGAGACCGCAAATAGACAGGCGCATATAGACTGAAAACCACAGTGAGGTAAAAATGGTGGCCACCATCCACTGTAAAAAACAACTGCGCCCTCAATAACAACACACACAACTGGCGCAACACAGCCATGATTCGGCAAAAACAGGATGGATTTCGGCATGACATTCAGACGTCTCCTTTCACTGCACTGACATCAACTAAGTGGACACCAATCTAGTCACGTACTGCCACCAGGATCCTCCACATGGACCTCGTTATCTGAAGGTTACCCAGACAACTGACGGAGGAGGGGGAGGAGCAGCTGAGATGAGAGAAGTAAAGACTCAATGCCTCCCGCAGCTTCCATTACGGTGATGAAAGCTAATGAAGCGACCAAGATGTACCGATGCATCAAAGAGACAGGCTCCTCCGTTTGGTTGTTTTAACTCGTCTGGCGCGGGGCTGGTGAGGTTGTGGTCACAGGGACGCTACTTGCAAGAGCTGGAGGGAGTATGTGTGTGTGTGAGGCGGTGAGACCAGATGCTTTTTGCCTTAATGATGCTCAATGATTTAAAAACAGTGCACGTGAAACACTTTGCTCTCATTGTTTCATTAATCAATGTAGCTTTCTTTACAACAATAACGCAAAAAAAAAAACACAAGTATTGTAAGTGGCGCTTCAAAAGGTTCTGAGCGTCTGTTGGCATGGTGATGGTTGTACTGAGAGTGTTGATGATGGTGGCTGGTGGTGATGTCGGTAGCGATAGTGGCAGTAGTGGTGGCAACGATGCTGTGATGATGATGCTGGTGGCAACAGCGCTACGGTGCAAGTGGTGGAGAGAGAGAGAGAGAGAGAGAGAGAGAGAGAGAGAGAGAGAGAGAGAGAGAGAGAGAGAGAGAGAGAGAGAGAGAGAGAGAGAGAGAGAGAGAGAGAGAGAGAGAGCATTCTACACACTCTTTCATTTCAAGCTTGTTTCCCTTCTATCACAATAGACAGATCAGAACTGCAGGAAAACAAATCTTATTACACATAGAGAAAGGTGTTAGCACATAATCCAACAATAGGATCACATTTCAAAAGTTATGCATTATTAATTGTAGTGTTTTCTTACTTGGGGCTGCAGGGGCGGGGAGACGAGCAGTATTTATTCAGGGAGCTTAACTGTGTGATATTACTACACGCGATTAGGAATGAAGCGAATTATTTACGAGTATATTCTAAAATCAAGTTAGAGAATTGTATTGTGTGTAAACTGTTCTGAGTAATAAGAACACTTCACAACACCATTTAATGTAGGATCACGATGCACCCATGACTTAAGTGCGAGTATATCAGTCATCGTTGTCTTGTGACTCGGCAAATATTCTCATTTAGAAGAAGGGAAAGCACTGATATGAAGTGGTGGAGAGAGAGAGAGAGAGAGAGAGAGAGAGAGAGAGAGAGAGAGAGAGAGAGAGAGAGAGAGAGAGAGAGAGAGAGAGAGAGAGAGAGAGAGAGAGAGAGAGAGAGAGAGAGAGAGAGAGACTGTCTATTCTAAACTGGCAACCGTCTTTACTCAGGTTCCACAGTTGAGTTACCAGCGATCTGTTAAAGTGATGACTGTTTCATGCAGTGGATATCAAACAGAGTCTGAAGGCTGACGGAGAACAGCGAGGGGTACATGTTCATATATCGACAAGTCGTGTTTCCTGCATCATAAATATTCACAAATGGAAGCAACGGGGCACTTCCATCCTAATACATAAGGGCTTTAATATTAATAATTTAGCAGAGCTTGTAATGTAATATTGATAGAGTAGCAAAGATGAAATATGAATAACAGAGCGAACAGGTAACGCTATGCATAGTGAAACTGTTCTAACCAGAAGAATACAACATTTCGGATATAATTGACTATGTAGCTACAAACGGTGCATGTAAATAAAAATGCGTTCACGTGGCCAGCCACTGAAATGCACGCTTGTTCATTATACAATGGAATGTAGCGTATTCCAGCCACATGTATTAAAAAATTTCCAGCTTTGTAATAATTCCAGGATCTCCAGGCATGGATATAACACTCAGATTGTAGGGAGTATTTAAGAATATTCTTTGTAAAATCGGCGAGCTGCGTTTTCAGTGCAACGCAATGGTGTGAGGCGAGAGTAGTAGCTAGGCACGGAGCGAGTCACGGGTCCGTCAAGCACATGAAGACTTATGGTCGCCAGATGGTGCTGATCGCAGTCTCACCAGGAAACGTATGTGCCAATTCTTCAGTCCTAATTAGATTCTGGACCCAAGAATAATTTCCTTCTCGTCCATAAACGTGTCAGGAGGCGGACGAAGAGTAAACGCAGAGTGGTGAGCGACTCCTAGCGGCAAATGCAGCAATGTAACAAGTCATTAGCTCCCAGAACGCACCAAAAACAAGAAGCGGAAAATGTGTTTCTCGTATAATATGTTGCTTTTACTTTTTGTTCAAGCCACTCGTAATTCACGTTCATTTCTTCCTTCTTTTAATTTTCCTGAGTGGATGAAGAATTTCCTGATGGCGATACATCATTAAAGGGAGTTTTCCCTCGACATCGTCTAAACTGATTTAATGCAGCGTACCTCAGTCCTTTATTTTTGTTAGTGCGCATCTTGGCTTGAATTACCAATACGACAATGAACTTTTTTTTTTCCAGTACAAAGATAAGAAAATAAGATAAAAACTAATATTTCTGAAACTTCAGATATTACCTTTAAAGTTATAAATTATCACTAATGATACTTTATTGAAGCGTTCGCGAGGCTTAAGGGTATCCATTTCTCTCTCTCTCTCTCTCTCTCTCTCTCTCTCTCTCTCTCTCTCTCTCTCTCTCTCTCTCTCTCTCTCTCTCTCTTCAAAGGCTTTCGCAGGTATAGAAACTTGAAATATCTACATAACTTGCACCAAAACTCATAATACATAAAAAAAATTCAACTTTCAGAAAGTATCGCTAAACATTGTACATATAAATCATCCTCTTGTGTGTTCAGCTGATAGAAATAAATGAGCCAATAATTCCAAAAGGAAGGGTGAGACGGACGGGGTCTGGGGACGAAAGTTATAGCTGCACTGCCATTTCTCAGGATATTAAAATGTCGTCCAGAAAAGTTGAGCTCTCGAGGCCAAACTTGAGGCGGGAGACGGCAAGAGGCTGTTGTTCGTTTACCTACTGGAAGAGAGGCCCTGTGTCTGTGTGTGTGTGTGTGTGTGTGTGTGTGTGTGTGTGTGTGTGTGTGTGTGTGTGTGTGTGTGTGTGTGTGTGGTGCGTTCGTGCAGTTTCTCTACATTTAAGAAATCTATTGTGGTGACTCTTGTGCAAAAATTCAAGTAGGGCGCGAGTGGTACACAACAGAGGCCGCGGGTCCTTCCTCCAAATCTTTCCCTTACCGTGTTGTCAGAAGTCCTTTGGGAAAAATCTTATCATTCAACACACACACACACACACACACACACACACACACATACACAAATCAAACCATACCAGTAATTAGTGCCCCTACATAAAGCTTTGAAATGCCACCAGTAATTGGGGCACAAGTACAATAAAAATGAAAGCTCGAAGGAGAGGGAGAAATGTACTGAAAGATAGTTGGTGCGCAAGGCCTTGGTTGCTCATCTCCGTCTTATTGTCCTTTGAGCCTGTGATGGATGACCTCCCTGGCTCCGGGCAACTGTGACATCCAGATTTCCACAGTTTACCTTCCCCAAGTTTCCTTACCTACCCATTTATTGACAAACCCAAAGGAAGGGTGAACAGTTGGCCGGATTCGAACCAGGGCAAGCGGATTCGCAACCAAGCGTGCTAGCCATTGCGCCACGGAAACAATGTGACCGTTGTTCTATACAGCTTGTTTTTCTAGTTCTGTATAACAACAAAGTGGAGATATAAAATAACTAACTTTATTTTTTTCGGTCTTGGACAGTGAACCTTCATGGTGGTCAACAATACTCTTTTAATCTACTGGAAGTACCGCGATGGCTTATCACACAGGAATGCTCACTGCTGCTGATTTATACAACTGTACCGATCCTTTTGACCGATACAAATACGTGTATTGTGTGTGTGGCATTCAAATTATAAATCAATAGCCGCCTCCTCATTATCTTTCACTTCCTTTACCTACCTGTCCACCCCATTACCTGGTAATTACCACACCTATAAAATATGTACACCCTCCGAGGTTTTAATTGTTGTTCTGTTCAGCCTCTTTCTCTAGTCCTTTATAACATCAAAGAATAGATATAAAATACGAACCAAGACACATAATAACAGAGCAATAATTATGGGGTTGTGGCGGCTTCCCTTTGCGTGTTTCCATTAAGGGCAAAACTTGTACTCTACCATTGTGCTTATCAACCATTGTTCACTATCATTATATTCTGCAATTAGACGACCTGATTACGAACTGTTCGATAACTACTACTACTACTACTACTACTACTACTACTACTACTACTACTACTGCTACTACTACTACTATTGCTACTGCTGGTACTATCATTATATCTATCTATCTATCTGTTTATTTCCAAGTTACACAAATCGTCACATATATTTAGCATTAATCCACCTGCCGTAATATATTCTTTCTTCATTTTAAGAAGAAAGATTTTGATATTCGATTCATGAGTTAACACTTGGGGCTTAATTTGGAATATTCTGCCCACGACTTTACAAACTACCTGCAAACATGAAAATTACTTCACGTTTCCGTCTTCTCGTGCCTTGAATGTAGATAAATCATTCAATCAATAGGTGTCTCTCTCTCTCTCTCTCTCTCTCTCTCTCTCTCTCTCTCTCTCTCTCTGGTATACTTGTCTACGTGTGTCTGTCTTTGTCATTACCTCTGTATCTCAGACAATCAATCTGTCGTTCAGTCACCCCAGTCCCTGTGTGTGTGTGTGTGTGTGTGTGTGTGTGTGTGTGTGTGTGTGTGTGTGTGTCCATCAGTGTCTGTCTGATTCTCTCTCTCTCTCTCTCTCTCTCTCTCTCTCTCTCTCTCTCTCTCTCTC
This sequence comes from Scylla paramamosain, assembly GCF_035594125.1. NCBI lineage: Eukaryota > Metazoa > Arthropoda > Malacostraca > Decapoda > Portunidae > Scylla > Scylla paramamosain. Next base: position 1,698,197 of record NC_087174.1, read on the forward strand.
TCTCTCTCTCTCTCTCTCTCTCTATAAATGAATGCAATGAATGAATGAATGTATGTATATATGCATGTATGTATATAATATTTCTTTCTTTCTTTATTAATAGATTTCCTTATAAATGAGGACTCGTCTGTCACCTTTACACCCTCACCTTTGAAAACACACACATACACAGACAAAAAAAAAAAAAAACAGCCTTCCGAGCAGCCTCTAGGAAGGTCCACGTAATTATATCATACCTGGTTTAACAAGCAAATAGAACGGCCTATATTTTGAAGGTCTCGAGTTCAGCTGCTGGACTATTCGTAACTCTTCTTTTGGGATACGGAAGAGAACCAGGGCATGACGAAGCCAGCTGGATTTTCATATTATTTTCTAGTTTAGTGAGATTAAAAACCTTTTTCCTTACATAATATGATTTATAGATACAATTCCACCCAACACATTCGAAAAAAATGTCAATTCACCATATTTTTTTAGTACCAGAAAAAATATAAAAATAAATACCCCAAATACTATAACTAAACGCAACTTCCTATTTCGTAATGTACTTAAAGAATATTTAAGAGACGCAACTGCCTATGAAATTGAATTACTTCGTGAGGAGAATGTGTATATGTTTTTTTTTTCTTTCTTTTCATATCCTGCCACCGTCTCTACCTTTTTCTCTTACTCTCTTTCTCTGTTCCAGGAGACGCAGAAGGAAAAATGTCTCTTCAGTATTCTGTCTGAAGCAACCGACTGTAATCGTGCAAAAAAGGAGAAGCTTTTCAGAAGAGGATTATACAGCGAAATGTTTTGCTTTTCTTACTCAGAGAGAGAGAGAGAGAGAGAGAGAGAGAGAGAGAGAGAGAGAGAGAGAGAGAGAGAGAGAGAGAGAGAGAGAGAGAGAGAGAGAGAGAGGACATTTTGCCTGAGAGAGTCTAATTTTGCCTGGCGATATAGTAAATTCCAGCCTTTTAATATTTATAATTGCCAGAGGCTGTATTGTATTAATAGACCTCAAAAATTCCAAACTAATCATAACAATAAATATTCATAATAATAATAAGAAAAGAACTTAACCCTCTAACTGCCACTTGGTACACCTTTTCCTAATTACCAATCACTCTGAGACATCTTTACTTGTTCCGCAGCTATGTCCTATCTTTGAACTGGAAAGAAATTGCAAAATGTGTTCTTTTCATCGCTAACTTTCTTGTAGATGCTTATAAAGCTCTTACACATTGCTTCTGGTGCTGCTAGTTGTTTCGTGTCGCAATGAAAGGGTTAAACAAGAAAGAACTGAAACAAGGAAGAAAAAATAAGGAAATGAATGAAGTCTGTAATGGGTAAGGAAAGTGGTAAATAATATCTGCGTTCGTTCACTTGGGCCCCTTCATTCCTTACTCATGCATCCTCCCCAAGGGGCCTCGAATACTAGACAGGTCTCTGAAAAGGAGTGAGACAGAGAGCGCAATCCCTCTCCGCGCCACTGAATTATTATTATTGTGGAGGGAATGGAGGCCTCATGTTGGGCGGTGAAGTGAGTTCGTCAAGCCACTTCACCTGCCGCCCTCATCCTTCCTCAGTGCCTCCCTGCCGCGGTGGCCTGCTCTGCTATCCACTTTGCGTCCCATAACGGTGTTTGGAAATGTATTTGTTTCAAGCTTCATAATTTGTACATGATATATATGTTACATGACTTCTCTTGCTGCTATTAGTGTAAAGTTCCTCTTTCTGCATTTACTACTACTACTTCTGCTCCTGCTGCTACTACTACTACTACTAAACACTACTGCTACTACTGCTAAACACTACTACTACTACTACTACTACTACTACTACTACTACTACTATTGCTACTACTGCTACTCTACATCACCACTACCACTACCACCACCATCATCATTACATATAATTTTAATATGATAGTAATTAACAACCGGGACATACCGGCAGTCAAAGGGTATGAGGGAGAGTTGGACCAGTGTTGAGCATGTCACATTTTAAAGGGACAATATTATATGTAGTCAGCGAAATGCGTGCAATTATAATATAATGAGGCAGTCATTATTATATACCCAACTTGATATAAACCAAAAAGGCTAACAAAAAAAGAAAAAGCGTGAGTGAATTACACCATTCGGTTCCCATAATGATTATTGCATAACTCCATGAACAGCTAACACAATGCGATGTATTAATGAGTGTGGTCGTGGTGCGGCCGCTGCTCAACTAAAAACGCATCTCTCTAGTTTTTAGTAACACTGGATTTATACTTGATGAATTCTAGTAGAGGAATTAATTTCAAATTTAAGGAAACATTTCCTATTAAAATAAATCACAAACTTATTCATCAACTATCTTTCAGCCTCCAAGCATTACAGCCCCACATCACACAAATACTACCCAAACTATTTCACAATTAGTATTGCAGATTAAGAAGTCCGTACCAGACGCCATTATTAAAATAAAGGTTCTACCTCGCAAGTGACAGGTAGGCTTATTGAAAACCTACCCCATTTTCTATATCAACTTAAATAACAACAAAAAAGTTTATCACGTCTGCTATATTAGTCTCCGCAGAAGTATTTTAAGAGCTTTTGGTCTTAAAACAATCCCCATTTTTAAACATAATGGCTCTCGGAAATGAGGAAAATGATGAGGGTCTTAATGTGACGAGCGCAATTCAAAACAAGACTAAAAGTTGTTGAGATGAAGAGAGAGAGGAATGTTCACTGCGAATCTTTTTTTTTCTTATTATTAAAATTTAGTGTAAGAGGATGAGGCGTCGTGTGTGCATACTTGTGTATCGCTGGGAAAGGATTTAGGGAGAGAGGAAAGATGAAGACTGAAGAAAATTAGATGTTGTGAGATTAGGAAAGGAATATGAGTTAATCCCACACTTCGCTTAATTTTAAAATTTTCAACGTCCTTGGTGAATTGCGCGCCCTCTTTCTAGGTAAGATAGCGTCACGCCTTAAATGCTTCTCTCTCTCTCTCTCACTCTCTCTCTCTTTCCAGGTGCAAGCCTCCGGAGGGAATTTCAGGAACGAGGGAGAAACCGTCAGGTGTTCAGCAGCACGTGTAATTAGCAAGCTCCTCCTCACCCTCAGGCTCCGGCAATCCAGTCAAGCCAGACAACAGTCACCGTCACGCGATATTCCAGGCGCCTAATTTACCCCCCCTCCCCTTTCCTCAATCTCGTAAGTTCTCGCCAAATAAAAGGCACAATCTGCTTTACCAATGTAGTCTTTACGTTTTTCATATAAGTACCAAATTTCCTCCTTTTGCTTGTGCTTGTGCCTTTCCCTTCACATTAGTTTCAAATAACACCAATAAACAAGAAAATATTAAGGGGCACCGGTGTTGTGACACTTCCACAACACACACTGTGCATAATCAACGAGATGTCGGGAAAGGCTGGGTCTTCTGGCACCCCCGCGCGCCCCTGGCAAGATTCCTTACACACGGCAGGACAGGCGCTCAACTTCCTGCTGGCGTCTGGCACTCTCTCAGACGTCACGCTGATGGTGGGCCGGGAAGGTAAACAATTCAAGGTAAGAGCTTATTGCCGTTGCTGTTGTGCTCTGCTTAACATAAATTACGTCAAGAATGATTACATGTTATAAATAGATGGAATAAGCACAAGAACAGACGTCTATATTCAAACGATACAAGTACACACACACACACACACACACACACAGAAAGGCAGCATGAATTTTAAAACTGTTGTATTTGTAACAAACGGATTGTATTCGAACATTTCCCGCGTGCTATACACACAGCCGAGTTAAAGACGGAAACCACCAGCCTTGGGAGTTCTTGTTTGCCCCGCAAGGTAACGCTACGTCCCTGGGTGCTGGACCAGTTGTGGATATCCTTGTGTTGAGTTGTACCAGAAAATATTGATGATGGAAATTGGAGGTGAAAGCGTCTATTTGTTTTGAACGATGTCATTACACCAAGTGCCAGTTTCAGAAATGGTTTTCTTTATGTATATTGAAAATGAAAATGAAAATGAATATGGTTTCTTCTAAAACATTTTCTCGCAATTTTTAAGAAAAAAAATCTTGACGGCGAACACTATTGCCAGTCGCTTTGCAACGACCTATAGAACTTCGTCTCCTGGCCAGGTATTAGGCCTTGGTGCAGGTGTACTAGTCCACACACACACACACACACACACACACACACACACACACACGTCATCCAGAACTATATGTTATTTACAATTATTTGGTATGAAATTCGGTTATTGTTACTTCAATGTCAGATACAGTGCTTACCTTACCTGTGTAATTAGCAGGTTCTGAGCAGCTTATGTTAAAAATGGAAAAAAATAATAAACATGAATTATTTCGCAGCCACTTGCATTCTTATTGTTCTTCATTTTTATATAGTAATCTTTTCCCTTTCTTTCAATACAATAACACTGAATGCATACAAAAAAGAGAGCTGCAACATCAAATAATATTACCACTATATTCCTATTATTATTTTTTTTTATCACATGAACGTATTCAAACACATGAACACTGCTGCTGGAGGACGCAACTTTATCAAACGCCGTGCAGTCTTCAGGTTCTAACGATATGTTGTTGTAGAAAGCTCATTTAGTTATTTCGTCGACACTCGGATCAGTAAAAAGGTTGAGGCATTATTTACTACTGATGTGCTCAAAGACAGTGACGACGACGCTCAAGTGAAGTGCCTTCCGTAATAAAAATCTGGACTGATAGTTTGGCGGAGATTAACGAAATTACCGCTCACTTTTGGATAATTCTGACACAATATTCTCAAAATTAGCTGAAAAGATATAACATTACAAGCAGAATATAGGCTGAAAAGGAAAAATAAATCAGATGAAATACCTGACAATCCATTTTTATGTTTTACTTATCAGTGCGCTGGGATATGTAGTCTAGGAAGAAGAGTTCTCTACCCCCAATAGTTCCTGATAACGCATATGATGATGAAATAGACAACAGTAAATGGAGAACAGGAACACTGGCTTTTGGACACAAGATTTCATAATTAACAGATTTGTGCCTCAGGTCTCGTAGTCGCGATTAAATTTTGTCAGCGTTCCGTAGAGAGGATTCACGGTAGATATTTAGTACGGCGAATTAATCTCTTAGGTAATGCACACATTATTTACTAAAAAGTAACTTATTCCCTTTCAAGATTCCCAAAATATACTTATGTTGTTTATTAGTCGAACTGATTGAAAAACAATCTCTCTCTCTCTCTCTCTCTCTCAGGTGCACCGCCTCATCCTGGCCATGAGGAGTCCTGTCTTGGAAGACATACTGCTCCTCAACACCACCAGCAAAAGCAGCGTCGTCACTCTCAAGGACGACTCGCCCTCCGCCTTCTACTGGCTACTTAACCACATCTACGCCGACAAGAGTGACATCAGCGATATCGACCTCGCCCTGCAGGTGCTCGGGTGAGTAGAGATAGAGAGCGCCAGGTGGTATAATATCCACAATAACTATATACGTATAAATAAGGTACAACAATTTGTCCTCCCTCTAGCACACTCAGAGCTGGACAGATTTTATTTATTTATTTATTTATTTTTTGCAAACCCTCTTTAGTGTACAAGGAATGTTATAGGCCGTTTCGAGTTCGAGTTCAGAAAATTCCGATTCTGCCAAAAGTTATCAGCAAAATACAATTACCCACAATGCGGAGGAATTGACACCGGGACCCCTCTGCGGGCCTCAATCCTCAATGGATACCAGATTGCCCGGAGCTACGTCTCTGGCATCGAAGCTACTGAATAATAATGCTCAACTGACACCATCATTATCTGCGTGTAAGTGTTCGTCAGGAGGATTAGCGCAACATGAGCATCCTGTTGCGTCAGTAATCACAACACTCTGGGTACGAAACATGATTTTCCTTATTTTTTATTTATTTATTTTTTTTCATACATATGTACTGACGGTTAAGGTGAAAACATGGCTAAGCGGATTACGCCACTTTCTGCTCGAGATGGGAATCGATATGGCGGATGTTAGAGTTGATTGGCATAGAAATCAAGTTGTTGGAGGCAAACTATACCACCACCACCACCGCCACCACTCCTGCCGACGATGGTGAGCACTACAAAATTAAGAAAAGGAAGAAGAAAAGCAAGAACAACAACAACAACAACAACAACAACAACAACAACAACAACAATAATAATAACGATAATAATAATAATAATAATAATAATAATAATAATAATAATAATAATAATAATAATAATAATAATAATATTAACACTAATAGCAACCATAAGTAGGCTAAGCGGGATACAAGCTCATCACTCTTATCAAGGACGTGTCGGGAGCAAAATGATTGATCGCCAGCCAGCAGGACAGGTAAGTGACCCGCCTGTCTGTGTGGATGCCAGGCTGATAAAAATGAATATTGATCACGAACGGACAGCTGGTGTAGATGCACGATTCATGTCCACATTATACTGCCACTGCTGATGACGATGATGAAGAATAGTAAAAAAGTCGTTGTTACGGCAGCACTTCCTGACCCAGAGAGAAAGAGGAGAGAGAAAAAAAATACATATATATTCGCAAAAAGATAAATGGATGCACTTAAGTTATTACATCATACGAGAAAGTAAAAAACGCATATCAGATAAACTTTATGTATTTAGGAGACAGGAAGTTCTTGCGATGATGCTATTCATTTCAACAGTCTGCACATGCCAAGACAACCTGCCTGTCACACCACAAAGCAAGAAAGGGAGACACGTCGCATCCTCACACCATCACCAGCCCAAAGATCCGCCTTAAGGAGAAGAGGATGGGATATCAGCTGGGCAGGGGTCGATCACAGCCCGGGCGGTGCTGTCTTCATCATTATTGCTGAGCGAGGCACGAGCGTCATCGCGAGAGACAGACCAGATCCGGACGTTCGTGGGGACTCTCGAGGCGACGCAAAGGAATGAGACATTTAACTCACGTTCCTTAATTAAACGCTTGAAAAGTTTGCTGGGAGTTTGTCGGTGCAGCGGGTGTGGACGTGTTTTATGCTAATTTCCCTTTCTCTTTGAAGCTAGTGCGCAATTATAAGTTTCTTTTTTTGTGTTACAGTGTAAGGACTTCAGACTATAAGAAGGACCTCTGCTACTCTGTGTGTGTGTGTGTGTGTGTGTGTGTGTGTGTGTGTGGGGTTGTTGGGGGAGGGTTTAAGTGTGGGAGTGGAGGGGTGTGGGGGAGGGTGTAAGCGTGTTAGCCCTACGTAAACTAAGCTCCCTTAAGGCCCCAAACCCTGTCCTAAACACAATCACCTTCCCTTACAGCCATTCCTGTTAGGCCAAATTACTGTAATCACTGTATAAACATCCATTTTTTCCCGCCTTACTTTCCCTCACAGTTTGGCGGACAAGTACATGGTGGCCAGCGCTTATGACATCTCCATAAAGGTAAGCATGAAGCCTCCTGTCCTTTTACTAGCCTCCCCTTCCATGGCCACTCCTCCCCGTCCTCTCCTTCCCTTCCCCTGCCCCTATTCCCTCTCCTTCCTCACTAGACAACAGCCTATACCGTGAGAAAGGTCACTAGGAGTTTGTGTGAAAAGTTTAGTAAAAAAATGAGTGTATAAATATTTGTTTTTATTTATGTTGGGTTGGAAGGCTAATTATCAGAAGCGCCGCGAGATACGTAGGAATCCACATTAATGATTTTTTTTTTTTATGCGATCAGCAGCCGGAAGAAAATATTAATTACTGACTTAATGATCCCTTGCACCAATCTTGTATGTCATTATCGTTATTATTGATGTGATTGTCACTAATTGTTATTACTACTTTAATATTGCCTTTATTATTATTATCATTATTATTATTATTATTATTATTATTATTATTATTATTATTATTATTATTATTATTACTATTGTTATTGTTATTATTGTAATTGTTGCTGTTATTGTTGTTTATTTTGTTGTTGCTTCTCCTACTGTTGCTTCTCTTACCATTATCATCATCGTCTTCCTTATAACTACATGCTAGAGACACTGCATTACGTGACAATAAAGAAAAAAAATGTAATATCGCAAGAAACTGAATAGTAGAACAATGGTTTTGAGATATTGCCTTAATAATCTAACCCACATTTAACTGATATCTTTTATATCTGGAGAGAGAGAGAGAGAGAGAGAGAGAGAGAGAGAGAGAGAGAGAGAGAGAGAGAGAGAGAGAGAGAGAGAGAGAGAGAGAGAGAGAGAGAGAGAGAGGGAGAGGGAGAGATTCAAATCGAATACAAAACACTTCCAGTTACCATAAACAAAATTTCCTAAACAAAAACTGAATACAAATACGAAACCGTTCACCCAGGGCATACAACTAATAAAAAGGAAATATAAAAGCAATAAAGGGACAATATAACGTACTCCCAACACTGCTGCGGCTCTTGCACTCACGCACTCCACGGTTAGAATACCCCAGCACCGCCAGGGAGAACCACAACTAAATTACCCCCTGGGGCTACTTTAACTTGGGGCAGCGGCGAGAGGTGTGTGTGTGTGTGTGGCGGTGGCGGAGGCGGCGGTGTGCGACCAAGCATGCTGCCTGCGATGCTTGAGAGAGAGAGAGAGAGAGAGAGAGAGAGAGAGAGAGAGAGAGAGAGAGAGAGAGAGAGAGAGAGAGAGAGAGAGAGAGAGAGAGAGAGAGAGTGTGTGTGTGTGTGTTTCATCAATGATGTACGCGTTCATAAACTTGATGCACAGGATGCAATATACAGCATGCCGTTCTCGTGTAATGCAGGGTAACAAACAACTTCAAATTATGCCCAACCCCTTCCCCTACTAACTCAAAAGAAGAAATTTTCTAACCCCCCCAAAAAAAAAATAAATAAATAAATAAAAATAAATAAATAAATAAAAAAATAAATAAATAAAAATAGATAAATAAATAAATAAATAAATAAAATAAATAAATAAATAAATAAGAATAAATAAACAAATAAAAACATACAATAACTTTAATTAACAAAAGTATCTCCCCTACTATTTATGTTACGTAAACAACAACAGGGCGACAGAACAACTAAGGAAATGCAAAGTAAAGAAGATGTACTCGTATTTGCTGTGGTTTCAGGTACAGACATATTTCATATTTTGTTTCTTCGATATCCAGTCACTTCATCAATTTATTACAAATTCATAATAAAGATAATGACACTAATAACAATGCGTAATAATAATAACAATATCAATGACAACAACAGCAACAACAACAAGAACAGCAACAACAACAACAACAACAACAACAACAACAACAACAACAACAATAACAATAACAATAAACACACATTACATAGGACTATACAAACAAAGGTACCAGAAACTCATGGCAAATCAATTTTTTGTTTCTCTCTCCAGTTCCTGCAGACTGCTGTGAAGCGAAACAATGTGCTTAAAATTTACAAGTACGTGGTTCATCTGTTTCCTGACAACGAGTCTCTGAGGAACCTTTGCTCGAGGGTAAGAGCCATTTTAAGGGGTGAGCGGAGGGACCAAGAGCGGCGGGAGAATAGCATGGGATAAAATATGAAGTTTGGGGCGAGAGGGGGACAAGACAGAAAAATGAGGAACAGGGAAGTGAACGAAGTGTGTGAGGGGAATGGTAGAGAAGAGAAGGTAGAAGGATCACAAGCAATACGTTTTCCCACTGGAGGAGAATGAGATTTGGAGCTGAGTTAAGTGATGGTGGCTAAATGGGATTAAATAGGGAGCATGGCGGCAGCGTCCTCGCTCCTCCTGCAGGGCGAAGCGGAAAAATCTACCATGTATCAGCAGGGGCGAGAGCAGGGAACTGATAAGGAGTAGTGTGTGTGTGTGTGTGTGTGTGTGTGTGTGTCCACCTATCTATCTATTTATCTATCTTTATATCTACATATCTATCTATCTATCTATCTATCTATCTATCTATCTATCTATCTATCTATCTATCTATCTATATATATATATATATATATATATATATATATATATATATATATATATATATATATATATATATATATATATATATATATATATATATGCACACACACACACACGCACACACACACACACACACATTTGTGTATGCTTATCTTGAGGAAGGGTTCAGGACTGGGATTACACTGTCAGGAGCGGGATGTGAGGAAAGGGAGCAGGGTGACGCGGACACATGGGCGAGATCACTGTTTCAGGAAGGCCGGTGTGGCTCGTATTGCCCAGGATGCAAAGGGCTAGCACTCTTTTCAGCCAGGATAATTTGTTCTCTTGCATTCTGCAATATACCACGCAGGAATACTGACTTTTTATTTTATCTGAAATGAATAACCACACATATGGCATTTACTTTAATGCAATGAGAACAAACACCATGATGAATGGACACAACAATAAAGTTAAAGTAATAACATATCAAATTCATAGTTTCGTTAATATTTGCTGAATCTTAACACAGACAGGTTGGCTTTATGTGGGGTGAATGAGAGCAATAAACATCCGGGCTCATATTACCATCACGCATCGTTTCCCTCAACTAATCACAAAACAGGAGAGGTGTCATAATGAAGCATCCCAAACACCACACGCCATTCCTGCCCCGTGAAGCACTACATGCACATTTGGGATAGTGCCAACATTTCAGCGCGGTCAAATACAAGCATGATGCTTGTAAGACTATTCAAAACAAAAACAGCTTAGATTTGAAATGAAATATTTAAAAAAATGAAAGAATATGGAAGCTCATTTTCTAACATCGTTCCTTCCTTCCTTCTCAACAGATATTCCAGGACAACGGAAACGCGGTTCTGGTTTCTCCCGCCTTGCTGGAGCTCACTCCGGAGACAATAGGTCAACTTCTAGTGGAGCCTCTCAGGGTAACGTCTGAGACAGTTATATTCAAGGCTCTCGTCAAATGGTAAGGAGGAAACAGACATAGTGAGGAGGTACAAAGAAGGGTCCGGATGTTTGATGGTATAGGAGGGATTGGACTCGAATTTTAATTGACTGATTGATTTATGTTGTAGCGCCGCAACATCGCGGTCATATGGCGCCGCTACAGAAATTTGAAACCAACAAAGATTGCTGGTTAAAATATTAATATAAAACAAAATTATGGTATGGTTGAAATATTAAAACACTAAAAAATATACACATTAAGAAGGAAATGGGAAGAGCCATAAAAAAAAAAAATAAGTGCTAAAAATAAGAGGGTTGGTATATTAATGCATATTGGACTCGAAAGAAAGAGTAGGGTGAGAGTGGGAACGTCAGTCATTGTTGAAACTATACACAACATCTTTTCCGTGATTTTTCTTGGGGTTGCAGGGGTCAGGCTCAGGTCAAGCTACAGAAGAAGCCGTCCACGGCGTCAGGACTTCGCCAAGAGATAAGTCAGTTCCTGCCTCTGGTGCGCTTCTTCACCATGACCTATGAGGAATTCGTGCAGAGCGTCGTTATCTCAGACGTTCTCACTCCCGACGAGAGCGTTTTCATCCTTAAGAGCATCGCAAACCCTGAAGGAGACGTTTCCTCTTTGTCCTCTTTCACGAGTAACGCCGTCAAGATCAACACCAGTAGGGAGTCTCGAGCCTTCCCCATTACCAAGGTAAGTGTCGAGGAAAGTAGGTAAGGAGCGGCTGGGGACAAGTACTCTGAGTGTGGAGGACGAATGGAGAGAGCTGGTGAGGGAGAAGTGGAGAAATGCTGGTGAGTAGCCATGACAAAAGTGCAAGTGGAGATGAACGCAAGGGAGGCATGAATGAAAACGAAATAAGAGCACTTGAAGTGTAAGTGAGTGAAGGTCGTAAGTGGAGAACAGGTAATAAGATGCAAATAAGAGTAGGCAGTGGTTAGAAAAATTACTAAGAGTTTAGATTGCATGAAAATAAAATGACTGTAACATTATTTGACAAGTATTACATCAGTATTACATAAGTATTCCAACACACACACACACACACACACACACACACACACACACACACACACACACATATACGATTTTAATTCGAGTTAGTGTGAATTATTTTCTGAACGAGATTTATCTAAATGTCGTCACTGTGATGGAAAGTATCGTTCATAAAGCTTCAACAATATTTTTCATGCGTGGATAAAACAATAGCACGTCATTTATTGTAACTTAGTTATTTAACTTGAATCCTGTTTTCCATGATGTCGTTACCTAAACAAAGAAATAGTAGTAGCGCCATAAACTCACAAATACACACACAAAAAGACGAGAGATGAAAAATACGGCAAACCGAACCCAGCCAATTGCATCATGAAAACATTTTGTATTTTTATTTTCGTACAATGAACTAAAAGTGAATGGTATGCTGATTGCTGCCAGGATGATATTTAACACACAAAAACAATGCGTGACAACCTGACTTACTAGAATATGTCTTTTACTTGCACATCATATTACAATTAACATTCAAATCTGCATTTCAATTACATATTCAACCAACATTTCCTGAATTTCTGTATTCTAATCATGTTCCATCACGGGCAGGACGTGACTCGTACGTGCGTGTGTGATGGCGTCAGCAAGCTGTGGTTACAGGAACAAGTGTACCATTTCCAGCTTGTGCCCAGCGACAACATTGTGCTCCTGGCAGTCAACGTCCAGCTGCAGGGAGGCAGTGGGGAGGCTCAGGTGAGGGAAGAGCGGGAGATTCTTTCAAAACATTGTGTGTTGTTTAGTGAAGAATATTGTACGTTTAAATACACCTGCGTTGTATCTCTTACTGAAGAACTAAATCTCTCTCTCTCTCTCTCTCTCTCTCTCTCTACTCTAGGTCAGCATTCGCAAGGAAGATCCCAGCTCCCCTGTGCTGGCCAGTGCCGGGTCACGCAGCGGCCACCTCCCCTTCAGCCACCCAGTGTACATGCGGGAAGACGTCACCTACATTGTCACCATTCATGTCCCTGATCCCCACACGTCACTTTACGGTAGCAAGTTCAGCAAAGAGGTGTACGAAGCAGGCGGATTTAGGTTCACAATAACCCCGGGAATCTTCGTGAGTGCGCTGGAGTTTTTCTGATGATGAGAAACAACGAGGCTCGCGCAAATTCTCAAAATGTGTCGATATATTGAGCCATGAAGGCGAATGCAATTTATGGTGTTGCTCCGTCTCCCAGGAAGAGGACGGTGTGTAGTGATACAGCAGGACATTACAGTACAAACCAGTGTTAGCTTTGTTGCTTGAGTGACTGTATTCATGTCACTTGTGTATATAGCCGCTTTTTTCGTTCGAGTTGTGTGATACTAACTTAAGATTGATGTGGTTTTCTTTGTACTTTCATGAACAAACCTAACAATTTTTTTTAGATTAAACGAATAATAAAACAAGTCTACTACGTTTTTCCTTCCTAAAAATCATTTGCCTTTTCATCTCTCCTTTCCATTCAGTGTCCTCTCCAGCTGATTAATAATCTTGTAGCCATGCCAACACCTTACCTTTTATTTTATAGTTTTATCGAGTGGAATACCTAAAGTTTCTCTCTTCCCTTTCTTAGGAGGAAAACACACTCATCCTTTCCTTTTCTTCGCAGAATGGATAATAATCAAGTGGAGGACTTTTCTCGCGGGCACATACAACACCACACCACTAAATCACGTCTAATGGTAATATTATGACTGACGTACGTACAGCATGTGTTTATATGATGAATTACTAATTAATCGATATGAATGTATAATAAATGAAACAAAAATGATAATATATAATATATTGAAAATAAAGTTTTCTGGCAGGCTGAGAGCGGGCTGTTTACAAAGACCAGATTGAAAGAGCTATAAAGGCAAATATTTACCAGCACTTTGTAGTATGTGTATTATATTGCCAATAACTTGTCCATTATTTTCATAGCTGCACTGAAATCTGATTCTTTTACTTGTAATACCGGGTTATGACTCGCCCGTTTTATAATGAAGAAAAATTCCCCAAAGAATTAAAAGAAAATTACAATATTAAACATGGTAATAAAAGAGATCCATAACTAAATTATAAAAATCATCTCAAAATTTCAGTGAATTTAAAGGCTGACAATCGGCGAGATGGAAGATCAAGTAAATAGAATAGTATTAATCAAATACTTGAGCTCCGAAAACGGGAGGCTCATATCTCCAGGCCGGAGCAGGGAACAAAGGTCCAATAGAGTGAATCGCAGGCCCCTCCATCGCGGCCTCTGTCCCGCAGAAGGTCGAGGGGCCAAAGTTATTACGACGATAATAGATTCGATCAGCAAACAATTAGGTCTTGCGAATTAGGTTCACAGGTGAGATCTGGAGGCTCCGCGTGATGGCCTGCGTTCTGCGTCCCTGATTCTGCGCCAGACATTGCAAGGCGACGCTGCGAAGGATTGATGCTGGAAGGCGAAAAGTGAAGGTTCCATCAATGGGTTGTTAAGTTATATAATGTACTGACAGGGATAAAAGCAACAGTGAATACAACACCTACACGGAATACGTAATTGATTACCATACATTAGTTTTTCTCTTGATGAGCTGTAATAAAGTGAGCACTGAGTGGGACGTGCAAAAAGATGTCTAGACGACGACTATTGAAAAATTACTTCTAAGTAAAAGGTTGAAAAAATACATGAAGCTTTTATAACAGAAAAGTAACTGTCCAAACAGTAATACACTATAAAATTTTGAGATACAATAAAAACGTTTGGGGACAAGCTTGTGTTCAGTTTTTACATTTTGATCGCAACTCTGTAGGTGACTGTAAGTTTGTTGCCGCCCCGCTAATCTTCCGTTTCTCAGCCTCTAGGAAACACGACATAACCACCTGATAGGGAAGTAGTTTTAGTCTGTTATGAACTCAAAAATAAATTACAGCAGTCCTGTAAGCCTTCTGTAAGCCGCTTGAGAGAATGAAACTTGCAGGAAGACCTAATCGGAGAGACGAGCACTCGTCTTTACGAAATAAAATAATCAAAGGTTTGGCCTGGAGGGCGGCGAGAAGTCACAGAAAACGGTCGACCCCTCGGGAGGTCTCCGCCGCCGCCAGCCTCCAACCACCCTTCCTCCTTCTTCCTCATCCTCAGGCTTTCTGTTTGAGTTCAGACTTTGGCTAAGCTGCTGATGTGGCTAACTTTTATACAGAAAGTAAAACGGTACACTGTGCACATGACAACAATCTCTGCTTCACCCAGTCCTCTATTATCTCGGTGAAGCCAGTTTTTATATTCCTTCTTATGCCAGTATAACATGTTAATGATACACGTGGGCTATATGTGTAAAACATGATATTTAAACACTGATAAAAAAAAAAATACTATTGTGATGCTAGTATGCAGGGAGGTATATTTGGTAATGGTCAACAGAACGTAGCAAGCTGTTTTTAAGGGGAACCGTGAGGAAACCAAGGGCGTCCAAGATCATTAGAGTCTGGATGACCCAGCGTTCGTCTTTATCTGAGCTCCGCAAACAATAAAAAGAAACCGCAGGAAAGAGTAAATTCAATGGTATTTAAAGTATGTATTTAATCTTTTCTTCCTTTCACCATTCGTCCTCCTCCGCCTCATCCACTACAATTTCTCTTTGTCTTCCTCCTCCCCCTCCATTATCCTTTGTTCTGGCCCGGTATCACTTCTTCCTCCTTTGAGTAAAACCTGACTTTCTTCTACATTTCTGGCTCGATAATGTTTAACTTCGGAACTTTGTGTAAGACCGGCACAAACAAGTTTCCTTCCACAACGCAGAGTGGAAACGGGAGATGGAGAACGAGCTCACTTTATTGTCGTAAACCCAGCAAGCGAGGAGTGGAAGTAAGCTCTTCAAGATTGACTCTCGTGAGTGTCTTCATTTCCCACCTCCACCACTGCCCTACGACGCAACTCCACCTCGCTGACCACCTTCCCGACCTTCCTTAATCGCATTAGGCTGCACCACCTAATCTGATAACAGTGAGGCGAAAAAAAAAAAATATCCAACCCAACCACTTCTTGCATCTCACTCGGGAAACCACGGAACAGAATCCTAAGTCTATTAATCTCGCACAGTAATTTTGGTATATTATGTACGGAAGAAATATACTATACCATCACATAATTGTCATGGCATTAATCAATATAAAAGTAACTCTTTTTCATGTTTACTGTTGATGACAAATTGATGTTAATAATTATGGCATGCTAACATGGTCATACGTGCTTTTCATGCAGAGTTGCACAGCATTCTACCATGCATTATGAAGAAAATATTTATAATTATTGTATGAAAAAAAAATAAATAAATAAACAGACAGCTATTAGTTCATGCCAAGATGAAATAACGAAAAAAGAACTCACAAAATGGAACACAAAGGAACAAAACACAAAAGTAGTCAGAAGAAGAAAAAGGAGAGTGAGCCGGAAAAGAAGGAAGATAAAATGAGGCGAGGACAGGAAAATGGAGGAGGGAGAGAAGGGGTAATCAGGAAGCTGCGGAGGCGGACAGAGGAGGAACCGAGCGGCACATCAAGAAACGTAATTATCGCCGCAAAATATCATCCAGCGCAAAGCCTCGCCTGGCCGCCCTCCTTAATGCGATCAGGGCCTTCGAGTAAATACGATTAAGTCTCGAGGGTCAAGTGGGACTCGTGGAGGAGGTTTGGGATGGGCGTCGCCGGGGCGTGTGTCGCCTCCGCCAATCACGGATAAGGTGAGCTCTTCCAATCATGAGACAAGGAATGAGTTTTAGTTCAGTCTTCTTACTGTCTTTCCAATAATCAAGAATAAAAGGAGTTGCAAGTTTTATTCACCTTACTACTTATAATTGTAATGTACTGAATTATTCACGCCACGTTCTCTGAGCAAGGCTGACCGGTGATTTAACCTGTTAAGTGGATTGGGAAGCAGCAGAGAATTTTTATGAATGAAGAAACGAGGACACATAAGTAGAATGAAAAGAAAATGTGTGTGTGTGTGTGTGTGTGTGTGTGTGTGTGTGTGTGTGTGTGTGTAATTATGCGGCTACGGATCCAACTGGACTAACTGGAAAACGTGAAATTAATCAACAAACCATCCGCAAGAAACAAAATATTCACTGTACTCACTGGAGCCTGAACTGTCGCTACAAACCATCCTGTCATTGACTTGCAGTGAAGCGATGACCTCTTTCAGGTGGTCGCTCCTGTCTATTGTTTCTTGACCGCCGCCCCCACGCACGCCCCACGCACGCAAAGCTTCGGTCAACCCACGTCACAAACTCCATTTTCCCCATCCCCCCCTATCGTCTCTCTCTCTCTCTCTCTCTCTCTCTCTCTCTCTCTCTCTCTCTCTCTCTCTCTCTCTCTCTCTCACTTTTCATCTATCTTTATTATATCTTCTCTGCTTTTCAACCGTCCTGTTTTCTTGCACTTTCTCAGTTTCCCTCTCCTCGCTCTTTATTTCTTTCCCATCCTGCTCTTTCTTCGTTCTCGGACGCGGCTCGCTCACCGTTAGGTCAATATGTCAGCCAAAATAGAAGTCTTGCAACAATGCTATTCTTCGCCTCATTCAGTATGCGAATCATTAGCATAGAAATCGATCCTTGGTATGGGAAGTATTGTGAGGTCGCAGGTCTAATTGGTGACAAATGTTCGGGTGACCAAAAATCAGCAACGTCTGCAAATGTGTGTGCAGAGAAAGGAAGCGACAGGGAGCAGAGAGGTGGGTGTATATTATGAATTTAGGCTGACGCTCACACTCTTTACAATTATGTCTCGTTGACAAAACGCACGGAGAAAGGAAAACAACAGCAGGTAAGAATGAAGGTAAGGTAGTGAATGACTAACTAATATATGAACACCTTTATCTCGAATCACGTGTTATTAATACCTAATACACAAAGAATACACGTTATCATTAGACTCCACAACAAATTATCAAGTGACGTATATTCTGCAATCTACATTATCTAGGTTTAGTTACGTTACCAAATATATCATTACTTACGCGGGAATTTTGATCTAGAAAGGATCTTTGTAGGTTAGGTTATCTGTTAGAGAGAAATGACTGAAATAAGAAAGGACTAGATAAAACAATACCAAAACTTGATCAAGATGGCACGGTGGTTGGAAAAAAGGGAGTGACGAGTGAAGGGAAGAAGTAAAAATGATGGAGGAGAGAGAAAGAACGACGGTGGGAATGAAGGAATAGAAGGGGACAGTGGAGGAAAAGTGGGGAGATCTGAAGAAAGTGCAGGCGGGGAGGGACAGGAATCACTGGAAAAGGGTATGAAGGAGGGAGATGGAGAAGGGGAGGCAAAGCGAATGTTGGAAGGATGTGAGGGGAAGGGCACGGAGGAAGGAAAATGAAGACAGAAAAAAAAACAGAATGGTATGAAGGACATGCAAGAGAAAAAAAAATAATGGTTTAATATATAAGTATGGAGATAATGGATAACCGAAGACAATGGTGGGCTACAGGAATGAAAATAGATTTAAGAGGCTCGAGAGAGAGAGGAACTGGAGGTAAGGCAAAGGAAGGAAAGGATAAAAGAAAAAAAGACATCTAGAGAGAGAGAGAGAGAGAGAGAGAGAGAGAGAGAGAGAGAGAGAGAGAGAGAGAGAGAGAGAGAGAGAGAGAGAGAGAGAGAGAGAGAGAGGAAGTTGTGGGTCAAGGAGGGTTCTCCACTATAAATGGACGCGGTGAAGAAAGTCTCGAATTCTCCGCAGCATTCATCTTCCTCAATACTTCCGCTTTCGCTCGTTTGTCCTTAGATCCGCCTCATCCTTGAAGAAAACGGACACAATAAGTTTGGAGAAGAGATCGAAAATATAATACACGTCAAGATCTCCCTCCCGATGTCTCCCAATTAAGTTCTTGTGGTTCTCAAGCTTCGTGATTAAGTGGCACGTCTATCATCCCTCCACGAACGCTATCAACAATGTGCCTTCCCTTCCCCTACAGCCTCCTGCCTCTCCAGTGTTTTTTTTTTTCTTTCACTTTTTTTTTTTTTTATCGTTAGTTTTGTAATTAACGTGGATCTTCTTCAGGTCCCTCCAGCCATTTGCTAATCCCTTCTCATCGGTGAGACACTGTTCTACTTATCGTTTGGACGAGTAGTGCATAACATTAAAATAGGGAGAAGAAAGAATATAGTTTGTAGAGTAGTGTTTATATTAGTAACCCTAACTATACGTGCTACATAGGCCTATTTCATCCTTTCCTATTCTATATGTTAAAAAAAAAAAGAAGGAAAATTATGAAGTTTAATATACACAGTGGAATGTAGCCTGTTTAACTGTTACCAAATTATGTACTGGAGAGAAAAAAAACACTCAAATATATTTTTTTTATGACTTTTATGACTTTATGAAAAATGTACTAAAAATTGAAGAAAAAAAAATAAAATGAATAAAGTGCCCTCTTTATACCGGTACGTGAACTGCTTAATGATTCCTAACTTTCGTACTGATGAAAAAAAAATCAGTGTGAAAATAACCAACGGTGTGTTTAATTTTACTCTGAATACCTCTAACTTAAATGCCTGTTCTTGCCGCCACTCCGTAAGTACAGTGAGCCGCTCCATGCATTCTTCACCACCACCATAACGCATCTACACTACTACATTTTGGGGCTGCGTGCTGGAATATTTCTTTCATGGGCCATATTTTTTTTTTTCGCTGTTACAATTGCCTTATTGCATTTTCTATAAACATCTGTGAACTCATTTACCTGGCGAATGAGAAAGGTAATTAACTCAGATTTCAACCAGCCTTGAATTTTCTTTATGCACAGCTCTGCCGGAAAGCAAATTGTTTTCGTGTTAAGAATCTCTACCAGCAAACAAAATACACTGGAAAAAAATAACACGCGGTTCATAGTCAGCTAGAAAAAATACGGCTGGAAACTGTGTGTGGAAGATAATTAATCCAAGAGTAAGATGAGAGCATGCACACACACTCACACACACACCCACCCACACACACACACACACACACACACACACACACATACACACACACACTGCTGAAGAAAAACACGAGACGGAATTCGAAGTGGAGGGAGGGAAGGATAGATAGACAGATAGATATATGGGTTGGAGGGAGAATGGACAGGAGAGATGGATGAAAAGAAGAGGGAAGGGAAGGAGGACAGACGGAGTGAAGGAGGCATGGAGGGCGCGATGAAGTGATGGAGACATAAGAGGGAAGGTGGGAGGTGGTAGAAAGGAGAAGAGAAGAAAAGAGAGCGAAGGGAATGACGGCCGGACAGAGGAGGAAGGGTAAGGGAGAGAAAAAGTGGAGAGGGAGGAGGAAGAAAGAGAGGGCGTGGCTAGCTATGAGCATGCAGGGCACCTTCAGCCGGATACGGGTTGGTTCATATTCACAGGAGCCGCCGCCCTCAGGACATGCAGTATCTTCTGACCCGAGATGACTTCACGCGTGCCTGACGTAAATGGCTGCCTCGAGAAACACTCCTTCAAGGATCCTTCCAATGAATATTGATTTTCCTATAGTCCTTATACTACCTGCTCTTCATATGCAATCCTATGAAAAGATTACACAATGATGGGAAAATGGATGGTAACTTTTTTTTAAATACATGGTCATATATGATTATAAAAGTGTGTATACTTTTCACTTTCCATGAATATACTGCATTATGCACTGCTACTTCACTATTATCAGGTATCAATCTTAATTCTCTATTTTAACATAATTAAAAATATATGATATAAATTAATGTCCCCAGCTGGTGACAACTCCGGGACAATGTCATTATACATTCAAATTATGGCTATTTTTCTGCTGGTCGTCTGTTTCATTGCCGACTGAGGCCTCACCGTGTCACACAATTAACAATTTTAATCAAGTTTAATTAACGAAATAATTATCTTTGAGAGAAGCAACTAAATTTCATAACGAAAAGTGCAGCAGGTACACAGTATGGGTCACCGTGAGGCAAAAGTTCCGGCCGCCACCAGCAGGGAGTGTGCCGCTCCGGGCAGCGGGCGGCGCGGCGGGTGCTGGTCCGGACGGCGTCGCGGAGTTTGGAGGGCCTTTAATCCTGTCCGTCCACATCCTTCTGCTACAGGATCCTTCGCGCTCGTTTCCCGTGGCCCCAGAAAATAGAACTTAAATCTCTCCTCCAGGATACTCATAAAGTGGAAACACCCGCCTCTTGGAGGAAAATATGATATTACTGGATTTCCTCAAATACTTTCCTCCCCTACTTCTATTATCACTGCCATGATACGATGTCATATATATATATATATATATATATATATATATATATATATATATATATATATATATATATATATATATATATATATATATATATATATATGTGTGTGTGTGTGTGTGTGTGTGTGTGTGTGTGTGTGTGTAAGTAGGCGATGAGGCGATGAAGTCCAGCTGGCGCGGAGCTGACGTCCCGCCCCGCCGTTACCTCTTTTTAAAGGCATGTCTAGACGAACCCACCTGACCCACGCCCTGCTCACAATCGCCGCACGGACTGCAATCCCATCCTTTTATTTCAGCACCCTTCACCCTCCCGCAAACTTTTTAGTTCTAGCTTTTTTTTCTGGGCTTCGAACTTTTTTTTTTATAATGTATTCGTTTCATAAAGCAATTTCATGAACCTTTATATTTTACGAGTATTTCCCCATCCATCTTTCTAACATTGTCTATTTTACTTTTTTTTTTTTTTTCCTGTAAGATAGTCATGCCATGAACGCTCTTCAACCCACATCCCTCGTGGACCATGCCAGCGGTGCACACAGGATTATGTATATATTACGTGAGGCAGATTCACCAACCTTTGGAGCCTGATCTGAATGCATCAACAATTAAACGGTGTGGATTTCTGCGTGAGCGTTTCCGGTTGGTGAGGAAGCCGGCACGGTGCATCAGAGTCGAAATTCCTAGCTGGATACAAGCGGAAAATTACTCTTACGTCCTCTGCGTCTGTAGACTAGCTAGCATCGCCACATTTCGCAGTCCTCGTTGGGAGATGCAGAATTTCAGAGGCACATGTGTCGAGAAATCGCCTGATGGATAAAAGCGTCCCGAGCGTGGCGTATTTACCTCATCAAGGGCCACGCATTAATGGCGCTCCATTAAAGAAACGTCCATGAGCCATTTATTTTCTGCATCGCCAGCATATGGGCAGGAGTCCAAGCGGATGCGAAACAAAAAGAAAAATGTGGAAATGCTCTCTCTCTCTCTCTCTCTCTCTCTCTCTCTCTCTCTCTCTCTCTCTCTCTTTCTGGTCTGAGCCCCGAGGTGCATCTTCATGAAATGGAAGGTAAAATCTTATTTCATAAATGTAGATGAAAGATCCCTCACCAATTTCCATGTTTTCTTTCCGTCCATTGCCAAATTCAGCGAAATACATAAAATAACATTAATTACTGATTCGACTTCATTTCATATTCAAGGCAAGCGAAATGTAAACATGATATTATGTTGACATTACTGAATGAAGAATCTGGATTACGATCATTGTCTGGATCCTGCACGTAAAACAACTTTGTGCGGGACGGAAAATGGTCGCACCCACCAGTCACTCTCTCTCTCTCTCTCTCTCTCTCTCTCTCTCTCTCTCTCTCTCTCTTGCACTTTCTCTGTTAGCTAGAAAAACAAGGTTGTTCAATCAACTAAATATTGGAGACCAGGATTGCTCAACGCGAGTTCCAAACACCGCCTGCGGGCTCTTGATACTTGTTTTTATATTATTTTCCCGCCTCTGAGGGAAGCGAAAACTGGGCACGCTCGTGAAAACTAAAGGGAGAAGTGGACAACTATCACATACGACACAGCAGGAGAGTAACGCTGTTGTATTTCAGACACAAATATTATATATTCTACCAATCCAGGCCTAAAATTCTGAAACATTCTGAAGTATTAAGAGTATTTTCAAAGGCCACAAAGATAATTAGTCGGGTTCTTAACTCTTTTTTCCATTCAGGAACGTTCTTAAACAATCACTGCATAATGAAAACACCACTGAAACCCAAAATAAATTCCATTAGAGTCTGTTGAAAGTATAGATAAGACATCGACACGCTTAAGAATGCTGTTCCACTTCGGTAACTAAGAAGATAGAGAATATATAGACAAGAAAAATGTAAATAAGTTTTTATCCACAATTAAGTCAGTGCACTACATAATCCTACGTATAAGAAAGATTATACCATTCAACACTAAAAACAAAACCTTTATCGCGTATAAAGTGAAGCAGATAACTCACGGCCCTTGTACGTTGCGGCTCAGGGATTTCTTCCTAATGCATTCCATGGTTTTGTAATTTGGAGGTGATCGAGGATGATGGGTTGAGATTGATTGCACCTGTACCGGAGAGGAAGGGAGAAGGATAAGGATACGTAACACCTAAACAAAACAAAACAAAAAAGAAAAAAAAAAATACAGCACGAGGTTTCAGATAAATGAAAGCGTATATATATATATATAAAAAAAAAAAAACTTTGATGGAAAAAAGAAGAAAAAAACATTAGTGTGATAACCCAGGACCGGAAGACAAAGGAACCGCACACACACACATACACACACACACACACACACACACACACAAACAACAACAACAACAACAACAACTACAACAAAAGGTAAACTCGCATGAAAAGAGCACTTGGGAAGTTAGATTATTTTGTTACGATACAAAAATTATGAGAAGAAACGAACACGGAGAGAAGGAGAGAGGAACGGAGGGAGAGAAGAGAGAAGAAAGGCGGAGGGACGCTACCGTGTCTGCGGGATGGTCCGGTGAGGTATCCTTGAGGTCACCTTGTGTCTGCGGGAGGGAGGAGAGGAGGGAGAAAGAGGAGGTACACAAAGGAACATAAACGAAGAGCAAATAGCACCAGACCTGTTGTCCGTTAGGAGGAGGAGAAAGGGGAGGAGTGGAATAAGAGAGAGAGAGAGAGAGAGAGAGAGAGAGAGAGAGAGAGAGAGAGAGAGAGAGAGAGAGAGGAGAGAGAGAGAGAGAGAGGAGAGAGAGAGAGAGAGAGAGAGGAGAGAGAGAGAGAGAGAGAGAGAGCACACGAAGACATTTGAGCAGGAAGAAGGAAATGGAGGAAATGGAGGAAATGGAAGGAGGGAAATGATTAGGGGGGCGAGGAAGGGAGGAGGAGGAGGAAAGAGTGAGAGAATGGTACGGAAGGAAGGAGAAAACACCAGACAATAGAGGGAGCAAATTGGTCAAGTGTGTGGATGAGAAGCTGGAGGAGAGGGTAGAGGATGGACGGATAGAAGAGGAGGTAGAAAGAAGAGGAGAAGGAGGAGGAGGAGGAGGAGGAGGAGGAGGAGGAGGAGGAGGAGGAGGAGGAGGAGGAGGAGGAGGAGGAGGAGGAGGAGGAGGAGGAGGAGTGTAAAAAATTAGAAGGAAGGGTGGAGAAGCGTGGGTTGCTGGCCCGTGTTACCTGCAGGTGGGTACGAGAGGAATGGAGGTAAAGGTGAAGGGGAAAGGGAGGAGGGAAGAAAGAATTATGCATACGAAAATATAACGGAGGAGAGTGAACACGAACTGAAGGAGATAATGTTGTGCCAGGTGCATGCAGCTCACACAGAGAGCCTTAGCACAACACCAGGCACGAAGCAGGGGAAAGGACGAGGAAAGAAGAAGGATGTGTAAGACGCGACAAAGAAAATAAGAATATAGACAGGAGACATACGAGTATATTCAGTGACTAAAGATGCGAGACACGATATGCACATGACGTACGGGTCAGAAATGCTTTAGATAAATTAGATAATAAGTTTTAGGGGAAAATTTTAGGGAATCTCGGAAAATAAAGGCAACAAAATACTATATCTTTCATGAGACAATAAAAGTTGGAAATTTTTTACATAAAACGGGGATCTGAATGTTATTTCATTACGATTATAAAGGTCTTATATTTCTCTCTCTCTCTCTCTCTCTCTCTCTCTCTCTCTCTCTCTCTCTCTCTCTCTCTCTCTCTCTCTCTCTCTCTCTCGCTCTTTCAGATCCACCTGACGGGGAGTAGGGTGGAGTACCGCACTGCTGATGCTAATCGAAGACAATACATCAAGAGCTATGGTGAGATTGGACCGTCCCTTCTTTTATAGAGGGAGAGACTGAATAATAAGCGTCGGGGAAGAGTCTTTTGGTGATACGTATATGCGCTCCCTCAGCAACACAACCCGACCCTGTCTGCCACAGCGGTGCGTAACCTTGCACTGGACTGGGAATGTTTCAAGTCTTCTCTTCCACGTTGTACAAATAATGATCCTTTTATTTAGAAGGAAACCTGAACAACATTACCGTGAAGAGAGAGAGAGAGAGAGAGAGAGAGAGAGAGAGAGAGAGAGAGAGAGAGAGAGAGAGAATTTCATGCCGTGCAGCTATTTTCCCTGTTGATGCAGAGGGGCGGCGACACCCACACTGATTAAGGTAGTCTTATGTAAATAGCAAGGAGGGTGTCGGTCGGGACGCCCCTCTTCCCTTGGGCTGTGGAGGAGCGGCAAAGGGGAAAGAAAGGTACAACTCCTCCTCCCTAACAAGGAAGTGATTTGATATTAGCCATCTGGTGGGTTTCGTAACTTTCATGTAATTTCTGCTACGTATTTATGCACCAGACTCGTCACAACGTATTCTCCCACACCCCTTCCAATGCTGGCACAGAAGCCAGTATCCGGCAGAGTGTGCGACTTTCTAATGAGCGTAGGCTTTCTTCTGGTGGAAACGGAGCAGCGCGGACGCCAAAATAGGTGCCCGCAAAATTAAGGCAGTTGCTGAAGAACGTGAGATGCGAAGGACGGTAGACGCGGCTCGCCTTGAGTAGAGGGAAGGCGGGAAAGAGGTAAGAAGTTCTGGAAGAGAGAGAAAGAGAGAGAGAGAGAGAGAGAGAGAGAGAGAGAGAGAGAGAGAGAGAGAGAGAGAGAGAGAGAGAGAGAGAGAGAGAGAGAGAGAGAGAGAGAGAGAGAGAGAGAGAGAGAGAGGGGACGGGTGGGGGAGGGACAGGAACGAGAGGCTGCTAAAGATGAGGTGAAGAACGTGGAAGAAAGATAAATTGAAGACAGAAGTAGGTACATGAGGGCTGAAAAGTTGGGTGAAGAGAAACAAGACGAGAAACAAGAGAAAGCCACGGACAGAAGAGTGAGAGAAGACGTCATAAAGAAAGAATAACAAGAGCAAGGATGACATGAGGAGAAGGAAAGAAAAGACCCTTTACGAGGTTGAGTTTTTTTTCCTGTGGGTTGAGATGCAAATTCAAGGAAGTTACTCCTGAAAACTCTGATAAAGTTAAGTTGTGAATTAATGTGGAATATAAATCAAAAAAGAAAAAAAGAGAGAGATAAGCACGTAACAAGATAAGAACCATGAGAGGGAGAACCAGAAATTTAAACAAGGACCTAATTCCAAAATAACAAGGCGGAGACCGAGGAATCAGGTACTTCATTATTCCTTAAACTTTGCTATGCTGCTCTTAACGTCAGGGATTTACTTGTTTATTCCACTGAGGGCTGTGGAGATACCATCAGCAAGGCTATTATGAAGCTGCTGACACCACTACGGAGAGAGACGGTTAAGTGTGTGTGTGGGGATTGTACCAGACTCGCCTTTGCCAACCCTTGCCCATAGAACAATAGCAATCGGTCTGCTGGTGTTATCAGTTCCATTCCTTTAGGCAAAGTGAAGGTATTTTTTTCTCTCTAATGCGATACTATATCCCTACGTCTCTTTTAACTTTATTACTACCATTAGTGTTCTGAGTCTACGAATTACACGCCCTCCGCCCTCCATCAACGACACGCAAGTTTTGATTATTTTTAGTCCGCCTCTCTAATCTAATAGTAAGCAGTATTTTCTTTGTTTCTTTCAACGACAAGTTTGGAAAGTGTCTTACTTTTCTCTCTATTTTCGTCCAGCTTGGGCTTTCCAAACAAAAACAAGAACAAAAATGTCAGAAATATTGACTTGGATTTTTTTTCTCTCTCTCTTTTGAAGTGGCACGTAACATTCGCTTTCAAAATTGATTTTACCCGCCTGGTTCAGCCTCCGCTCGCCGTAAGAATAGCATGATGGACGTAGCCACTGCAGTCTTCTCCCAACATCTCAACCCACACTCTGTCACGCTCTAACTCTCACTGTCACCCCAGCACCGACAGCCCCAGAGACTCACTTC
This sequence comes from Scylla paramamosain, assembly GCF_035594125.1. NCBI lineage: Eukaryota > Metazoa > Arthropoda > Malacostraca > Decapoda > Portunidae > Scylla > Scylla paramamosain. The sequence goes on from NC_087174.1 coordinate 1,725,294, forward strand.
AGTCACTCGGAAAGCTTTCCTTGGAAGGATAAACAAAACCTGGAGGGTATTGTTTTTTCTGAGTTATTAAAGATGTTGTTTTCAAGATTCCCAGAGCCAAGGTGTTGTCGACGAGAAAATATCTGGAACAAGTCTGTATTTCCGTTCCATAGGTGAAAGGTTGCGCGACAATTAAGATTATATTGCATGGAAACATTACTTATGCACCACGTGACAGCCACAAAATGTAGAGTACAGTAGTAGTATTGTAAGTCTGAATATTTAACGGAAGTCTTATTTTATTCATTTACGTGTAAGACCATATAACTGAGAAAAACTCACTACACGTAATCTCAAGGTCATTTCCTTGGAGTAATTTCAATAAGCATAATGTTACAAAATTAAAGTTTAAAATAAATTGAACAAAATAAGTGTAAGCAGACAACGTATATTAATTTAATTTTACATAATTTGGCATAGTCTGCAGCAGGCCGTCACTGCATTATGTCCTCCTTGAACCACGTCTCCACCTTCCTGCTCCACCCCACAGCCTTACACCAGCCAGCCATCCGCCCATCCCGCCGCCGCCCCGCTGCTGGGATGTTCTGGCCGATAACGATGATTAATGATGTATTTTCTTCTCTTCCTTTCTTTCTTTTTCATTCTCTCTCTCTCTCTCTCTCTCTCTCTCTCTCTCTCTCTCTCTCTCTCTCTCTCTCTCTCTCTCTCTCTCTGCCATGGTTCTACATTACTGCAAATGAAAGTGAAAACGTCAAAAATAAAGAAAATAAAACATATTATAATAATTATTGCAGTATTACAAGTTACTAATCATAATAATTCATCCGCACATTCCTGACAGCCTATTCTCAAATTCCAAACATCATTTTGCTACATTACATACACATGCTGCATTGCACCAGTAACGCAGAAATTCTCTCTCTCTCTCTCTCTCTCTCTCTCTCTCTCTCTCTCTCTCTCTCTCTCTCTCTCTCTCTCTCTCTCTCTCTCTCTCTCTCGGGTCTCAAAGTACAGCAAGACTTCCCCGAATGGGATGCTGTGGACGGCAATGGTCAAGGCAAAACGGGCCCTAGTTGGATTGCTCTTGTATAAGGCGAGGCGCTTATCTGATGGCTGGTTGCCTGGCAGGGTGGCCGGGAACTCTGGTCGTCAGGACTTGGAACTGATAATATCACAAAAGTGTTCGGGCAGAGAGAGAGAGAGAGAGAGAGAGAGAGAGAGAGAGAGAGAGAGAGAGAGAGAGAGAGAGAGAGAGAGAGAGAGAGAGAGAGAGAGAGAGAGAGAGCATTCTACACTCTCTTTCATTTCAAGCTTGTTTCCCTTCTATCACACTAGCCAGATCAGAATTGCAGGAAAACAAATCTTATTACACAGAGAGAGAGAGAGAGAGAGAGAGAGAGAGAGAGAGAGAGAGAGAGAGAGAGAGAGAGAGAGAGAGAGAGAGAGAGAGAGAGAGAGAGAGAGAGAGAATTATAGACACAAAGACAAAGATGGAAGAGACATTTTACAGCAAGTCAGTTCTTTCATAAATCATCAAGTGCGTTCTCGCTGTATAAAAAAAAAAAAAGTAAATGAAAAATAAAACGAATTAAAAAAAAATTGAAGAAAACTTACGCCACATTTCCTGGTTCTGTGATACCCGTTCTGGTGCTTCCTTATATTCCTCCTCTTCCCTTCCTCCATTATTTTCCTTCCCCTTTCCTCCGTGGTCCAGGCCGTCCTCCCCCTTTACCTCAACTGCGCAACTCATGATAAAGTTCCGGAAGCCAAAAAATTAAATTATATTCAGCCATATTACGGTCCAAACTTTTTACCGCTCTGGCTGCGAGGATGTCCGGGTCTGCTTCCCCACGCGCTAATGCACTGCACGGAACTAATAGAAGACACATTATTTGATACTTTGCAAACCTGTAGACATTATAAAAAAGTCATATTGGTGAAGTAGGTGGCTATGTTTTAAGCGGCAAACATCGTAGTTTTCCAAAAGTTTCCCGCTTTACAAGAAACTAAGAATTCTAAAACTGCCGGAGGAAGTTACAGGTCCTTAACCGAGTTCAAACTGGATACTCAACACCGCTTTTCTTTACTTCACTTTCAGAGTAATGCGAATTAAGTTTACTGGGTTCCTCTTTGGCCAGCATTAGCGGGCATGCAGTCCCGGCAGGGGGCACCGTGAGCCTCGCCGCCTTCTCCACGTGAGGCTTCTG
>NC_087174.1:1730000-1785000 GCF_035594125.1 Scylla paramamosain
TCTTACTGTAATCAGAATCAGTTATATTCATTAGTCGATACTCATCAATCATCAAAGGAGACAACAACAGCTGAGTAATCACCCGTAAAACTGATGTACTACTTATCACTCTTGTCATGTCTTTATATATTTATACTCTTGAATAATGCGATGTTGGTAAAGCAGGGAATCAGTGTTATTACTATTATTATTATTATTATCATCGTTATTTTACTTACCATCATCGTCACCACTTCCATCAGCTTCACAATTATTCACTAACTGTGTTTACATAATCGAGATAAGTTTGGCCTTACATAACTACGTTGTAACTATTGTTCTCCTTCTTCTCTTGTGTTTGCTGCACGTATTTATTCAGCACGTATTCCACAGGAAGGCGAAAAATTGTGTTGACTATCCTTTCCTCCCGCGGGAATAATAACAAGAGCCAGACCGCCACCACACTCGTCAAACTTTAACTGAATAAAAGAAACAAAACTTTTCTTCAGTGAACGCAGCAGTGAGGATATAATGTCTGAGTGAGTTACATTTACATAATTTCATACACACATTTCCCATTCTACAAACGCGTCTCTAGAAATGCTGCAGGAATGATGTAGGTAAGGGAACACGGCACCATTTCTTTCTTTCCCTCGTAGTGGATTATTATACCGATCATCAACACGCACGAATGGTCAGACTTTCAGTACAGCACTTCCCTGGAACCGTTCGCACGTTCACCTTAATGCAAAACACGATGTAATCCCTAAGGCATATTTTTCCGCGGCATTCCAACTGCAATTGTAAGCTGAAGGTCCGTCCTGCTTTTTAGAGGGGAAGAGGAAATAAACAGAGAAGTGAAAATAATTGGGATGTCAATGGAACGAAAGTGAAGAACAAAATATTATGTGTAACATCAGCAAAGTTTCTCACAGTCAATAAGTTTTGGGACTTCAAATAAAAAAAAAAAAAGTGAAATGTTAAAAAAGTTAATGGAATGAATGAGAGTAAGATACATTTATATATGAGAAAAGTACATCACTAAAATTCCTCTCGGTCAATAAGCCCGGAGACACTTTCCTTCCGTGTGTTACTCCTCCAATTTCCTGACCAGAGAAAACGTTCAAGCGGGGGAGACTCCGACCTTGAGAAGCAGCGGGGAGGCGGCCACGATTATCCGGCACAGAGGGGACGTGGCTGGGTTGAAAAGCCTCCTGGTCCCTTCCTTTATTACCGAGTTTTATGGCTTGATGACCAGATGTCCAGCGGTTACGCCCCTGGATTAGTTAACGCGTATTTTTTACCATATTTACTTCGTTATTGATCGCGTTTTATTAAGACTATTTTGTGATCACGAAAATAAAAGTGTTTCCTTCATTTTATTTCTGGTACTGACCCACGTATTTCCCCGTCAAAATCTGATATGAAATGCTGCTAGTCTCGGGTACATTTACATTTCCTTCATATAATAAAGCCCTTGTCTCACATTCGGTTTTCCTATCACCTGCACATTTCTACTTTGTGCACGGGTATATGTGGTGCACATATGATGATGAGTTTAGGTGGCTTCCATGACAAGGACGCATGACAAAGTAGTTATGATCCAGCCTCTGATATTTTTTTTCATTGTTTTCCTGAGTTGTGGGTCGAACCTACATGACCACAAAACTTAATTTTCATGCGTTTTCCTCTTGTCTTGGGGTTGGTTGTTGAACTCGGTGCGTCCTTGACGCTCACATACATTAAAGTATTAATGTGTTTTCGTCATAGCACATTATACCTAAATTTCTGAAAAAGTTACTCTTTTTTTTAAGATGAACCAGAAATATAAGTAAAATATGAGAATTATATAATTATTATTGGCAAGTTTCACTAAAGGTTATCGGGGGTGTGCATCTATCAGCGGGTACATATTATCTTGATTTTGGGCGACAATTTAATATTTCAACATCAAAGGTCTTAAAACCTATTAATATTTTGCGTCTGATATAATCTTTATAGTCTCGGTGTAAATATAAGGTCATATTTTAAGGAATTACTGTCCACCCTATACTATAATATAAAATGTAGCTTTCGCAATATACGTTCCTTGCAGCAATCAATCCATATTTTTCTTTAACTTTTATCTCCAAACTACGGTCACCCTTTGCCCTATGGTCTGTGACTGCAGGTTCAACTTTTTCTAGTCTACAGTTTCACACTCGTTTCTGATATTCTGTTATTTTCCTTTGAATGTGCAGACGTGTATGTGTGTGTGTGTGTGTGTGTAGCAAGAGAAGGGTGGGAGAGAGAGAGAGAGAGAGAGAGAGAGAGAGAGAGAGAGAGAGAGAGAGAGAGAGAGAGAGAGAGAGAGAGAGAGAGAGAGAGAGAGAGAGAGAGAATGTATGCATTTTGAATGGGATGAAGAGGAGGCACACAACTTCCTGCAGAGTCTAAAGCTGTCATTTAAAACCCCACGTATTTGTAGCCTACACACACACACACACACACACACACACACACACACACACTATTTCCGCGACACCTACTCCCGCCCCATGTTTACTTGCCGCCACACGAGTCAATGGGAACTTCAGTTGGCTCAATGCGAACTGACTTTTGAATAGACAACCCCATCCCCAGTACCCCCATTTCCGCATTTTCTCTCCTTTAGTATTCCTTTCCATTTCCCAGTCCTCCCTTGAATTTCAGCTGAGGGAAGAGCCGCGTCTGAGGAGGGAACTAAGGAATGTCAACATTAATTTTAATACGAACGTGATGTGAAGGAAAGGCAGTGTGGTGGTGGTGGTGGTGGTGGTGTGTGTGTGTGTGTGTGTGTGTGTATGTGTGTGTGTGTGTGTGTGTGTTTGTGTGCCTTGTACCTTTCATCTCGATACACAAAGAGTGAAGCAAAACAGCTGCTGGCGCACAATTTTTGTTTCTATTTCTTTTCTTAGACATATTGTCTTTAGGCTGCTTGCGGGATAACAAGGACACACACACACACACACACACACACACACACACACACACACACACACACACACACACACACACACAAACAAACAAGCGCGTGCGCGCACAAAGAAACATAATCTCAAGCCGAGAAATTAAAATTTCTAGTAAAAGATTTTGCATTGCATTTTCTAACACCAGGCTTATGCTTGTAATTCCTCTGCACGTTATTTTCCTTTATCAGTTGCATACGTGAGAAAACTAGAAATACAAGCGCGTGTGCTTGTGCCATATCGGCAGGGTAGGGCCTTACGTGTACACAAAGGGGGGTCCTGTGTAGGCTTGGCTGGTGTTCATGTAAGGGGTCTGTCTTTTTTCTATCCGTTTGTACTTTGGGTTGTGTACAACCTACCGTGATGTAGGTGAAGGCAGAGGCAACAGTGGGGTCCACCGAAGGCGGGGATGAGTTGTGGATGATGTGGGAACTGCTAAAGGAGACTATTGAGGCAACGATGTCTTTCAGACGTATGTATGCCAACCTGAAATTATGTGGCTTACTGACGCCAGATGCTAAATATAGAAAAAAAAAAAGAAAAAAAAAAGAAAGAAGGAAGGGGAGTTTTGAGGTGAAGATGAAAGGAGTAAAATATTATGAGGGTCAAGGCTATGTGTTTTTAATCTGTCACTTTGAGAGGAGATAAATAAACCACACTTTGGACAAGAAATGAAAAAACGAAGAGCAACAGCTACACTTATCAAAATATAAAATTTGTCCCCTCCAATTTTATATATATATATATATATATATATATATATATATATATATATATATATATATATATATATATATATATATATATATATATATATATATATATATATATATATATATATATATATATATATATATATATATATATATATATATATATATATATATATAGTTATGTGAAGCACCTTAATAGTAAGATAGAGAGAGAGAAGGAGAAAGAACAAAAAAAGGGAAGGAGAGAGAGAGAGATGGGGGGGGGTGAGTCCTGAAGCAGTGACAGCGAGTCTTGTGAAGCCTAGTGTATTGTTTAAATTACCACATTCCCCGATAAATAATCCACCCAACCACTTCCTCAACTATTCACCCATCCACTCACATAAACCAAACCCAACATCCACACTACATCACCACACCATATCCAACTACCCATTCACTCATCCATCGACCCACTCATCCACATACCAATTCACCCTCTCACTCATCCACCTAGCCATTCACTCACGCAGCCACACACCAGTTCACCCACCCATTCATCTAACGACCCACTCACTCATCTACTTACCTATTGTGTGTGTGTGTGTGTGTGTGTGTGTGTGTGTCACATACTGAGTTAAGGACCATCCTTAACCCAAAGGTTGTAGAGGAATGTGGTATATATATTAAACGGAAGTGCACCTAAACGATAGTTTTACCAAATGAGAATGAACTACTTATTGTCTGAAAGGGAGAAATCAGGTGTCGGTCTAAACGAGGAGGAGGAGAGAGAGGCCGCCACCACGTCATTACCCTGCCACAGGGAAGGTTTGGTTCCTTGAATGATGCAAGCGGTAGTTTGAAGGGATCTATTGATCCTGTCATGCAGATGTCAATTGATCTGACCTGCAAGTTATTGTCCCACACGTGCTGCGGTGACGCTTAGTGAGGTGTTAGGCAGATTCATGTACTGTGTGTGTGTGTGTGTGTGTGTGTGTGTGTGTGTGTGTGTGTGTGTGTGTGTGTGTGTGTGTGTGTGTGTGTGTGTGTGTGTGTGTGTGTGTGTGTGTGTGTGCTAATAAGATAATTCTATTTTCTAGAAAACATTAGAGATTCATATTCTTAAAAAAAAAAAAAAATCGCTTAATGCATTTTTTTATTTATTTATTTATTTTTTATTTTTTTCCCCAGCAGGAGTAATAAGGGGAGCGAAGCGCAATCTGCTGCAGCATAAATGGCATCAAGATCAACAGAATAGCTGAGTTGACCTCGCCTGGCACACCGCAATTCGCTGTGTTGCTGCTGCATTCATCGCTCACGCCCACTGCCTTTTGTAAACACCGCCGACGCTGGATTCCCTCTACTGCTCCTCCTCCCCTATACACACCCAAGCGATGCCGCCGCGAACGCTGCACTGGACACTTTTCAAGATATCAAAGCTAAGTAACTTTTAAGTGCAGGTGCGATATGAATGTATGGGTTGATTGTGCAGGAGTTATTCAGCTTTTTTTTTCCTCGTAAACACTCCCACAAGTAAAAGATTTGTGAAGATAACGCAAGGCAGTGTAGATGGCAGACGCACCACTGTTCTTGCTTTATGACTGGTTTCAAGGTAATGGAGCCTTTTTCGCAGATAACGAAATATCTTTATGACGAAAGAGAAAGGGTATCATGAAAGAAGCTAACCAATCTTTAAGCTGATCTGTGTCGTGGAAAGAAAATGGGAGCAAATATCATTGGGGTTCGATGTGGGCTCGCTGCTGCGTGACACTCAAGCACACTGGAAAGTACGAAATATTAGAAAACGCTGTGATGACTTCATAAAAAGTAACAATGGATGGTTTGGTAGTTAGAAGCTTGCTGGAATCGCGACCGAGGTAACCATTCAAGCCTGCAACCCATTAATATTTAGGTAGGTTAATGTCCTCCATTAAGAGTAATTTATTTACATGACCTGGAAATCTAATAATTAAATGCTAAAAAAGTGCGTTTACCTGATTGATATCCACAGGTATTATACAATTAGCTGATTTAATTACACTTGACCTGCTACGATGCTGCCTACAGATTAGTTTCTAATTTCATTCAACTGAAAGGCCTCACTAATTGCACACTCAGCTTTAGCTCATAATAAGATTTAACAATTATACTTCTATCAAGTTAAAATGTTGCTTTGTTACATATAATTTTTATTGAGTTATGTATTTTTACTAACTTAAAAGTGAAAAGAGTGAGTAAATTATGATGCAACAATAAACTAGAACCACTTTATTTAGCTTCAATTTAGTCCATTGTATCTTTCGTTCAAACACACACGCACACACATGCTCTCTCTCTCTCTCTCTCTCTCTCTCTCTCTCTCTCTCTCTCTCTCTCTCTCTCTTCTAGCAAATAACATAAATGCACTTGAACTACACAAAAGGGTCGTTGCTAATTTTGGTACATTTTTTATTTTATTATTTTTTTCCCACTCTAAACACCGTATGGCAGAGAGAGCTTCCGGTCATGTTTTCTTCAGACAACGTAAGGTATTCCCATAACGATTGTCGCCCTCACGCCATGATTTTTAAAGCAAAGTAATTATGACTGGAAAACAGGGTAATGAACAGCGTTGGGGAGTGGCAAATATAAATTAATGATTCTGAAGTGGATGTGAAGTAACAGTGAACTCACTAAGCGGATCTCTACTATTAGGCTTATAGGGAACACAATGATGATCCCTGAGCTCCATGTTGTACGTTTAGGATTATGTAAGTACGCGTAGGAGAAAAGAGCAAGGTATAGAGGACTGATTGCACCATCGTCCATTATGATCATTCTTCCCGGAATTATACCGGAAAACCGATTTCACACAGGAATGACGAAACACTTTTTTTTTTTTTCTTGTACACTTAGCACATAATATTACGTGAAAATGTCCCGCTCATGTCAGTCTAGCGCAACATCCTCCACCAACTGACAATGAAATGTGTCGCAACCTATTCAAGTGGATCTTGCGTTACGCCTCTCAGCAGTATACCTGGAACTACTGCAACACTACAGTGAGAATATACTATACTACACAGAAAAATTAAGGTCGGTAAGGACTTCAAATGATCGTAGGCGAGTATTGTCATATCAAGTAGCAAACACAATTACAACACAATACATATGCACATCATATAATACTACACTAATGAAAATGCGAGATTCTCACATTGGGAGAAAGAACATATTAATACATAACATTACAGGGTACGAATGGATGCCCTCGGTGTAAATCAAATAATCAAGCGGTATTCAGTGGTGTGGCTACGCAATGACTGTGAATGGAGAAATAATTTTGTTGAAAGTGTATACAAATTCATTATAATGAACATGGTAAAAAAAATTACATCTCGTGAGTAGTAGTATTATATTAGAAAATTACACATAAACGCACTTTTATAAAACAAGATGAAGATTAATGTAATGACAATTAACAACTTCTAGTTACCATACAAACAAACAACACACTCCAATAAGTTCAGGATAAACATTTCTAGCCACTGAATTTAATGGACTACCTTAATTTATCTCTTGTATCGTCAAATCATTGTACTGTGTATTTGGTTTCATCTTGAAAAGACAGTACCATCCATATTCCCTAAATCTTTTTACACACGCTGAAGAACAGACACAAAACTCCATCTTGAGGTTAAAGAACAAGGTGACAGACAGTATGATCCTTTTGGAGCAGCTTCGGTTGCTTTTCTTTCAACCTCTTCCTTTTGATCTTCTTTCAGAGAGAGAGAGAGAGAGAGAGAGAGAGAGAGAGAGAGAGAGAGAGAGAGAGAGAGAGAGAGAGAGAGAGAGAGAGAGAGAATGGAGAGAGAGGGAGGGATTAAGAGAATCTTGCTTGAGGCAATTAATTGTGAGAGTAACAATGGAGTCCGTGTAAATACCGAGTGTGAATACTGGCTGATGATACCGAGAACTGAAATGACGTAATGGTGGTAACCGACATTCTTGACTGTTTTACATCACGTACTTGTGCACAGCTATTACTGGCAAATGAAAAGAGATGAAACTACATATATGTGAGCAGATGGACTGATATAAACAGCTGAAAGGAAAACTTTTGGATAAAAAGTAGCAAAGGGAGTCTGATGAAGAAACACACACACACACACACACACACACACACACACACACACACACACACACACACACACATTTGCGGAAAGAGAAGCGGCAGGGAAGACTGATTCATTAAACCTTTTACTCAAGAACGACTTTTCTTGACATGGTGGACTGCAAATCTCTTTGGACATGCGTGCCTCCGGTCCACGAGTCCCTAGAGCATCGCCGTATCGTCGACAGACCTCTGCTTGTTCATTCCTATGGAAAGCGCTTCCCAAAAATGCCGAGCGGGATTTTTTTCCTTTTAACGTCAGAAAAGTGCAATTAGCTGCCTGAGCGCCGCCGAAGTGTGTTGCCGTCCAGGACGTTCCTAATTCACTTTCAGGAGGAAAAGTGGTCACCAGTTGACGCAGGAACCGAGAGCCCGAAGGTGAATAAAGTGAGACTGGATTGCCATGGTAAAGATACGTTGTCCCTTGTGTGTGTGTGTGTGTGTGTGTGTGTGTGTGTGTGTGTGTGTGTGTGTGTGTGTGTGTGTGTTTCATGGGTTGCATCACCTGCCTTCCTATTCTGTTTTCTCTCCTTATTTTGTCCGTCAGTGTGAGATCCCATGTGATTTGTAATAACCTTTCCTTATCCAATTATCACCTTACACTGATATTGGGTTAGTATTATGCTAATCTGGTTAAGTGAAACATGAAAAAAAAAAGCTAATAAGATATCTACTTATAATAATATCTACTTATTGAATATTTTCATTAGAAATTTGCAAAATTACAAAGTTGAAAAGTAATACATAGTTCTATCTCTGTTATGGTGTTAATAATTTTTACGCCTATCCAATTCAAACGGTGATAATCCCACTCTTTGCCTGACAATGAGTGATGACTGTGTTACAACGTCACAATGAATCATTAACACATCCATAACGGAGGAGATGGACATGTATTATTCCTTAACCCCTGATTATCAAGGGGAATGGAGACTAAAGGAATTACAGCGATCTAATAATGGAAGCTAAAAATTCATTACGAGGCTTAATTAAATTCGTTGCCAGTGCCTCAATTAATCAAGACATTCATTAAAAGCGTCAGGAAAGAAACAGGAGTGACATTTCATTTAAACGAGGTACGGAGGCACGGCAGGTGGAACGGTTCCCTTAAAGGAGTCCCGGTGAGGCAAGGTGAGCCGAGGGGATCACTCCCCAGGCAGGTGGCCGATAGATTGGCAGGATTAGAGTGGTAGGTGGTAGAGTTGTACAGGACAAGGAGTATTGTGGGTTAAATATGAGAGTGAAGTGGATGAGTGGGACTGAATGGCTAATAACACGAGATACAATACTTCAACAGAGCAATATATGGCAAAACTGCCATAACGTAAGAAATATGATAAATAAATGTACATTTTCCCCCGGAATCTAGTTAATAGAAATATCTGGTTAATCCATTACTGCTTCCAGTCTGATTCATGCAAAAAACATATTTAAATGTCGGTTCACATAATTAAATAATCAATTTGTTCAGCACAGTAACTCCAAATACTGTTCGTTCAGATTGTTTTTGTGCAAAACATACGTAAAGTTGACACATTTGAGTTACTATATTTAACGAAAACCTTTCGAACGCAGTAATTAGCATGTTGTGTGCTCATGGTGGCCGTTCAACACTGGACTGTAAGATTTGATTTTCTACGTGGCTGTTAAGGTACATATATAAAGGACACGCCTTCCCTTTACCTTTATTCCTCTTAGGGAGATGGTAAACATTATGCTACATGTTCAATTCCACCTTACGTTATGAATTCCTATGATTTTATAAATCTACATTTTTAACACAATATTAAAATCTGCATCACTATTCGTCATAAATGACTTGTTTTTAGTCAAAAATAAAAATGAGGTTTTCAGATGTCAGACCATAAGGCAGTGGCTATGTAACACTTGGAGCACTTAAAATGTCATCATTCTGTGAGTTTGAAATTTCATATTGTATATAGTGAGGAACCAGCTAACACATAAAGCATTGTTGAATATATATTTTAGTTTATGTTACCCTCATATTAAATGTCGTGCGTCTGTTTGTGGATGTACCTGGCCTTTTGCAAAAGATGTTATTGTTGCTCAAAAAAGAGCTATAAGAATTCTGTGTTTTAAAGGTAAATATGAACATACAGCAGATTTATTCATAGATTTTGCACCATTTAGATTTCCTTTTTGTATATTAATTTTTTTTTTTTCCCTTTTGGCGCTATTTAAATAAACTAAGTCATGCAATTATATGTACATCATATATCACATGTATGGAATATTAAGGCAATAAATCAAATGAGATCAATCTATCATATTTTTTACTTAAATAATTTCCTTTCTGAACTGCGTGCCAGTCATGGTACGAATATATTCCAGGAACATATGTGCTAAATTTCTCAGTGCGGTGTGAAGCAATGCCTGGAGGGTTTGGGAGGGTAGGAAAGAAGAAAATTAATGCATTACTCGACCACAGAAGAATAGAATGACGGCTTCTCAAAAATCCTTCACAAAAGTTGTACAGGTAATCAGCACATTATGACCACAGGAACTTTGAAGTGAACCTTAAGTACCTCATTAAGAACCCTCAGAGGACGAGAGAGAGAGAGAGAGAGAGAGAGAGAGAGAGAGAGAGAGAGAGAGAGAGAGAGAGAGAGAGAAAGGTAGAGCGCATCACTATAGAAGTTCCAGCGCAGGACTAATCAAAACTTTGTGCTCACTGCTGGACTCAAGACAGTACTTCGTCAGCACGCCAGAGTCATAATTATCTCTGTTTCTCTCCGCTGCCGTAAGTTTGGATTAATTTATGTTTGTGTGTCGCCGCGTACCACTGTGGGTTGTGTGTGTGGGAAGACAGTGCATCTTGCACTAAAATATTAACGCCCCCCCCCCTCTCTCTCTCTCTCTCTCTCATCATGTAATCCAGGTACTTTTCCGTGCGTGCGTTTCAATACTGAAAACATGATACTCAAAAAATAGGGGTAAATAATTGAAAAACACAACTTTCCATAAATGCTTCTCTAATTTTCCCCTACGCAACTAACCGATATTTACGATGCAAGTTAACCGAGCAGCGGAGGATGATGAGGGATGCATGAACCGGTAGGCTACAGAGGCAATCACGTCCTAAAGGTAACCGGACACAGCCAAATGAATGTACACCTTCAAAAATGGTTAACGATGGCAAAAGACGTAAGTTGAAACGAAAATAGAGATAACTTAGCGGAACAAGAAAAATATAAACGGACATGAAAGGAAGGAAACAAGAAAAGACAGGAAAAACAACATTAAGCAGATAGAAAAAAAAAAAAAAGTGAAACCGGACAGACGTATATGAAAAGGGACTGAGTAAAAAGACAAATAAAAAAACACAGACAGAGAGGAATACGAGTAGATTGAGAGTGGCAGAAAGACCGACGAACACACCGCCCATTCGCGTCCCTCACACGCAGTGAAAGTTGAACGCGGGCAATCACAGGCCTCGATTAACACTATTAACGCCATTTTTCGCTTTTATTTCCTGAAAACTGCTACATGAAATATTCAAATTAAAAAAAAAAAATATCCTCGTACGCTTTTTGCAGATTCAGTTTGCCTAAAATATGACCATAAAATAAAGATAAAAGAAAACAACATCCCACATGAACGCTGAATCTTTTTGAAATATTTAGACGATGTTTGTTTTAAGCCTTTGTGAATTTCATAGAGAGGGAGAAAGAGAGAGAGAGGGAGAGAGAGAGGGAAGTAGCATTTCGTGGAAGGCTGACTTGTTGGCAGAGGAGGAGGCGGAGGCGGAGGCGGAGGCGGAGGCGGAGGCGGAGGCAGAGGAGGAGGAGGAGGAGGAGGAGGAGGAGGAGGAGGAGGAGGAGGAGGAGGAGGAGGAGGAGGAGGAGGAGGAGGAGGATCAAGAGAAGAAAGTAGTAGTGATGGTGGTGATGGTGGAGGAAGAAAATAATTAGGAAAAACGAGGACAAGAAGGTAGAGGAAGGAAGAGGACGAATGGAGAAGGAGGAGGAGGAGAAGGAGGAGGAGGAGGAGGAGGAGGAGGAAGAGCAAGAGGAGGAGGAAAGGGGAAGATTACACCAAGCCTGAAGACCAAAGGGCAAAAAAAGTAAGGAGTAATGACATCCTGGCAGGAAGGCCCTTTGGCTGCAACCCTCACACCTTGCCTCGCTCTCCCTCCCCAGCTCGTCACGCTGTTGACTCTTTGCACTTGTTTACTTGAGGTCCAAACAGCGAGAGCAAGTATGGGCTGCAGTATCATATTTTAAAGAAAAATATGAACTATTGATGTTCTATACTCGTACACAACTGTGAAAAAAACATCTAGTATACAAGCACTTCGTTGTATTAAATCAAGTGGAAACCTTACTCTGTTGATACTCTCGAATACAGTACAGCTAACTGATGGAGCGTTTCCTTTGATGTTTTCCATAGATGCAAACGTATATCCACATGAAATCTGTGTTCTTGAAAACAGGGAATATTGTGTTCATCGAAACCATGGACCTAATGAGCTGATAACCTGAACACAGCTGATTCTGGTGGAAGTTCTCTACGTGTCATAATTCCTAATAGTGTTTCAGGTCGCGCACATCCTATCTAGACGAGCACCGCGGAGGTACCTAATGAACCCTCCATTAATGAACCGCCCTATAAAAACTCGCTCCTCGCCTTCCTGTGTTGGGGAAGCTTCAGTCTGTCGCCAGCCAGGTGAAGCGGCCCCAGGCGAGGCTGCGGGCAGGTAAGGGAGTGCTTGAGGTACAAGAGAGAGAGAGAGAGAGAGAGAGAGAGAGAGAGAGAGAGAGAGAGAGAGAGAGAGAGAGAGAGAGAGAGAGAGAGAGAGAGAGAGAGAGAGAGAGAGAGAGAGAGGAAAAGGTAAAGATAAATTATTAATCTCAAATGTAAGGCAAATATAATAAATTAAGATGAGGAAAAAGAAAATGAGAAGAATTGTTCAGAAAAAAAAAAATTTAAGAACAAGTAAAGAAGGTTCGAGGCGGGAAAGAGACAAAGGGAAGGAACAAAGAGAGCTGTAAACGAAAAAAAAAAAAAAAAAAAAACGAGATCCACATGTAACAAGGAAAATGTAGTAAATATACAGAAAATAGAGGGACATGAGACAGAGCACCGGGAACAAAGGAAGGGAGATGTTACAAAGGTTATGAAAGGCCGAAACGCGACACATTCAGAGGTTGAAGGTAAAAGAAGAAGAAGAAAGGGATCATGGCCACTTGCTGATATTGACTCCAGGAAAAAGAAAAAAAAGAAAAAAACACAGTATTTGGTATTTCCCACATCCGCTCTCTGTCATTTTCTCGGCTGTGTTCAACGTCTCTCTCTCTCTCTCTCTCTCTCTCTCTCTCTCTCTCTCTCTCTCTCTCTCTCTCTCTCTCTCTCTCTCTCTCTCTCTCTGTCATTCTGCGGGGAGACCTTCAGGATACGGCACCGAGAGTAGCAAGAGGTGATGGTGGTGGTCAATGTGTTAATAGTAGCTAATGAAGTGATAATAGCAACATTAGTAATGGAAGTTAATGTGTAAGTAATGATAATCATGATATTAGTTGTAATGGTGGAGGCGGTGATGAAGGAAGAGGTAATAGTGATGGTGGTGGTGGTGGTGGTGGTGGTGGTTATGGTGCCGGTGAAAATATTGTTGATTATTGTATAGCACTTTTTTTTTTTTCCAGATCCATTTTTTCCTGTGATGGTGAGAGTAAATAGTCGTGTATGTTAATGCTGCGCGTGTTGGCGATGATAGGAGTAATTCTGACGTGAACTCTACTCATACATTACCCACGTTGCATTAATTCCAAAATTTAATCTCAAAGTTGATTTCAAAAACAGAATAAAGCACATTACCAGTTCATAAGGCGTTAACACTCTCATAATAACTGGAACAAAACTACCCTTTTTATGAGGGATGCATTAGTGCCTCAATTATGACGCATTTCCGCAACACAATGGAGGCAATAACAAGTAAAATCAACCAACACTCCACAAACACAAACGGAATCAGGTATGAAATCATCAAGGTAAACCAGCACCAATCCCCGCTGGCTATCAGTTATCGCAAGGCGCCGCGTGTTCAGATTACTACGTTCCCACGCTGTACCACCTGATGTCTGCCGCGGGGCGTCCTCCAAGTAATCGGTGGCGCCGCGTTCACTCTCGGGTGCGGGATGTACTACTACAATTCGCTCCAGGCAACACGTGCTGGTCTGGTGCCGAACACGTGCTGCCTTACCACTTCCTCTCCTCCTCTGACCCCTGCCCTCACCCTTCCTCCGTCTTCTTCCTCCAATACTCCTTATTTCCTCTCCCCCCCCACCCACTGTCTCGTCTTTATATCCTTTTATCCTTTCCCTCCCTCTCCTTGTCGTCGCCACATCCTCTCTCGGCTTCCTTTGCCTCTCAACGTTTTCTCCCTGTTTCCTCTCTCTGTCCCTCCCCCATCTTATCACAAGCAGGTATATTGTTTTCTCTTTCATTTTCTTTTTTAATCCTCCTTTTCATTTCTTCTTACACAACTAAATGCGGTTACTTTCGGCGGAACTAGCTTAACAGAAAATCAATAAGGGCAGAAATGGATTTTCGTCCCTCCAAATAGAATAAGTAAAGAATGACTGAGCTGGGAAAAAAAGACCGTATATTCCACGTATGATTCCTTAGTAAAATACCAGTGTGCTGTCCTCGTATTACGGAAGAAAGCAACTGTTGTGGTTCCCTGCCTGTCTTTCCTACGATAGTACTTGAGTAATTTATTGATCTCGTACCCCAATTAGATACAAATTAATCAAGCATTGCAAGGAGTAGGAAACATATCATAAACGAAGCTAATGGAGCAGCAATGGAGAAAGAAGCAACTGAAGCAATCATTATTTCCCTGACCAGCAACAACACACCGCACCACACGCATGGCTGCCTTCGTCTGCCTTCAACACCCTTTCCTCCCGCCTGTCTGTCCCTTCCTTTGCTTCCTCACTCTCCCCACCCTCACCTCCCCACTTGCTGCTCTCCGTCCGTCGCCTGGAGCGTTTCACCTGCACCCCCGGACGCGAGCTGTAATTTGGGGTCCCATTGTTCTAAGGACGGAGTGACGCCCGCGGCCTCACCCTTGTTCTCTGCCGCCCCACCCCGCCTCACCCTTCCCCGCCGGACACTCGGTCACCAGTGCGCGAATGTTTGAGTGAAAACCATGAACATCTCCTCGATTAAGGATTGCAGTCAAAAGAACATCACAATATTAGCAACTTCAGTATTAAATGCGTCGAATATTCATTGATACACATTGAACACATATAAGACAGCTTGAAGGAAAATGTAGACTACGAGTATATTTAATTTACCTCGTCTCCACTTTCTAAATCTTTATAATACATATCAAGAACTAAATTTTAAAGACCGAAACCTCCATTTTCCGAAACTGTCGCGACATACGAGCAGGTAACGAGAAAAATTAATGAGAGTAATCAAGAGAAGCACCAACACGTGGGAAATGATAACTGATCAACAACAAGAAAATATTCTGAAATCGCATTCAAGTATCAAGGAGAATATGGGAAACAAACACCGCACGCTGATACTATGTAGGTTTTCTTTGTGTGTGTGTTTTTTTTCTATTTATACATATCCAGCACGCACACACACACACACACACACACACACACACACACACACACACACACACACACACACACTCACACACATGCACGCACGTATCTCCACGCAGCAGCATTCTGGTATATTGGTTGGGTAACACACTGCTGGAGATAGCAATACTACAACAATAACAGAAGAACAAAAGCAGCACCCGGCAAATTTGGTGCATCAGTTGTGCCGCCAGAATAAACAAAAATGCAGAGAACAGAATCGAGACTCAGAAAATTACCTTCCTCTCTCACGATCCCAAGCTATCTTGACCTGAATGTTTTGAAGGAAAATTCAGTTTGTTAGCACAATAAATGAACACAAAATCAATGAAATGTATGATGCTGTCCGGACCGACCGCGGAAATTTTTGTATTGTTTGAGCTTCGGTACAGAACATGAATGAGATCCAGAGCGCGCCTTTCTCTTTCAATTTCGGCGCGAGCAGCAACGCTCGTCATGTGTACAACCTATTTGTGACGTGTTAATTATTTAGTTCTTCCCTAGAGGTACTGGCTGGCAGCGCCTGGTAACCAACTCATTAAAGAAGTTATAATTGGCAATTTCAATGCATGCTAACTAGAGGTCTAGGGAAGTAAGTGAACAGGAACGCTGATTGCACTTAACTTGATGGTTAATTTTCGACAAAACCAATTTACATGAATGTAACCTTCAAAGGGTCAGGCGCTTCCTCGTCCCTTCTCTGGTTTGTAAGAATTGATAATATCGCTGCAAATGTTACCATAAATAAGATATTCGACATTTTTTTTTCTTCCTTAAGATTTCTCTATGAATGCTGAGAGCTCCTTATACCAGGTGTAAGATATTTAGTTGATATTATTCATGCATTGTTATTGTGAACTTAAATACAGATTTTTGTACATCATATATAACGTTCACTGAAATGTTCTAAGTATGAAGATGATATGGGCGTTCTGTGACATGTTACACTAATTAACTTTTATCACTCATACTGTCCATACAATATATCCACTACCATACCTCTAAAAGTATGTGGTAGCTTCAAACGTCTTCTTAATAACTAGTCGGGTCTTTGGAGGAAGACTGAACTTTACAGATGAGAGAAATTTCAACATTTGAGCTTCAATAAAGAAAAATATGTATTCAATGTCATTTCCAAAATATAAACACAATCAAGTCATGGAGGAAGAAGCTCTGAAACGTACGTATGATTTAACCTTTAGGAGTAATCTTGCCTAAATATCCCAAACAAATGTTCCGTCAGCTGCACACCGCTGGAACACTGCACATCATACAGGGATGACACGCCGCGCTGCCCGAGGGTGTCCTGAGGGGCGATACTTGACAGGTTCCGTTTACTAATCAAACATGGCCGCCAGAGCTAAGTGTACTCGCCTCGACTCGCTCTCGTGTCAATACGATAACAGCACACGAGGCTTAACATGACTATTGACTTTACGACAACACAGATGTCCCCCACTCGCCTCGCGATTACTGGCCTCATTTATGTGACGTGAGGGAAGGAGATGGAGTGGAGGCACTGCTCGTTATGAAGTGACTCAGGTGCACGTCCTCACCTATTTCATGTTTTACTGATAAAGTTCAGTACGTTTGTTATTCAGTATTTGTTTGTATTAGAAAAAGCAAGCAAAAATCTCTCTCTCTCTCTCTCTCTCTCTCTCTCTCTCTCTCTCTCTCTCTCTCTCTCTCTCTCTCTCTCTCTCTCTCTTCCCCCCGACCTCTTCCTCCTCCTTGTCCTCCTCCTCGTCCTAATCTCGTCCTCCTCATGGATATCATTACCGTCACTCTATTTAGCCACTATTGACTCGGAAAGGCACCAGTGTCAGACGAACATGATTAACCTGTTTGTTTAGTTATAAGTGGCAGTGAAAGAAGGATGCTATTCTGGTTGGCTTGCTTTCCTGCCATGATATCTCTCATCTCACTTATTCGCATCACAAATTACTTAGAAATTAATAAAATCTATTTCAAGAATCTGTTTTTTAATGTTGTCGTATTGTTATTGTTTACTCACGTTATTCTTTGATGCAACACATTCGCTGTCAGTCAAATGAGGTGACTCGCAAACAAGATTCCTCCATGCAAAGAGAACACGGTAAAGCGGGGATGTACCTGAGGGCGAAACGCAGTGCAGTCTTTCACCTTGAATGGCGACACTTTTCATCGTAACACAGACGGATGGCGACTGATGTGTACATTTTGAAATAATTCCTCTGCGAACTTGACAAATCACAATAAAACTGTCATACGTTTTTCCATTCGTTTTTCTTTTACATTTAATCAAACATTTCTCTTAAATTATGCATGCGAAACTCACGTAAGATTTTGTTATATCCACAGTGTATTCGCTGAATTTATATTAGAAATTCAATTAAAGCGTAATTAACCACATTAGAATTAGTGCCCATCACTGGACGGCGATGCGAAAACCAAGCAAATGGTGAATATATGTATCGCACCCCAATTTCCTTTACAGAAAGCTGCGATGCACATTGCAAATAACGCTTATAGGTTCAGCCATATGGGAAAGTAATTACATGAAAAAGAACATTTGAATATATACATAAATATGCATACGGAACACACACACACACACACACACACACACACACACACACACACACACACACACACACACACACTTTAAGCGGAAAGAATGGTGGTCGAGCGGAGGGAAGCGGACAATCCCGTGGTCCTGGAAGCTCTGGGAGTAAAATCAAGTTACGGGAATGAAAAGCAAACCAAAGATGGTACAGCCAAGAGCAGTCCTCTGTGCTGTTTTCTCTTAGTTCTTGGTCTTATCCGTTATTTCCATTTGTGGAGTTTTCTCGGTAATTCAGCCACGTGGTTGAATAAATCTCTTTCCTCAGTTTTCATGTTGGTGATAATAAACATATTGTAATAAAAAGGAAAAAAAATCTTAGTAAGAGAAATTTTAAGTACTTGACTCCAAAGTTTTAACATCACAAACTACAGACGCGTTTTTTTCCTTTGATAAAAGCTACGCAGTTGGCTAAGTTTGTTCCGGGATATGAATTATTCTAAGAGCGAGAAAAGGGGAGGGGAAGAGAGCGCCCCGGCGTGAACAAGGCAAAGAACGGCAAACATTTATTAAAATCTAAATCAAATAATAAAGGTGACACAACCATTCCCTGAGGATCGATAAAAAAAAAAAAAACACATTTCTTACACTGCCCTGACGAATAGATGATCAAAATAAATGAGTGAGTCAAACCCAGTTGTACACAAGAAGCACTGGATCGCTGGAGAACTGCGTCTGGTACACTTTGGTTTGCTATACACTTTTTGGGGTGGCAATATAATAAAAGTTTTTCTTGTGTGGTGCTCCAAAGGTGGGCGAGGGAAGGGTCGCCTTGATGCTCGGGGGCCTGTCAGTCAGGTGGGCGTCCTCCCTAACACTCGTCTCGATTCATCAACTCACACAATGGACTGACTTCACTGCCCTCCCACCATTTAGCCGCTCCCACCCAAAGGACCTTTTGTATGTGATTTTACTTTACGAGAATTAAAGAAAAATGTAGTTAATAAGGATAGATGTGTGGCGTGGTGGTATTTATGGACAGCGAGTGGTAAAAAAAAAAGTCAGTTTAAATGAATAGTTCAATAAATATACACCCACGTCATTCATCACCATAAAAAAATAGAGTATGCAACTTACGCTCCTTAAAACATATCAGAATAGTAAAAAAAAAAAAAAAAAAAAAAAAAAAAACGAAGGAAAATCGGTAGTCATAAATCGTGGCTTTAGGAGAGTCCCCGCCCCTGTTCCCTCCCTCACGACCCAGCGGGACCTCCATACATCAGCCGCCTTTCACGAGGATCCACGTTTAGCCGCGGCTCCATTGACACGGCGGAGGGTCTGGAGGGTCAGCGTGGCCCAGCTCGTCTGCCTGTAATCAAAGCTGTACGATTTTTCTTTCCGCCACAAGACGACGACGCTGTGAATGGCAAGCGTGTTATCTCGAAACGGACAAGTTGCCAAGTGCAGGATATGATTTCATTATGAACGCCAGTGTGTGTGAAAATACCTAGGATGAAAAAATAACACAAATTAATCATCTGAGTGTTATGACAGCACCAATACATCTTTACTAATATCCTATGAATCATGGTGTGTTATTTTTGTAATAACGCCGTCCTTAAATAGTATTACCTGCGTGGAGCAACCTCCTCGGACGGGTGGGCGTGGCGCGAAGGTATACCATCTGCGGCAACCTCTAAACAATTGTGGTAAAGTCGCCTCGTTTAGTGCTGTGCCTGGCAACGCCCTCCGGACCGATGTTCCCTTCCCTCACAATGGGAGGAGACACTTTACCGGCCACCCTGAGTCCCGATAATAAAAGATCTTCCTTGACAAGGTGTTACAAATTGTTGTCACAAGAGGCTTTGTAGCCTGGAACCGCCCTGGGACGCCTCGCCACGGACTGAGGTTTGTGAATGTACGCATGAAAAAAGTTTATATAAGGATTAGCTAAAAGTAGATCTCGGATGCTGTTTTTTGACAATGGATATGTTCAAAAAGAGAAAATCAAAACTCTCTCTCTCTCTCTCTCTCTCTCTCTCTCTCTCTCTCTCTCTCTCTCTCTCTCTCTCTCTCTCTCTCTCTCCAACGACAAACAATTAAATATTAAGAAAACACAGAAAGAAAATATATAAATGAACAAAGGAATAGGTCAATGTTCGTGCACACGCCTACACTGTTCGCACAAATGCGCAGAGGTCTGGTGGAGACTGGGTCTGATAGCACGCGAAGATTGCAGACGACGGATCAGGCGAGGGCGAGGCGGGTGTGGCTCATGGCTTAGGCTTCTGCGTGGTAAGCCTTGCTCGCAGAGGGCTGTCGAGAGCTGAGTGACATAATACCCTTGTGTGAGTTGTTATGAAGTTCTTATATTAGCGACCACAAAGCAAGGTAATCAGATATTTCAATGAGCAGTAAATGTGAGAAATGCAATTAAGTAAACCTTTCTAACTGTTGTCAGGAATTCCAAATCGCTAAATCGAATGACACATTTTCTGCGTTTTCTAAAATAGATACGCCGTGCAAAACTATCAGGTTATTTCCAAAAACGATGGACACATAGTTAATGCATTACGATGTGGCTGATGAAGCGTTGCTGCGTGTTTTAACTATCCCAGTGACAGACAGTGACCCTACACGCGGCGCAGCACTGAAAGCCACACTGAAAATATTTTGGCTTCATTTCCACGTAAATCAATGAAGGTAACGGCCACTACTTTATGAAAGCAAGAAGCAAAAGAGAGAGAGAGAGAGAGAGAGAGAGAGAGAGAGAGAGAGAGAGAGAGAGAGAGAGAGAGAGAGAGAGAGAGAGAGAGAGAGAGAGAGAGAGAGAGAGAGAGAGAGAACACTTCACACTATGCCACCAAGCCTTGGGTCAATTTCAAGACTACTACCTCCAAAAAGCACAACAAAATCAGAGCATTTTCTGTACAAAAGGTTCCTGCTCTACCACACAATTACTGCTGCTCATTACCTTAATCCTCGGGTCATGACGCGTCAGCATAATGTCACGAAGCGACTCTAGCTTTGCAATGGTCGCTCGGACTGGAAAAAAAAGAGAAATAACCACAAATTCTGGCGAGCCGCTGACGTACATGGGATTGCAAAGGTCGTTGCAATCTGCACCGCGCGCATGCTGCCGACGGAAATGTGATGACGGTATTTATGACTACAGCCTGATATCCCTCTGAACACACACACACACACACACACACACACACACACACACACACACACACACACACACACATGCAAAACAAAGAAAAGTGTTTGTACAAAAGTGGAATAAACTTTGGCGATCACCTAC
Organism: Scylla paramamosain; assembly: GCF_035594125.1. Lineage (NCBI taxonomy): Eukaryota > Metazoa > Arthropoda > Malacostraca > Decapoda > Portunidae > Scylla > Scylla paramamosain. The sequence continues at coordinate 1,751,286 of NC_087174.1, forward strand.
TGACCAGCATAAACTAAACAAAAACAATATAATATGTAATAAGATGCAGAATTTAATGAAGTGAAAAGTGACATTCACGCAGCGGTGCTTAAATCCCTCACAAAAAAGAAAAAGTAAATAATCACGCTAATTACGACTGCAACTTCAAATTCATAGATACTTTAAGAATATAACGTGTACATTGACTCATTACGAAATGGGATCCACGAAGTACCTGGTGAAAGGCAAAGGTGGTCTTTGTGATCATAAAAGGTGTTGCCCTCTGCTTCTATGCCATTCTATGCCTCTTGCATGCGTAATTTGTTGGGCATTCTTAAATAAACACTATAGTCGGCATTACCTCACTGGTTTGTTCAGCGGCGGGACTCGTGCACTGCCTCATGAACGTATTGTTGCTGCATCTCCAAAGTAAAATCTTGTTAAACATATTTACACGCAACTATGTCTGCTGGACTTCCATTTACTAATACGGGAACACTAGATGAATTTGTTCGGGTTTACTGCACAATAATAGAAAAAAAAGATTACAAAGGAAATTTTGCGGTAAAAACTGACATGCTTGTCGGATCATATCATTACAAAGGGTGTTTTCCAGTAATTTTAAGCTCTTTTCAAAACTAGACAATACATAGGAAATTTCATAGTAAATACTGCCATGTTTGCATTGCGAAGTGATTTTCCCAGGAATTCTAAGTTACCATAACAACATTACGTATTAACAGTCTCTGAACATTAACTAAAGTCTCCATAAAATACTGTTTGGAAGCAACACGTGTGGCAAGGTGTCTGACGTCTGGTTACCTGACGAGCCCTGCACACGTGTACATATTCGTACTCACTTCGTACCGACACTATATTGGCACATCCAGTTCTCCTTTTTTTTTTTTTTCTGGCTATTCAATATAATCATTTTTATTTCCACTTGCTCCGGATGTAATTCAGCGTGAAAACTGACATGTACCAGAAATTAAGAGCAAGAGGAAGGTCCACTTATCACCCTCCTTGTGCACAGTACTCAATTACGCTTACTGGGGATGGCACTTTAATAACGATAAAACACTGCATCAATTAAAACCTCCAGCTTCCTGAATATGAACTGCTCCATGAATAAGTGTCTTGACAGTCACTTCATACACGCTCCTCTCGCAGGCACGCCACACACATCATAATGCACTTACTCTTCACACCTCCATATCCGATATCACATTCAGACAATACCCATCAAGTCCATACTCGCAGCTTTGCCCTCGACTCACCAAAGGATGTCTCACCACACCACTGTAACTCCAAACTTGGCCCACCATCACACCACCACCTCCGCTCACCACACTACCTGCCCTCCACTGACTGGTGCAGTGATTGATTAAAGGAAAAGGAGGCACGAAAGGTGTCGGCTGAGATTCAAGCAACATATAGGAGCAGGCTGACCATAAAGGGACCCACAGATGGTCAGGCTGATGGATAGAGGTGTGCCACAATACCTTGTAAAAAAAATTACACATCACCAATGAAAGAGACACAGCGGGATTCAGCTCCAATAAGGACAAAGTGAGAGCTGAACGTTTCGGGACAGTGATGGAAAGGCATTGAGTAGAGTGTTACTTGAATAGGAAAGCGAGATGAAACGTGCTCATGGAGGACTAAGGAAAGTGGGGACGGTTATATAACTATTTGTGACTTACTAGTACAAGACATCGCCCAATGAAACCTTAATTAGTCTCTAAGGTTCGGCAAGGAATCTGGGAGCGCCAACCACTCTCTAATGACAGCCAGGGTGGAATTTTGAACCTTAAACTGCATTACTCTGCCCCGGCCTTCTCCCCTTACCGAACACTACCTGGCGCCCAGTGGAGATCGAGTCTGCTCCTGACGACACCCTGTAATTATCTACACTTCAGCCCTGACCACTGAGTAGAGTTACGGCATCATTTCCTTCTCGTCATAGTGGCTCCCTTGCCCCTCTTTTTCTTTGGTAAGGAAGGAGGCGAGAGGAAGTAGAGGAGCATGGAAGGAGGGAAGGGAAGAGTGGTGGACTGCAACAAGAATGAAGAAGGACCAAGGGAGTGATGATGAGGGAAAAGGGCATGGAGGAAGAGAAGGAGAGATACCTCAGTGCAGAGGCGGTGGGGGAGGAGTGAGGTAATCGGAGATGGACTAATAAATAGATAGACAGACAGACAGACAGACAGACAGAGAGAGAGAGAGAGAGAGAGAGAGAGAGAGAGAGAGAGAGAGAGAGAGAGAGAGAGAGAGAGAGAGAGAGAGAGAGAGAGAGAGAGAGAGAGAGAGAGAGAGAGAGATGGATATGTGGATGGTCGGATGGATGGCGTCTTAGCATCCCAGTTAATTTGCATACAATAGCCCAAGATAAAGTGTGCTCACCTCCTCCAGGCGACTTAGTGTGATACCCAAAGCAGGATCAGTCCGCCTCCACAGCACCTGATGTTCCCGCAGCGGCTCAGTCCTCCACGGAGTAACATTTATGCTTCTTGTTCTCTTCATGCCGGTGTGACAGTTCTCTCCCAAGCCTTTTGATCCTTAAAGCTTTCAACTACACACACAATTTCTTTTCCCTTAAAATGTAGTGTATTCCGACACAATTCTTTGAGGAAAATTATTAATTTTTCTTTCCTTTAATCGTCAAAAGGTAGCATCAGCAGCATCGGCATCAGTAAAAATATCAGCAACAGGAGCAGCAGCAGCAGCAGCAGCAGCAGCAGCAGCAGTGGTAGCCAGCGGCGGTGATAGTGGCAGCTGGGCTCGTAGTTTTGGAGATGATGGTGTTGGTGGCAGCAGAAGAAGGCAGACATTCAGACAAAGGATAGGCATCAAGAAGGCGGCAGGAGGGTGCAGCAGGCAGAACTGGGCAGTGAGGGCCTCCCCTGGACAGGCCGGCCATCAGGGTACAGTTCCTCCAAGATGAATCGTCCCGCTGCTTCCGACACCCCGGCGGGGATCCATCTTCGGGAGAGGCACCACTTGGTTCCCTCGTGCCCCTGTGCCTCGTCAAGGCTATCCATCGAAACGTCTCATTAAATGGCAAAATGCACCTTCATTCTTTGAAACGAAAGAGGCTTTAAAAAGTTTCGCATTTCAGTGGCAGTTAACGATAAATTATAATGGTAATCGTGTCTAAGCTTGTCTGTCTTATTCAGCGCAAGAAAGTTCTTTTAGTTGATACTCGTGCACGATTCTTTATGACATTTTTTATTTTATTTTTATCGCTATCAACTCATTCCAATGAAAACTTTATTTATTCATTTATTTATTAATCTTACACGTTTAAACGAAACGTGGAGTGAGAAACAACAGAATCAAAGTGACAGCGACAATTGAATCTTGACAAGAGAAGCTTATCAAAAGCTTTAGCAATAACCGACATGTGTAATGCTGCCTGTGAATAAATCTTGTTAGGGAAAACAAAATACGGCAACATCAACTGTCGCAAGAATAATGGATCAAGGGATTATGTTGCATTTTAAGCAAGAATTACGAGAAACCTTGAAATGAAAGGTGCATAAATACGAACATAATATGAGACAACCTTGTTCATAGTAAGCGTGCGTCCACTCGTACGTGAACACCTGTGAAAGGAACGATACGCCAGGATGCAGTGAGACAGAGATAGTAGTAGTGATAAATTCATGAATATTTAAGCATCGCAAATGTTAAACTAGAGCCATATATATATATATATATATATATATATATATATATATATATATATATATATATATATATATATATATATATATATATATATATATATATAGTGACTTTCTCCCTCCGTCTTGCAAGAAAAAAATGTGTGGTCTTTCAGTAGTCCAAACAGAGCCATAAAAGTAATTCATGGAGCCGTGTGTTTCCCAGCGTGGCGATACACGTAGCACTGACTGCTTGGGCGATCACCACTGTTGTGTTTATAAGGCGGGAGCGTCGTGGTGCTTCAAGGTGGAGGGAAAGAAAACAGGACAGACGGAAACAGAAAAGAAAGGCAAGGGCGAACCACATTGCGGATCGAAAAAAGAAAATCGGTGAGATGAGCATACGAGTTTAAAACTTGAATTTCTGAAGTTGGAATTTTTTTTCTCTATTTCTAAGCTGTATAATCACCTGCAAGTTGCACATAAAATATAAATACAAATTAAGGACGTTTATTTTCCTTTAGCCTAACTCTTCCTAAGATTTTCTAAGTCATGTAAAGCTTATTATGCGCGGGAATATACGATGAGAACGACCTTCATGTATTCCCTTAAGTATTGGGCGAAATGAACAGGATCCCTTACACTAGACCAGCTAATCCTTATTCCGCTTGAAGACAACATTAACTTATGCATACTTACGAGCGGATTAGAGAAAAGGCGGGCTGTTCGCGCCTAGGGGGCTGCGGGGATTAACAAAACTCAGAAAGGAGGAAGGGAACAAAGGAGGTTTATGAAGAGCATCACAGAATAGTGGTAGTAGTAGTAGTAGTAATAGTAGCAGCAGTAGTAGTAGTAGTAGTAGTGTAGTAGTAGTGGTGGTGGTGGTTGAGGTGGTGGTAAGAGAGAGAGAGAGAGAGAGAGAGAGAGAGAGAGAGAGAGAGAGAGAGAGAGAGAGAGAGAGAGAGAGAGAGAGAGAGAGAGAGAGAGAGAGAGAGAGAGAGAGAGAGAGAGAGAGAGAGAGCGCACTTATACATGCACACGCCTTAGAGCAGAAAATATAGAACAAAATCAAATGAAGAAAAACGTGCAATCTGTAGTAGAAGTCTGTTGAATAATGTGTGATTCTGATAGCACATGACTAAAGCGCTCTTGCCTTCATAAGTGTTGTGTATGTCCAGGAAGTATCGGTAACAGAAGATGAAATGATTTAATAGTCATCACCAGAAAAGTCACATTCATAAGCCACGCATAAAGCTAACTACGTGTTAACGAAATTAGTTAAGAAAACAGCTGCTACTTCCGTCTCATTTCTTGCCTCCTCTATTTTTTACTTTTTTTTAATACTTAGTTTGGTCCAAAAGATAAATCCCCAACAACAAAATGCCCAGTTTATATAACGTGATTTTAGTTTTAAGTTTGTTTTATTTATTCTCTTTTTTTTTCGTGTCTTTCTGCCGCATTTCTTAGTTCGCCGTAATAAATTTTTATATTTCAAAACTGCCGTACCATCCTCTCATCCCACACTACTCCTGTATACTTCCGCAATTTCTATTAATGTGCATCAACCCTCTTTGTAAGTTCCTCTTCACTCATCTTTTTTTAATTTTTTTTTATTGTCACTTCTGACCTCAGGTGCTTAAACTTAATCCATCAACATCATTCTCGTCCTCGTCTCACCTCTAGTGTATAATGTTTCCTCATTTCCTGCTAACTAATTTTTCTGACATTTGTTCGTTAACTCTATGGCCTCAGTTTCTTCATCTGGCTTAAAGACGGAAAAAAAGAAAATCAAATGACCTGCACAACTCAGGAAGCCCTCTACGGTGATCCTGAGAAGAGTCTGCGTGGAATGAAAATGAACTAAGAATGGTGTGTGTGTGTGTGTGTGTGTGTGTGTGTGTGTGTGTGTGTGTTTGTGCAGGGACGTCAGAAGAATTTTTTGTAAGGGGACTAAATAAAACAATTATACATACATGTGCAGTTTTACAATATACTAAAGTATACGCATTGTATTCGACATTTACTAGAAAATATCAAAAGCGGAGCAAGTGCCCTTCCCCTTGTCTCCTCTCCGAAAGCCCATGTGTGTGTGTGTGTGTGTGTGTGTGTGTGTGTGTGTGTGTGTGTGTGTGTGTGTGTGTGTGTGTGTGTGTGTGTGTGTGTGTGTGTGTGTGTGTCTAGGCAACACTTCGTTACGTCAAACGCAACCTTAAAGAAGAACATCACATAATTTTATAGGGTTTCGAGATGATTTTCGCTCCGCCTTTATCTGAGCAACGTCTATATATAATAAAATAACTAAAATAATTTGTCACAATAGAGATCAAAGTGCAGTCCTTTTGTTGAGGCAGCGAGGGACTGAGCCTTCCTCCACTCTTTTTTCCCTATCCTCTGACACGTAACGTATTTTGTTTTCTTTCACTCCCTCGATATCTGACACGCCCTTGCTTACCACTGACCCTCATCTACATGTACTGAGGCCGCACAGCTGGTGCCAGACCCATGACAAGTGCCATGAAAGCTACACTATTATTTTCTTCTGTTAGCAAATACTAGGAAGTGGAGGAAAGTGTTTGTTTAATTCGAGAGAATCCGGTGCATTTATTATTCATGAAACATGAAATGCACGCAGAGTTTCTCTTTTCCCTGCAAGAGTCGTGTGTGATTATGTTTCCTGGGTTATTTTTTATGGTGCCCGTGATACATGAACATCTCTTTGTACTGCAGCATGCATGAAGAAGACTGAAACTGACGACAAATGCTAAAAATGAGGGAAAGATCCCGAGACATCGGCAGGCCAGGCCTCACCGCTCCTCTCCAGGGAAATCCCCCCTCCACGCCTGTCAGAGAAAATGGATGAGCTTAGAGGAACGTTTTCTTTTGCTCAAAACATCCCCAACTTGGTTGCCGACGGTTCTCTCCGCCACTCTATCTAATGAATACAGTTAGTTTTGTCCCATTACAATTCAGTGGATTGTTAGAAATTGAATTTACGTGCTTGTATTGCGAGGGAGACATGTTCCGCCCGGAGTTCTGCCCTGAAGGTGGGACGGAAGGGAAAAGTCTCAGTATTGAATTGCATTATCATTTCAAATTTCATTAACGATTCTCGTCGGAAAATCTCCAGCAGAGTTAGAACACTAAATTCATTACTCTTGATCTGAGGCTCAGGAATCACACGCCTTCCTCTCACTACTCCTCTGTCCGTCCCTCTCGACCAGCCAGGTGAGATGGAGGAAACACACACCTCAGTTCACTTCATAACACTTGGCGCGCCTCAGACTGATCAAGGAAAGCACTATCGTTCTCCGTCTTCACGCCTGTCTCTTAACACACTGTTCCCCCATCTCTCTCTCTCTCTCTCTCTCTCTCTCTCTCTCTCTCTCTCTCTCTCTCTCTCTCTCTCTCTCTCTCTCTCTCTCGCGTTGTTGATTGAAATGTCATAGTAAAATATTTTCCTCTGCGAATTCTTTATATCTACATTTTCACTTTTCAAAAGTGTATTTGATATGATTCTTGATTTGTTTGTGGAGACATTTTCCTAGACTGACTGTATGCTAGCAGTCACCTCCAAAGCAAACATGTTATCAATATTTCCTAATCTTGTAACACTGTACATGATGTGATGCTTCTAAAGATGTAATAAATTCTTCTCTAACAGAATTAAAAAACAATAAATAACTTAGATAATATAGGTTAATAATGTGTTGACTTGACGTGTAGAAAAAATCAAGAAAACAATAAATCTTAATGTGTTAAATCAAAACACAGAAAAAAAAAATCTTTGTTGAACGATGTAAAGCGACATCTAATAAAAAAAAAAAAAAAAAGACGCACAATCAACTCAAGCTGATTAAAAGAGAAACACAAACCTGGACTGCTTGCTGACTGTAAATAAGTCGATGGAATAAATGCAGGAGAACGTTACAGCGATCTGGGGGTAGGTTAGCAAGAACAAGCTAATTGAGGGGACCAGCATGTTTACCCACGACCAAGTGAGTTTGCCTGATAGTTCACTGAGTTTGTTTATTTGAACTCGTATTTGCTTCACTTTCAGATTTTGTTTGTACCGCTGAGTGCCCTATGAGGCAGCGAGCAGGTGAGTGAGGCGGCTGTGTGGGTGTGGGCTTGTCAATCACAGTGTGGGCAGATGATTCAGTAAGAGAGAGAGAGAGAGAGAGAGAGAGAGAGAGAGAGAGAGAGAGAGAGAGAGAGAGAGAGAGAGAGAGAGAGAGAGAGAGAGAGAGAGAGAGAGAGAGAGAGAGAGAGAGCAGGTATACAAAGCAATGTAAGGAGAGACTTGTAAGTGAAGAGTGCCGGGACAAGCGTAGTAAGGTACAGCTGGCGTTGTAAATCAATGAACAGATACTCGTACATGTGCGGAGCACAGCCTGCCCGCGTAGACGCGCCGCAGCCGTCATTGATGGCAACCAGGAATCATCAACACAATAATTTTGAAAAAGCTTTAACTATACTGTCCTGAAAAATACATATACGAAAATAAACAGAATATGCAGTTCATGGAAGCAGGCTGATCCACAGTATTGGTCGGCTGCGATGCGTTCACTCACGAGTGAAATGTGAACATCATAACCGCCGGCGATATCAGTCACATTAATGACTCTAAATTGCTCCCATTAATTTCCTTGGCGTCCAGGTCATCTGATCTGCTGCCAAGAAGTCACGATGGCGGCATTGCTAGCTTACCTTTGCTGGATTATGAGAAAAAAAAAATAGAATAAAAATAAATAAATAAATAAATAAGCATATATATATATATATATATATATATATATATATATATATATATATATATATATATATATATATATATATATATATATATATATATATTACCCAGAGCGAGACGCATTTCCTTCATCACTTAATATTCACCCCTGGTCAACAAGAAGCACACTCAAGGCTCACCTGCCCCGGCACTGAGCCGATACCTGAAAGGACGCCATGAACCTCATCTGACGAATAATATTTCTGGTAATTAATTCGGAGAGTCCATCGCGTTCCACACTCAAATATTCTGATCGGTTCGAGGTCTCGCGGCACAGTACTTGCTTGGAGTTCGCACACCAAAATCATTCTTGCCCTTAAATAGAAGGGTATCTTAAAATTGCCTCTCTACTCTTATCGTTAACGTAGATACTACTTGCTTGCTGTAAATACATACTTTTTTATATATTCTGGTTAACAAAGCACCGTGACATTCTAATTATAATGATTAGTTTTCACTCGTGCAAGATCCCCTTCTACCTGACTAGAAACTTGCATATTTCCACAGAGTGGGCATTTAGACCCCTGCCATTAAGGCTGCAAAATACTCCCCGCCAGGTACTTATTGGGTGTAGGGAAGGGGTCGCTGCAGGCTACCACTAACTCTTCTAGTGTACTCTCTGACCTCTTCTCTTCATGTCTCAGTAACATTGATTAGAGCTGTATCGTGCCCTTCCAAAACAATACTTTCCTTATTTTGCGGACAACATTATATGTCCATTTATACAAATAAACCTTATACTCAAAATTAAAGACATTATGGATTTGCTTCCAAGTCAGGTCATAGTCCCCATCTCAAGAGAGGTCGAAAAATGTTCGAAAGATGTGCCTTCGTTATAAAGTGACCAAGGTAACAAAAGGTTCAAGAAGTCTAGTAGCTTTCCTTCTCGGTAACCGTCTATTCTATAAACACTGGGATGGCGATGTGCAGCGATGGTGATACGTATTAGAAAGGCAAGAAAACGACAACAAAAACAGAAGTATGATTATTTGCAGTAAAGGATACTGTGTGCCTCGCCTGCTTACATTTCTAGTTATTCATTATTAGTCGCTGCACTTCCTGCTGTCTACAGTTCTCTAAAATATAACAAAATCCCTCATTCATGTGTGTTTGTTATGTACACAGCGTAATGTATTTTTTTCCTTTACATGCTAACACATTTTCGGCGCTGTGCGGCGGTGGAATTGCTTGAGCAAAGACGCTTCTATTAAGTTTAGGGTTTATTTATTTATTTGTTTTTTTTCCTTTAAAGGATCCACTTACGCGAGAATCATTATTTAAAACACACACGTAAGTGTGTGTGTGTGTGTGTGTGTGTGTGTGTGTGTTCATGCAAGTACATGTGCGTGCATGCGTGCGTGTGTGCATGCGTGCACACTCGGACGCGCATGAGAGCGCGCGCTTTGTGCGTTTTGCCCTAGATCCCCGTCCAGTTTCACGGCTTTGTAGCAGGTGGCCTCATCAAAAACGCGTGGGTGTTTGTGGCCGAATGCTCATACACGCAATACATGGACGCTTGCACTCAAGCAGTACAGCATGTTGGGGAATCGAGGCTCAGCATACACATGGAAAAAAAAAAAAAAAAAAACATCATTTTATTTTATACTTAATTGGAACGCTGACATTTTTTTTTAAACGAACTCACTCCGCTCAAAAAAAAAAAAAGTTTAATACATAATACAGTAAATCACAAGTTCGTGTTACGTAATGACACACACTCACACACACACACACTCACGCAAAGCCTATGTTAGCATCTTTGCAGTGTGTGTGAATGTTTGGTGTGTGTGTGTGTGTGTGTGTGTGTGTGTGTGTGTGTGTGTGTGTGTGTGTGTGTGTGTGTGTATCTGTATCCTTCGTCACAAATGAACGTAGCCTTTGTTGTGCCTGTGCTGGCTTTCTGCTTGCAACATGACCTTTCGCTGGAAAAACCGTTAATCCCACGTCTTGCATCACGTTGTGACCTCGCATCCTGAGTGCTGCTGTGACCCTGACCTTAAGCGAAGTAGGTTGGTTGGAGGCTTTACCTTTGAGGTGGTGTACAGCTTTGTGGCATTGTGGCCTTGTGTTATGTCCAATTCCGATGGTGTTTGTGACGTTACGTTGCTGACACTTGCTGAAAAATGTGTCTTGATATGTTGGTGACTGGGTGATGTCTGGAACTTAGTGTTCTTTGCCCTGCTTTTGTCAGTTGCTCGGTGCTGTCTGTGTGTTTACTATTTAATGTTCACTGTAGCATTTCATTTAGTGTGGACTGTACCCTAGCTGTCGTACGTGACCCACCTGTGACCCGTTTCTCTGCTCCTGTGACCTCGTGTTCCATTTTATATTACTTCCCATACAACTCTTTTTACACACAACAAATTTCATGGTTATATTCGACGAGTCAATGCAAATAAAGGCACCAAATCATCATTTCAAACTATTTATATAGCTCGAGGGTAAGGAAAATAAAATCTGACTGAAATAACGAAGAAAAATGTCCATGAGGCAACTATACCAATACCATCTGTCAATTCGTATAAAAGTAAAGTCATAAACGTGCATGTACTACAAAAACCATCAAATTAATCCCCAAATAACTAACTGGTGTAGCGTCCGCAGTACAGTGAGGTGTAACGGGATCTGCTCTCCTGCTGAAAGGAAAAAAACAAAGGCAAAAATACACATATGAACCCGCACAGACCAAGGGAAAGGTAGGAGATAAAAGATGCAAAGTCGCACCGCACACACACACACACACACACACACACACGACGACTCCCATCTCACACAACAACAACAGAGGAGCGACCGTCTGAGAGGATATAATTGGATAGCTTCACGTCGCCGGCAGGAGGTAAACACCAAGCCTTGAGGGAAGAGGGACACCTTTTACACGGCTCACGTTGTCACCATGATAACTATAGTGTTGTCTGGCGCTGTTTGGTAAGTGACCAGCATCTCTCGAGGGTTTAAAGAGCTCCGTGTTTACAGTGAACTCCAGCTCAAGGACAGGGGACAAGAGAGGTTCTGGCCCGAGCGAAAAACTATCTACCTGGAAAGAACCTGAAACGTAATCATGAAGGAAAAATAAACATTTCTTGCCTCCATGATTCACTCCCGTCACGTTGGCTTCACCATCCACCTCATTCTTTTCCTTTTTTCATTATCCTTTCCCTTTTCTTCTCCCTCTGCTTTCTCTGCTTCATGTCCTTTTTCTTCCCTTCCTCCTAGACATCCTTGACAGTGCAGGCTTGCTGGACATGGAAGTGACTGCCGTCTGACTTGATACCCTGCTGCACCAAGCAAAGCATCAAGCTAACCAAAGCCTCCGTACGCAGCAGATAGCGGGTGCCGGTAGCAACACCGAGCCTAAACACCTGTTCCGCCACATGTTAAGCTTAATGAGATGCAAACCTCACCGCACATCACCTCACGCTGAAAGCAGCCACTGTTACTAAACGCTCCAGGTAATAATTTTCAGGGCTAGCAAAACCTATCCTGGGACAAGGTCCCAAAATACAATACAACAGTACGTAACATTATTATATTGCAAGTAACATTTCCAATATGAACTGCATCTCTATGATTTATACTATTCCAATTAGTTCCTGACATTCCGGTGCAATGCTATCCTAGACCTACATTTGATTGTAACATATTGTATTATTCATAATTATATTGCTTTGTTTTCACTCAAGGTGGCCGAGCGTGGCGTTCAGTGTTTGAGCATGAAGTAAAATGGAAAGTGAAATTACCTGGTGGATGAAGCGACAGCAAGCGACAACCTTGACAACCGATAACATGACTGCCTGCTTTTACTAATGCGCATTATTATCTACGAGTGTTCATAAAAAAATAATTAATTTCATGTTTCACTAATCAGATGACACTGAAGCTACAGACAGCATCAATTACAATGTGAATAGCAAGAAATTATGTTCAAAGCTAATGAAACGTTTACCAGGAAGACTGGAAAATTTTTCACTCTTCACTTCACATGCGCGGGTGAGGGGAGGGAAATGAGGGGAAAAAAGAAGGTTGGAAGAGTCGACACGCCTCTAGGGACCAGCGAACAAACAAATCCAAACTAGACTCTGCTCGAAACAACAAAAGAAGAGAACAGGAGTATGTGAACGAGGGTTGCCACGGAACAATGATGCGGCGTGGAAATAATGAGTAGTGGGTAAGATGCGATGTCGGTGCAACGCAGCTCCTGCTGAGGCACACCAGGGCACGGCACGCCTGAGGCCCCTTAGTGATCTGTGTACAGGAAAGTGAGCAGTGCCGCCAAATGCCCGAGCAGAATAAGGACATCCATGAAAAATAACAACACAGTGCTGGTGTTCTGTGAATATCTAATCAATATGTTAGTCACGAAACTACCTCATTATATAAGGAAACAGTGTGAGGTAAATCGTACTTTCCATGTTTAACAGCTAGTCATTGAAATAAATAATATAATAAATAATAATAAAATAAATAATAAAGGTTGTAAGGACAAGGCATAGGTCGTGTCTGTTTTGTTACAAAGATTTGTTGATGAAAGACACGAAAACTTAACTCTGAAAGGGAAATTGGAAAAATGATTTACCTAGACTGGAATGATTTATATTTACGGCAGTCGACACATTTTTACTTCAAAGATATTTATTTATTCATTTATATATTTATTATGTACTAAATCATGCAAAACAATAGCAACAATACCTTCATATTCAAATATAACAATGAAGTGAGCATAGATTTTCAGGAATAAAATTCCGGGCATGTGATAAAAAAAAATAATAAATAAAATAAATAAATAAATAAAATAACATTCCGCATATAAACTTTACATCAAACGGTATACACGTGCTTTGATCAAATTAGGACTAACTTTGTATAAAAATAACACGAAACAAAGTAACAAAAGCTAATGTCTCCAAAAGAAACCAGAAGCCACAACAAAGAGTGGACGCCACAAAGGACAGAGACCTCCTCGCGGCACAACACGGCACGATTCACCACAACACTCCCTAAATCCTCACAAAACTTTTTTTTATAATTCATTATATATTCCATAAAAAACAGCAAACGAAATAAAAAAGAATAAGAATTAGGCTTTATGATTTAATTTCCCTTCATGGGTTGTGTTATGTAAACTAGATTTATGTTTTAGTTATTGAGTTTAGAGCACAAAGTAAACACCAGAAAAGTGTATTGGACACAAAAGAAATTAAACAAAAATGTGCGGGAGCTACCTGACAAAAAAAAAAAAATCCTTTAGGAGAAAATACACGTCTTAAAAAGAAAAAAAAATATATCCTTGACTTTGTATTGCTTCCATATACTAAAGGAAAAATCTAAGCACAGACGCTCCAAGAAAACCGTTTTTCCTGTTCACCATAAAACGTGTATCCTCGCTGTTTGTCCTGCTCAGCTTTGGGCAAAATGGAAAATTAGCTCCGACGAAACCTTCACAACATTTTAGAGAAGTATGAGTACGTGGAGTCCCATTATGTGAGCAGGATCTTCAGAAAGTTAGTTGTTCCCGGTGCACTCTGTGGTTATATAACAGGCACGAACATCGAGGTTAGGAAGCATTATATACAAGTATTCTTGAAAGATATATGAGGTTGCATTATATATCAGGATGTACGTAATTACGCAATGTAGACCGTTAGTTTCATTACTTTTCCTACACACTCTTAAAGGTATAAAATAAACACCACCACACCTGTAAGAACTGGTTGAGTTAGCAATAAATGTTTCACCCACGGAAATATATTAAAAGAAAATATCACGAATATGATATTTTCATACCAACTCGCAAGCTTATTTCGCACAAGTACATAACCTTAATACCAATTTCCTCCAACACAGTAAATGAATAAAATTAAATAGGGAAATAAGTTATTTTTGCACACAGATTCAAAATCCCTTAAGAAGATTAAGAATTCTTTTGAAAGTAGGAAGCCCCCCTAACTGTCGATACACTCCCTCCGTCCCGGCAGATGAAAACAGAACTCAGGCTAGGAGCAGAGAAAAGCGCATTACATATTCACGCAGCTTTCCGGAGCACCCACAGGCTCCTTTCTCTGCAGAGGCTCCAGCCGCTTCCTCCTCATTCTATAGATTATGAAAGACGAAATAATGTCGGTGAAGAGGATACAAATATAAAAAAATACTGTTGGGAAGTTCGAACTTCCCTGAGTTTTACCTTGCGTTCTTACTCTTGGTTCGCCGCTTCATTGCTTCTTATACAAGAGGAATGGAAGTTTATTTGATATTATGATTTAGTGACTAAGACGCGTGACATGAAGCAAGTTTTATATCATGTGTGTACGTATGTAAAAAGCCCTTGACCTTTGCCAGCTGCCTGACATTTTGAACTGCAATCACATAAACTGTTAATGGGACTGTCTTAAGTGTTGCTTTTTGTTAGTCGATAATCTGATTTTGTGATAGACGAAAAAATGCAATGCGACGCAGAAAGGCAGGAGAGGATGCGGGATAAGTACAGGATATCGTGTGAGAGACGTCCCATCCTCATATGTCATCTTCCTTGGCAGCTTTTTTCCTTCTCTCTCTCTCTCTCTCTCTCTCTCTCTCTCTCTCTCTCTCTCTCTCTCTCTCTCTCTCTCTCTCTCTCTCTCTCTGATGGGACGCTTTCTACCACTAGTGTCATGTTTATACACTTAAACAAGAGAAGGAATGTTGGTGGGTCACTGAGTTTACACACTTGGTGTTTATCGCCCCGCAGTGACTTTGCATGATTCATGTCCGCGTGTTTTGTTCATGCTGCCTCATGTTTGTATAATGTTCCTTTTGTGTGTGTGTGTGTGTGTGTCTGTGTGTGTGTGTGTGTGTGTGTGTGTGTGTGTGTGTGTGTGTGTGTGTGTGTGTGTGTGTGTGTGTGTGTGTGTGTGTGTGTGAAGAGGAGTCTCGTTCCCCGCAGCTTTTCTCTTCAATAATGGCAAGCAAGAAATAAGAATTAATCATTTACCGAAGTGTTTATCATGATATTAAGCTTATTGGAAAAAAAAAAAAAGGTGAGTGAATTTGCGTTGGAATGTTATATATAGGTAATTCAGGTGTTGTTCCGAAATAAAAGTATGTTGCTCCATCAAATTAATAACATAAGAAGCTTTCTGCAGTTTTTAGTTATCTTTTTTTCTCTTCTTTTCAGACACTTGATATGAAAAGATGAATAAACTCGAGGCGCGCACTTTGCATAAAAAGGCTCATGAAAATAAGTAATCAAAGAATCATCTGTAATGCAGTGTGTGTGTGTGTGTGTGTGTGTGTGTGTGTGTGTGTGTGTGTGTGTGTGTGTGTGTGTGTACTCCGACGCACGCACGTCTGTCTATAATAAAAAACGACTACGTAACAAAAATTGGAGGAAAATTAAACAAACGTAAAAAGAATAATAGAATAAAATTAAAAGAAAGACTAAAAGATTTCCCGTATTCTTCACAACTATGAATAAGATCATGAGTTAGGTGATCTGCAGTCCCTCCTCGAGATTTCCGAGTAATTCCCTCTAGGCGGAAGGTTGGTCAAATATAACCAAACGTAGGATATTCGTCAATGCTTGAAAAAGGTAAATCATTGAGTTCACGTAAAAATACGACGAGACCAACACTGAGGCTTGTGAGCCGGAGCGCCCCATGCCTGCACAATTATTAGGACAAACCAACGTCAGTTATACATGTACACACGCAGTTATATTCCGGTAACCGAAAGCCATGTCGCCCGGTGAGTCAGACCTCCCGTGGTCCCGCCGCTGGAACCATTCATCGTGAGGACACCCAGTAACATTTGTCCTCAGAGTGACAGTTAACGTCTAGGCCTCAGACAGAAGCCATTGCCACCTAAAACGGTCCACGGCAACGCGTTGTCCGGCACACGTGACAAGGTAGAAAGTGTAATTTTGCGTGAAAATATATTATCCCTGCTATAGTTCCAAGGTGAATTCGTCTTCATATATTTCACCAAAATTTCCACAGAGAGACCATCGGAAGAATGATACACAACAATAATGAATAGAAATATCATCGTGAATTGATATATATATATATATATATATATATATATATATATATATATATATATATATATATATATATATATATATATATATATATATATATATATATATATATATATATAAAATGACCGTAAAGTTACACAAAGCAATTGGTAACAAAACTAATGAACTACGGAAATCCGTAATATCCGGTATCATTCAGGTCAGGCTCGTGACAGTGTATTAATCAACACGACCTCATAATGTTGTTGGAAAAACAATTAGATAAGCATATGACATCAGAAATTACTCTAAGTTTTTCCATATACAAAAAATCAAACACCATATTACATTTCATAAATAAAATGAATAAATTAATTAATGAATAAGTAAGCAAAGACCAACAAATGAAAAAAAAAATAGCAGATAAATCATAGAACAAACCTAAATAGTTAAATAAATGGATAGTAACGAACTCTCACGAACCCAGACACTTTAATGTTACAATATTAAAGAAGAATTTGTTGCTTCATATATATATTCCTTTATCCATCCATCGCACAGAAAAGAGAAGCAAGAATAAAACTATTACTCAAAGCGTTTCTGGTTTGTAAAAGTGTGGAAGCTTTGTTTAGAAACACGTAACATTTCAATACCTATCCAAATTGTCCTCTTACTGATTCGTTTTTCCAGAACCTTAATAAACACCATCTCTCTCTCTCTCTCTCTCTCTCTCTCTCTCTCTCTTTGATTATGTATAAAAAGGTCAGATAAATAAATTCCTGGACAACACTGATTTATCGGGATGAAAATTTTACTCCGCTGCAAAACATGGTCTCCATCAACCCAGTATGCAGTCGATTCAGCCCATTATAAAAAAAGCCCACTGCCACCTCTGTGCATCTCCAGCGCATTCCACAAGACAGCTCGACACATTAACATCATCAACTCAGCCCACATAAAATTTGAACCCATCACCACCATCCTCTCAGCAGACATGAAAACTCGACCAGTACCACTTTAACCTCCATGAGGACTCGACCCATCA
Source organism: Scylla paramamosain (assembly GCF_035594125.1). Classification (NCBI taxonomy): domain Eukaryota; kingdom Metazoa; phylum Arthropoda; class Malacostraca; order Decapoda; family Portunidae; genus Scylla; species Scylla paramamosain. The sequence continues at coordinate 1,768,760 of NC_087174.1, forward strand.
TTTCAGCTCACTTAACTCGATTATTCAACTGAACTCACATGATAACTCAGGACATCATTATATGAGCCAAATGATCAATATTAAGTTTAGTATGAGTGATACAATAGAGATGCAAGCAATATTTAAGATTTTTTATCCATTAAATGTGATCTCACTGAGATCAGACACATTAGAAGGAGAATTAATTGTACTGTCGATTGATATGTGTAACGGACCGTAGACTAAAGAAGCGTTCTCAGTTATTACGAACTGGATTAGACGGTTGCCTGTCAAGGCGCTGCTAGATCCTCTTGGTGGGTGTTCTGCGCTTGGAGTGTAGGCGTACAGGAAAGCGGGAAAAAATAAAACCAAGAAAATATGTAATGCAACAAAAAAATTTCAAAATAGTATCGCGAATGTTTTGTTATTTTCTTACACTTACTCAGAAATGAAGATCTTTGTTTCATTCATTCTTTGTTTCTTTGTTTCATTCATCTTTTGCTTTATATGTTCCAACAGAAAGAGAAGCAACATGCTTCATAAACGGTTTCATTAACGCCCACTGCGATGTCAATCCTGCGATCTCGCTGTAGTGGAGAAGCCTTTTCCCCAAGGTTGAAAAAACCTCACGACAAATTTTATACACTAAAGTATTTACATAATTCATGGCGATTTTATACTGTTCATTCTCCAGGTCGTTCAAGTTTTGCAACATGAAGCTCTTTATAAAACTTTTATTCAGCAAAATGACAGGACTTCCAACACTGTAATGCCTTGCGTTCTATTAAAGTAAGCTTTTCAGCAAGGAAAACTCGTATTTTTTGCTAAAATACTTCTTCATAGTAAAGGGAAACACTACTGATCTGTACGTATATAAAGACACAAACATCAGTCACATTGCCATTGATTGAAAGTAAGTTTCAGAAGCAACATATGTGAAGGATACATTTATAAAACAAGATGAGTATTGTCAGCTACTTGTATCAAAACACACCTTCATTGTATTCTGTACGGTCCAATAACTTACAATGACTAACTTGACCCCGTGAGTGCCTAACGTTGCTACTGGCGGCACCTACACACTTCTATGGAACATCATTTGTCAAGAGAGGAGGCTATCCCGAGCAGCAGTAGCAGGGGACGCCCTCGCTTTCACCCGTATTGCGGAGGACTCTTTTTCTCTTTCTTTTTCTTCATTTTTAGATTTTGTCTCTTTTTTTTTCTCTCTCTCTCGCAGTACTTTTTGCTTCCTTTCCAATTTTGTCTTGTACAGAACACCCGCACTCACACCCACCCACCCACCCACCCACCCACACACACACACACACACACCAACTTCACGGTTATATAAGTCAATATTTCTCTGTTTCACTCACTGACAAGAAATTCTAACTCGACCTGCTTTGCACTGACATCGACTGCCTATTGTTCATAATGGAAAACTCTGCAACTTTTGAACACTCGGTCATATATTTATTTTTCTCTCTAAAACACTTTCTAGCTGTCACAAACAACAAAACAGTATTTTTATCAACCACTACGTTATGCATGGCGGGATGGGAAAAGGCAGCAGTGGAAGTGGTCTAGTATTGCATACCCGTACAATGGATAAAGTAAAAAAGTGTAAGAGGAAAACTACGAACGGTGGCGACATTAAACAAACATGTAACTGTTCCGTGCAGCGTACGAAGCGTTCCGGTTAAGTGAAAGCCCCAAACATTGATTTATTCGCTTTATTTTTTGTGCGCACGTGAGACAAGTGATGACAAGGAAGCTTTTATTGCCGTCATCACCGCTCCCCAGGCTTCCCCCTCGTAACAGCCGTCATCGCCCCTCCCCCTCACATCACCTGTTCCCTCCCACACGAGTGAAGTGAAACAAAGTTAGGCTTTCATATGCATCGCCTTTGACGTGATTTAAGCAAATGGATCTCGCACAGCGGGTTACAACTTCAAACAAGCTTTGAAGTATTTGAGAGCTTAAAAAGTCGGACAAAATCTGAATTGAATAAAAGCTCTTCTAAAGAAAAAGTTATCTAAGAATGTTCGCGCTCCGATTTTTGTCCTTTCACACACACACACACACACACACACACACACACACACACACACACACACACACACACACACACACACACAGATTGTCAAGCTGATATACGAATACAAATCACTAAGCTCCACAAAACGCCTACACAAGATTCCTACACTCACCCACACAAACACCCACACACACACACACACACACACACACACACACACACACACACACACACACACACAAACACCCACACACACAAACACCCACACACACACACACACACACACACACACACACACACACACACACAGCCACAAAGCAGTAAAGTAATCTCTCCCACACGCTTACGTAAGCCTCCATTTTTATCAACAAAATACCAAGGCACATTTTTCTGCTACACTAAACACTAATCCTTAGCCAGACATATAGCACCGCATGCTTCCACGACCTACACACACCTGCATCCATCTCCCTGCGGCACCATCACCACCACCTCACTGCTACATTGACGCAGCCTACAAAGAGCAGCAACCAAATGCATAGAAAATCCAACAGCGGTCAAAGCTTACTGGAAAATGCAGACAAGGCCTTGGCTGAACGTTTCTTGGGAGGCCATCGGTTGAGAGGGGGCGAGATAAAGTGTTGGGTACGAGGCTATTGTCCCTCTGAGAGTTTCGCTCCTCCCTATAACCTGGAGGAGAAGGATCACGGCGCTTGGTCCATTTTCCTTCATAGCCTCCGTCAGACAGCTTCTCAGGCCTCGGCACCACAATATACGTCTCTCCTATTGTCTGTTTGGCCGGCAATTATCGTTTCTCTATACCGTATCGACGCCCACACCACAAGTCCCACCATTCTGTTCATACACTTCGTGGTACACGTGAGCTTCAGGATTGGTGTAAACCTTCCGAACTTGATATTTGCAAAATTGTTGAAGTGGTATTGGCGGCAGCCTCTCGCCAGCTCTCAGTAGGGGCTATAACTTTTAGGGGAGTCAGAGGTTGAATTTGCCACTGCACACGCTCGTTTCGGTTAGTGACCAGTCTTATTGGTTACCTATAACGCAACCATCAAACACTCAGGGTAAAGGTGACGACGCTTCGGAGGGTAAGTCCTTGATAAACCTTCACGGCACACCCATAAACTTGAGGACGTTGAATATATCGAAGAACTCTTAACCTTATTGTGAGACCAAACCACAATGTGTATGCAAAATCCCCTGTTTTCTTTATTCGAAGGAATATAAATCATGACTAATTCAGTCACGAAGGCTTTGTTGAAGGAGCAAACATTTCAATTATGAAAATAATAAAAAGAACAAAGAAAACATGAATTTCTGCTACTTATACCACTACAGTTCCTGCTCCTACTGTCGCTGATATCATTTCTACTACAAATACTTCTACTATTACTACTGCTACTATCACCAAAACCACCACCACCACCATCACTACTACTACTACTACTACTACTACTACTACTACTACTACTACTATTACCAATACTACTGCTACTACTACTACTACAACTATTACTTCTCTTACTACTACTACTACTACTACTACACGACCACCGCTCCCTAACTATAAACTCATTTTCAAACGAAACGTAGAGCTTAATCAGGCCACAACTCACCTGATTCCCAGAGTTGACACAATAAAGGCTTAACCAGGTGTTCCCGCCACTCAGCAGGATCTGACCCGAAGAGAACCTGACACCCCCCTCCGCCTACACACACATACGAATTTGAGCATCTCATCACATCTAAATATGTATAACAGAGATACAGCAGAAATAGATATAAGAATAAATGTATGAAGAAAACAGGGAGGGGCTGACGCACACACACACACACACACACACACACACACACACACACACACACACACACACACACACACACACACACACACGGTACGTATAAATGTCATGATGAGATGCTGGTGAGTGTAAAAAACCAAGTGCACGAACTGTCCTTGAAAAGTCAGTGAGAGAAGTGCAGGAGGACCATAACCAATATCGGCAGGCGGGTCATCTTGGCGGAGAGCTAAAAAAATACATGTTATTTGGCATATGAAGACTCCATTCATTGTCAGGCATTCCCAATCCAGCGTTACTGAACGGAGTGTCCGGCAGTCTGCGGAACCGAAGTGCGACGATGCCATCTCCCTCCTAAACACTTTACAAAGCTGGAGGTCCTTCGTCTGATTATAATAGGTTACTGTCTTTATTCATCTTCAAACACACACACACACACACACACACACACACACACACACGCATGCACGCGCGCGCGCGCGCGTGAGCAAAGTTAGATACTTCAGATATTTATCTTTTTTTTTTTTTTACAAACTGACAATAGTTTCATAAGGAACATCAGAGAAAAAAAATAAAAAGATAGACAACGGTATCTATTCCTGTGTCAACTATATTTATCAAAAGCAAATGATATTTACATTCATAAAAACAATGCTAACACATTAATTTAGTAAATAAGTTCATATACTTCATAAACATATCTCCCAGCATTTTTACGAGCTCTATCCATTACCTGCTTCTACTTTTTGCGATGCACCGTTATTGCAATCTACTCCGCAGCACTAGGTATTCAGTATGTGTATTCTTGCCCCTCTAAACAACATTCTCATTTAAAAAATGAGAAGACACGATGTTTCCTTTTCTGTGACAGTCGTGAGTGGCGGGAAATAGACGCTTCAGTCTTCAGCAAAAAGGTTTAAGCAAAGAAATCGATGGTGTCTTTTGAGCAACCCGTTTTCTGCATTACGATGATGAAGAGTCGAATGAGCTCCTGTGAACCGTCGAACTCCGCCAACAAAAATAGCCTGTAATTTAAAACCGATATTTACAGTGGTCGTCGGCGCGCCAGCCTCCAAGTTTCCTCGACACTAAAGGAAAGAAACGCGGCCACTAGATTACCTCGCCGCCGAACGGGTATTGGCCGCCGGCGGTCCTCCCCCTGCTAATCCTCCGTCTGGAGGGAGACTTGTCCCGCGGCCGCGCGTCGTGACAGACTCGTTCGTTCTTGACAATTATTTCTACATATTTGACTCATGAAATTCATCATATTAAGCTCGAAAAAAAAATAAAAGGTTTAGAAAAGCAGTTGATAAAAAAAAATAAGTATGATATATTTACTTAAAAATCAAACACACACACACACACACACACACACAATATATTTATGCATTATTTTTAGTGACGTAGTTTTCTTGCTGTTGGCTTGGTGACTGTGAATATGTTTTGGAAGAATATATATATATATATATATATATATATATATATATATATATATATATATATATATATATATATATATATATATATATATATATATATATATATATATAATGGAACAATATAAATTACATGCAAATCTAATAACCTGTGCCAGCAGTCCACGAAGGGGTTCCACCTTGGCATGTAAAGAGGCGTCGCGACCCTTGTTAATTAAATGTAAGTTGCATTTCGGACCATAGACAAGGGGGGCAACGCGCATAAACCTCACATGATTAAATTTGCCCGAACTCAGAGTCGAGGGCGGTGGTAGGGTGGCGAGTTGATGAGGAGGGGAGAACTGCCGCCGCCCGGTGGTGCAGACGGAGGTAATGGCTGGGAGGCGTGTGTGGGTGTTGTGTTTTGTCGCTCAGCACAATGTTTCTCGTCCAAAGGCGAAAGAAAAATGGTTCTCAAGTTTCACTGTCGAGGTGAGGCAAGGAATTTTTTTTTCAGTTCTGGATTTTTGTGATATATTTTTCTTCACGTGTCTTTTGCGTCCATGGCTGGAAAGTTTATGAAGTGCTTACATGTAATGCTGAAACCGACAAGCCTGGATGCTCTAATAAACAACCCAGGAATGACATAAAACGAAAGATACATGTTTAATGGACAAGGTAGAGGGGCTACGCAACATTTCCATGAGTGGTGCTCTACTGAATCCATCCCGATGATAATACCAAAGGAGGTGCTGAGTATAATTGATTACACTAATATAAGTAACTTGAATCCAGATCTCCAAGCACCTCAGGCAACTTACAACTATATACATGATGACAAAGACAGTTTCCGTGAGGGTCTGTCTGGGGTGAAGAGCACGAGAGTTAATCTCGACTCGCTTTCGGGAAATTGGTGGAGAATTGAAACATGAGATTACCGGAGGGGCGAGAAGCGCTCACATAATCTTGATCAGATGCACAGGTAACGCAATATGAAAGTAATAATATACGTCTTAAGTTATAGCCGCCATTCCATAACTGAAAATATTTACAGCACTTTACATCTTGCTTATCTTCCAATTCGTAGTGATGATTCAGCAATGACGCCGTGTTGGAAGGGAGACTCGTCCGCTGCGCCGGGACATCATCATTCACTTACGAGCAATAATCAGTCCCATGAAACCAGATCGGCACGACCATGACGGCCAATTAGGACATAACAATCCAGCGCCCCACTCAGCCATGTAGTTGTTAAAGTGGAGAGTCAGCATTGCAAGGCTGATTTTCCTAACGTCAGCAACCTCCACTACCTTTGCAGCAAGACTGGCTGACCTTCACAGTCTTCTGCGTCCTTACAAATCACCCAAAAAATATTATTTGTTGAGGCATCATTCAGCCTCCATGGCGGCCTCCTGCGGGTGACAGGCTAATTGTATCCATCACATCCAGCCAGTGTGACAGTCGTGGTGACGGCCACGCTTGCCGCAGTTACCTATTTCTGAATAATTTGGGTAATGTACTAATTATTATTCATAAAAACAAGTCTCTCTCTCTCTCTCTCTCTCTCTCTCTCTCTCTCTCTCTCTCTCTCTCTCTCTCTCTCTCTCTCTCTCTCTCTCTCTCTCTCTCTCTCCTCTCTCTCTCTCTCTCTCTCTCTCTCTCTCTCTCTCTCTCTCACTCACTCTAACCCTAGCCAACACGTGACCTACATACTCCTCATACAGGGACAATGTTGGTTCGATAGCTGTCATAATCTACCCAACATTTTTCATTAGTAAATTACGCCTTAGCTAGAATTACTAATGTGAAATTCTTGTCCCTCTTCATGCTACTACTACTACTACTTACTACTACTACTACTACTACTACTGCTACTACTAATGCTACTATCGAAGTAAGAACTGTTGTATATTGTTTCTTTTACACGGTATTGATTTTTTTTTTTTCAGTATGAAGATGGTAAGTGCTATTTCCTGAAGTGTTACTGCTCAATTAAGGACGTTCACTCTATTGGCCTGAGCATTTTTCCTGCTGTGAAATATATATATATATATATATATATATATATATATATATATATATATATATATATATATATATATATATATATATATATATTATATATATATATATATATTACACACACACACACACACACACACACACACACACACATGTATGCAACAATCCGGCAAGGAGGAATAGCTACACCAGTGAGTCTCCAGCGCAGTTCCCTTCAGTGCCGAGCCTCATGCATTAATAAATATCTAAACCAATAACACGGCAGTGAACTGAACACTGCTTCACAGGCGATTTGGCAGGTTCATTTTACCTGGAATGTCGTAACAGCCCTAGAAGGTGATGTCACTTTGCCCTCAGATATTGAGCGTTTGTCATGTAGTATGTAGTATTCCTGTTTCCACTTTCCAACACAGTAGTTCAACATTACTATATTCAAAGTGAAAGAAATCTCCTTTTATCTTTCCTTTAAAAATAAACTTATTTACATAAAGAACACATTTATTTGGCATCAACTGAGGGAAACGGCCCAGTAATAAATATTACATAATAACAAAACAACAAGTGTTTTCATCAGCGTGGAATCAAAAGCACCTTCTCACCAATTCTTCTTCTCTAAATTATTGTCTTTAGCCTCTCTCTCTCTCTCTCTCTCTCTCTCTCTCTTCTCTCTCTCTCTCTCTCTCTCTCTCTCTCTCTCTCTCTCTCTCTCTCTCTCTCTCTTCACCGCATGGTTGCATCTTTTGCTATTTTCTATCGCTAATTTCACGTTCACTAACATTCTGATCTTGCTAACTACATGCATGTTCCCCACTTCTACCGTAACCCCGCTGTACAGGACTTTCTACTTTCTCTCACCTCTTTTTTGTCTTCTTCCTTAATGCAAAAGCTGAACAATATGTTCCAGTCTTTCATCCCTTTTACTGGTAGACTCTGGAACTCTTTGTCTGTTTCTGTATATTACATCTTGTCTATGACTTTTAGGCGCTTTAAAGAGGGAGGTTTCAGGATACTTCTCCACGAAAATTTTCGTATTTTTCAATGGGCCTCTTTTCCCCTTTTGTGTTGGCCTTGGCCAGCGCACGATATGGCCAAGCTCTGAAAATAAAATATAATACTATATACTGACACCTTAAATCGATGAATGTATCTTCTCCTTATTTGTGTCTGAAGGAAAATATTTCAGTTTGTCAGTACATTTAATTATACTTATCCACGAATATTTTTTTTAAGGAGGAAATAATAAGATGTGAAATTTTGAACAAAATGACGGATAACGAGAATCCCTCAAATATAGTAAAACAATGCAACAAAATTACAAAACAAAATACCTTAGTGCGTGTCTCTACACTCCCCTAGTGAAAGAGTTAAGGTAGGAAAGCTGGAAAACCAAACATTTCTACAGGTTAACGGTAAAGGGGATGAAAGCTACTGGGAGCTGGTTACCTCCTGCATTAGTAATAGACAGGGCACGGATGGGAACGACTAGAAAGTCTTGTGCAGCAGAGGAACGAGAGCAGAATGAGTCATGCATTTAGGAAATTCAGAAGAACAGTGATCACAAAAGAATGATGGCATAAATCGATAGGCTTTGAGAGAATAACCACTGAGCCTGTACGAAACAAGGTTAGCGAGACCTCTGTCTTGAGCAAAACACAAGGTCAGGATCATTCATAATGCTTCTTTGGTAGATTGATGATTTTTTTTTCTATGATTACGATTTTTATTTATTTATTTATTTATTTTATTTTTTTTTTACGAGGATACATTTTTGGGAAAGAAGACAAATGTAAAGGCTTAGACAAAAATTTTACGAGTGGTGTAAGTTTAAGAAACTATTCTGCAATATGTTCCAAAATATACAATGGCTTATTGTTTAAAGGTTGTCAAAATTCTCGGAAACATGTAGCCAAAACATGTATAGTGAACCAAACGTGAGTACAAAATGTATATGTGGACAAATAAAATGATCCATCACGCCGGCACAGCATGGAGTTAAGGTTGAAATTAAAAGAACTTCAACCACGCGTCACCGGACCCCTCGCCGCGCACTGCCAATGGAAATGCAATTGACACTTGGACGCAAATGGACCGTGAGAGGTAGGCTTCCAATTAACTTCCGTCTCACTAGTCACCGACGCCTCGCAATGAAATCGAGCAAGCCTCTCTCACCACACCACACACAAATGAAAAAAAAAAAAAATAAATAAATAAAATAAATAAACATGGATAAAATGTAGACAAAAATACGAAAAATATATCTAGAACAAATTCTCTCCCATACCATACAAGACAAACGTGCAAACACACACACACACACACATTCTCTCTCTCTCTCTCTCTCTCTCTCTCTCTCTCTCTCTCTCTCTCTCTCTCTCTCTCTCTCTCTCTCTCTCTCTCTCTATATATATATAATGTGCCGTATTTCGTAGAGTACTAATTGGTTAAGTGGTCCACGACGTGTGGATGAGGACTTTCTGCGTCAGGTGGGTGTGTTGAATGGCACACGTGAAGGCTTGAATGGTTGTTGTAAGGAATACGCGATGAGGAGCAAAATTATGTGATTACGTTTTATTACAATCTCTTCATTATGCATGAGAAAATACCTGATACAGGTAGACAGCATGAACATGTTGGACAATAAAATAATTAATAATTTACTTGCTTCGAATTATGCTGCATTAACATGCATTATTATCACTATCTACTAACGAGAGCAGTAAGAGCGAGAACAACATCAACAACGACAACAATAATAGCAATAATAATAATAATAATAATAATAATAATAATAATAATAATAATAATAATAATAATAATAATTACAACAACAGCAATAATAAAAATAATAATAATAATAATAATGATAGTAATGATAATAATAATAATAAATATGATAATAATAATAATAACAATAATAATAATAATAATAATAATAATAATAATGTTATTACTACTATTAACATTATTGTTATTAACACTAAAATAATTAGAGTAATAACGTGATTATCACCATCATCATCATCACAATAGTGTTTTAATACACTTACATACACGCCACTCGGTACATTCAGCCTAAACAACGGCACGTGCATACCGGATATCACTTTCGACTCGCCTATGGTTCGCTTCAGTGATAATGGAAGGAAAACGTTGTCCAGCGCTTAGCTTATAAAATGAAACCAGTTTTTTTAGATGACAATATATATATATATATATATATATATATATATATATATATATATATATATATATATATATATATATATATATATATATATATATATATATATATATATATATATATATATATATATATATATATATATATATATATATATATAATAGGCTATCGAACACAAAATTGCTCGTGTCGACGACAAAACACATGTGCTGTGATAACTAAACCAGTGCTTACAATTTTCGTTATAAATTCCTGTTGTTCATAAGGAAGAAACATGAATCTCACTCTCACTAGAGAGCCAAATGATTTAGGAGAGAGAAGAGCCTTAGATAGCACAGGTGGCAAGTTGCACTGCTCGCCTGCGCAAATGAGGTTTTAAAATACTAACAATATAATGGAAATCAAGGAATCACTTCTACTTAGTTCTAATCTCTCTCTCTCTCTCTCTCTCTCTCTCTCTCTCTCCTCTCTCTCTCTCTCTCTCTCTCTCTCTCTCTCTCTCTCTCTCACATGTACACACACACACACACACACACCATCGAGTGGACAGCAATACTCTACCCTCATTCATAGGAACTTTTGCCTCACCTAATAAACAATCTCCCTCGCCCAATTACGCAGCCGCAAATCCTCACACCTGCTCGTCTGGACAAGTGTGGTGATTCTAATACAAAGGCTGAGTAAAACTTCTCCGGATCGCGCCAAATTTAGGTATCCATATCAAACGTCCAAAAGTAATTTATTTGCACTTTTAACACGGCACAACAAATTAAATTGAGAGCAGCGCTGGCCGATAGAGGGGTTGTAACATTTATATACAAGAAATATGTTCCCAGTTATTGCAGGCAAATTTTATGACGTTTATTCCGATATTCGTGTAAAGTGAAATAAAACTATAACGTGTAAAAAAAAAAAAAAAATAACTGATAGGGGTGTCCAGCGGCGGGAATTTTTAAGAGGATTTCAATATTTTATTCGCGTAATGATCGGCGAACAAAAGAGAAAAAATGAGAGGAGCGAATAAAAGAATAGATTTTTACATGGGAAATGGAGGACATTTGAAACAGCGACTGCAGCGCCGCAGCAAAGTTCGGAATGGGATGAAAGTGCAATGACATTTTGATCAACTCTATTTCTTCCTAATACCAAACGTCAATTTTCCACATCTTAGTTAAAAAAAAATTCGTTTTTAAATATTAATATTTTAACAAGAGGACTGAACTCCCATAGTAAACAGCCACGAAGAACAAAGACTTCTTTTTCCTATAACGAAAGAAAAATGTATAGAGGCATATTCATTAATCCTGTAAAAACTGTTATAAATTGGCCGATAGAATCAAAAGTTTCGGGTTTTTTTATTCTTTATATGAATCGTTCGCTTTGTAGCGCTACTGGCCGACGCGATGCCGTAAACGGATAGCAGTAGCGGGGGAGGGAGTGGAATGATTACACTTTATATCTCTATTCATTATAACTCGTGAAGCAGCTGCAGTACTCATTAGATTTATGTTCTTATTTATGTCTCTTCTTTATCACAGTGTCAGATTGCAAGTTACTACATCATGGCCATTCACTTACAAAAGATGCAAACAGTAATTCCTCAGCATTAAGTGCAGGGCAGTAGGTTTCGCTCAATGCTAGTACAGCACAGGCAGTTCACGGTGCATAGTTTCCAGCCACAAACGTTCTGCTTCCAGCTATTATCTGTAAACGATGGAGCAATACAACTTTGCCTTCGTAGTAATCTCGCTGGTTTTCTGTTTGCGTTTGGTAAGTATAAAAATAAACGATATATTTTCTTCAATTAATGACATTTTTTTTAGTATTATGTTGTAAATTCAATTAATATCATCCAGTTATGATTAAGCTCATTAGCCGTCATTTGATCAAATTTCCCCCCCTCTCTCTCTCTCTCTCTCTCTCTCTCTCTCTCTCTCTCTCTCTCTCTCTCTCTCTCTCTCTCTCTTCCTCACTTTCTAAGTGAAAAGAGTAATTTCCTTTGCAATTACTGACTTGGAGGTAGTCGTGCATATTTCATGACGAGTGGAGGAGGACGGGTGGGGACCGCGGTGTTTCCAGGGTCGCCTTTGTGTCCCACTGCCAGAAAGAAAATGGAGGAGGTGGGGGAGAGAGAGACAGAGAGAAGAAAATGAAGAGGGGGAACTCCACAGCAAGCGTCACATTTTGCAGTAGCACACGACAACACGGCAAAGACATCTAACCCACTTTTGCTCCACCAACACAACCTGCCGCCACCACACTCTCCCACCCTCCCCTCCTTCCCCCCAAAAAAAAAAAAAAAAAAAAAATAAATAAAATAAGAATATATAAATAAAAACATATTAGCTTTATACATAAAATCATACTTGAGACGATAAAGGGAAACTCGCGTTGTATGCATACAAAATCAGCACGCGTGTGTGTATACAAGAAGGTGAGAGTAATGAGCGGCCCACCTCTCTTCATCCGAGCACCACGCCCGCTTCAACCACCCTCGCCTTCACTAATGGAGCCGCTCAATTGGGTATTTCAGAGCTTTAACATCAGCCTATCAGCGCTAAGCCGAGTCCAATGGAAAATGTAATGCCTGAGTGATCCTCCTTATATTGCGGCTCTGGCAAGTTAATGGGCAGAGAGAGAGAGAGAGAGAGAGAGAGAGAGAGAGAGAGAGAGAGAGAGAGAGAGAGAGAGAGAGAGAGAGAGAGAGAGAGAGAGAGAGAGAGAGTATCACCTAATTCGTATACTCATCGAGATAATCTGCCTGAAATGCGCTATCGGCAGTGTTGTGAAATGGATCAGAAGTGCGTAAGATCCTCCTATGTAATCCGAGGTAAGTAATTCTATGTAATCTTCCTGTGAGTGTTTTGTGATGCTAAGACAATTTTCAACACGTCCCCAACATCATAACAACGAGGAAAAAGTTTACACCACACTCCAATATATCCAGCAGATTAAGAGAGAGAGAGAGAGAGAGAGAGAGAGAGAGAGAGAGAGAGAGAGAGAGAGAGAGAGAGAGAGAGAGAGAGAGAGAGAGAGAGAGAGAGAGAGAGTTACATTTGATTTACGAGAGCCATAATATTCCTGGTACGCTACAAGAATACCGTAAGAACTTTGGATAGAGTAGAAAATAGATCTACAGAAGATGCCAAAAATAAACTACCAAAAAAAAAAAAAATTACATAGTAGATTTTCTTTGTTCTTGGCCTGAAGCTTTTAATCTGGTAGTAGAATAAATCTCGATTCCCCCGCCTCCCTCTCTCTCTCTCTCTCTCTCTCTCTCTCTCTCTCTCTAATCTGGTAGGAGTAGAATGTATCTCGATTCCCCTCCCTCCCCCCTCTCTCTCTCTCTCTCTCTCTCTCTCTCTCTCTCTCTCTCTCTCTCTTGAATTACTCGAGTCTGCATACAGGATAATACGAATGTTCAATGAGGATGAGTTAAGTAACCTTTCTCTCTCCAGCAATACATGCACATAAGAGCTTGGATCGTCACCTCGTCATCTCCATTAGCCGTGTGCCTTGTGTGATTCACTGAGTGGCGCTGCGTTACGTTATGTGTATGTTGTGAGTGCTGTATTGTTTGTTGCTTTGGCAGAGATTATGGAGTGTTGACAAAGCAACACACACACACACACACACACACACACACACACACACACATACACACACACAATGTAGTACGGTAGTGACGGTCCCCTCTGTGGGTTAGTGACAGTGGGCGTGAGAGCTTTTCTGTTCCTCTCCTTGTCAGGTTTTCTTCCAAGTTGTTGGACATTTCCAGTGCAGACGAGTTACCATACAAAGAAGCCGGCGTGCTCGCAGACACAGACACGCAGACATACGGACTTATGCAATCAGATAAGCACGTTCGCAAGCAAGCACGCACGCGCGCGCGTGGGCACACACACACACACACACACACACACACACACACATACACACACACACACATACACACACACACAGTCATGGATGTGCAACATACCAGTTATGCAAGGGAAGGTATATATTTGTCACATAATATGCAGAGGACAAAGGATTGATTAATTCCTAGAAAGCTTCATACGAGGAAAGTGAATGCAGGGATGGCAGGGGAACAGTGCAACAGGTTCAAAAAGTGATGGTCCCTGGTGACTGGTCAGCTGAATGTGAGGTACAATATTCACCCGTCATCTTGTAACGCCAAGTAATCACACACTATGTTACCACATTCACGCTCGTCCTTCACAACCGAAGACGTTTGTAAAACACGTGTAAGGGAATGGTGACACCACGGCAACATAGTAATTTTTGCTCCAAATTTCCCGGAACTTTAAGACCTGATGGACGGGAAAGGACCGCTGAAAGTCTGCCTCACGTTTTGCATCGCATTTCATCTTGGCTTTCAGCAGGGATTTCACAGTGCTGTAGCTCGTACACTGTCGTTGATAATGATGGCAATTATCATCATCATTACTATAATTTTGAGAACACAGCAAAGCTCTTCTTGCATGTGTGTATATATCTCGCAATTTCGCTACACAATCCCAGTTGTAAAATGAATATTTCTCCGGAATGTTTTTATTTCAGTGTTCGAGTTATTATGAATATTTGCAAAATGCACCTCTTTCTCGTCCTCGAATAATTATATGATTTATGAATGTATTATACTCCAGCCATTGACATTAAGTGAGGTAAACAAATATTCATTTAATTGCACATGCCTTTTAGAGAAAATAATAACTTACACACACACACACACACACACACACACACACACACACACACACTCTCTCTCTCTCTCTCTCTCTCTCTCTCTCTCTCTCTCTCTCTCTCTCTCTCTCTCTCTCTCTCTCTCTCTCTCTCTCTCTCTCTCTCACCTTCGATATTCTTCCCCGGTGTCCCTCTCCCTTCCTTCCCAATTCCTACAAATCTTCACGGAAAAATAAGACTTCACTCTATTTGGATCGTGTGTCGATGCTGCCAAACTTACAGTCTGACAATAACAACGTCCATGAAGTGGCTGGGAATTCGACGGGGATTCCACTGAAAATCGCAGGTCTTAGCTTTATCGGTACAGAAGAAAACTTATTGATGAAAACACTGTTTTTGTTGGAAGGGGGTATTCGTTAGTTAGTCGATTTCAATACCGCCATGAACGTTATGATGTAATGAAGTTTTTTTTTTTTTGACTTACAATATTTCAATCCAAGATCTTTTTTTTTATTTTATCTTCACGGAAGGAGACGAACTTATTCCAGAAACATCACACCAACGCATCGTCTGGTGACCTACGTACCATATCATATAGAACATAACTCAGATATTTTTGTGACGGTACATCTATCAAAAATGTTTCATACATCTGAGGGATGATGGAGGAGAAAACACAATCAGGTTATTGTCTCAGATTATCGTTCAGGACACATCTGATTTGGGATGACTGATCGAAGACCCTAAACGATAAAACTGCGTCATCAGCCCTGATTTCCATGTCTTCAAAAATTCGGGTGTGCATTCTTGTCACTTTATATCACCCTTGTTCTTTCTCACGAAAATTTGAGACACATTGTTTTATTTTCTCTCCTCAAACTAGGTTTTCAATTCTTTTCTTGATAACCTTACTCCTCCTCCTCCTCCTCCTCCTCCTCCTCTTTCCCCTCTTCCTCCTGCTTTTCATCCTTTTTGTCTCCACTTCCCTCTCTTTTCTCTTCCTTTTCTGTCCTCCTCCGTCTCCTTCCTCTCCTTCGCTGCTAGCATTTTTCTCACTCTACTATTATCTTATTTTCTTGTGCCTTTGTCCAATGTCTGCC
>NC_087174.1:1790000-1802500 GCF_035594125.1 Scylla paramamosain
AGTAACACGATTCTTAAATTTTAAAACATTTACAAAAGATAATACCATAACTATTTCAGCAGTGCATCGCTAAACGTGGACAAGGAAGAAGCTACAGGTGAAGGGAAGGCTGCATCTCTGTCCGTATGAGGAACTGTATGTATAGGCAGTGACGACATGATAAGAAGTACCGGCGCCGCACCGCTGTTGCCATCTATTGTAAAGGGTGGCTGTTATTACCGTGGTTTAGGAGGTGCGTTAAGGCGAGTTGTGTGCCATGGTTGTGAAATATTTATCAACCTTACGTGGGTGTAATTACTGGCATTGTCTGCGTAATTTATGGCTGACAGTTATTTATGCTGGGTGTGTGTCATCAGCGAGGGTTGTGGCGAAGGAGGACAGGGAGCGCGAAGGTTGCTTGTAGGCGGTGATATTGGGAACCTCATGTATTTGTTTTCTTCGATATTCAGAAGAGGATGGCAAGGTTTTCAGTAATGAAGAAAAGTTTGCTAAACTACCGCTGCACAACAAGTAGAGATGATGATTCGAACACTAATCCGAAATTGTTGGAGAATTTAGTTCTGAAGGTGTCCTAAGAATCCATTCCTGGGAAAAAGAAGGGTCAAGTCATAGAGAGTTAAAAGTATCGAGGTTCCTCTGAAACTGAGCTGACCGACTTTTTGTGACTTACTTTGAGTTTCGCGAGCGGCAAGTTCAACAGACTCTCCTCCTTCATTTCTTTGCCCTTGGATAACCCCCTTGTTAGAAAAAACGTATAATGAGGTAGAGAATACCAATTTACTTCCCTCGTTTAGTCTGTTTCTCACACAACGTTAAAGTATAAAATATAAAAATAAAGAAAAAAAAGAAAAACTGGTCTTTATGGTGACAAGAGCATGATGATAGCCTGACCTTAATCTCCTGGCTACAATGAGGCTTTGTAGTGGCCATTATTATACCGCACTGACGAACCATAACCAAAACTAGTGTCCAATTAGTTAAACTGCAATAGTCTACCTTGTTCTGCCGTTTTTTTTCGCTTCCCTTCTATGGTTTGTTCTCCTTCATGGGAATATCAAGTTACCCTACGACCTAAATTGATTCTTCCTTTTTTCGAACTCTTCCACTTTAAACTTTCCCGGAGCGACACACAACAAAGTCTTCCCGTTGTATTGCGTGGCCCTTCCACCTCTCTTCTTTTGTTGGAGGAGAAAATGCTTGTGATGATGAAATGTCTAATTACAAGAGAAACAAAGGCAACGGATTTAATGGAATTATACGAGAACTGCAACATGTCCTTAATATATGTTACATAAAACTAATAAAATTTTGTAAAAGAAAAATGAAAAGTCCAAAATTGTACTGAATCGAACACAGAAAAATTACGATTACATTTCCTCCTCGTATGTACCAGTCATTAGCTAGAGGGTTGTGTAATGTAATGAAAGGGATATCAAACTAGTGCAATAGACATGAGCAGGATACCCATTAACATTCATGACATTCTCTCTCTCTCTCTCTCTCTCTCTCTCTCTCTCTCTCTCTCTCTCTCTCTCTCTCTCTCTCTCTCTCTCTCTCCCACCGATTTCAGTTACTCAGGATAATTTACGAGGAGAAAAACTGCCGCTCAACACCAGAACTCGGTAGGTGGTTACGAGTGGGTAGGGTGGAGAGGGAGAGCCATAGTTTGGGATGCACAGAGTAGCGGCAGTGGGTGAGATACAGAGTACAAACGTATGCATCAAATATGACTGTCTTTTTGATGGCAGCCCTGCTCGTTCAGGCCAGCGGAGTATACATACTAAAGCGAACATACCTTTCCCCGCTGGTCATCTCCCGTCTTCTCATCCGGAACGTACGAGTACACACTGACTGTCTATATACACACTCTCAGCAATCTCATCTATCGCTTTCTGTCTTATCCTGCGATTATTTTTTTCATGGATTTAATTTTCAGCTCCCTCTGTAGCAAATAAGGACCAGTTTCTTGATCTTATTTTCAGTATAATGTCAACTCTTCTATTCAAATCCTATGAGCTATTGCCTCCCAAATTTTCAGTGTCCTTATTTTCACCGCTACTAACTGTAGAGCAGCGCCTCGTGGTGCAGTGGCTAGGTTATGAGTCCTCAGATTCAGTTCGAGATGGGGCAGAGGGCGCACAGCTCACCCAGCTGTTCATCCTTTCCTTTGGGAGATAAACTGTGGAATCTCGGGTCACAGTAGCTCTGTGACACGGGGTGAGGGACATCATATACCTCAGACTCAAAGGCCAATGAGACAGAGATAAGCGCGAGGCCATGCGCAGCTACAGTGTATGACCCAACTTTACCTTTAACTTTATAACCACAACAAGTACATTACTACAACATCAGCCACCACAACCACCCACCAGTCACACGCCGTAACGTAACTTCCACTGCACGCGAGCTTTCCGGATTTTCCACCACAGCGGTCGGCATCAACAACACCCCGGTGGCCATCTACTTCCACTTCTCTCTTCACTCTCATACTTGCGCACCATTACGACCATAAACCATCACCATCACCCAGCCGCAAATCTTGCCTGCGGTATTCATCTAATGACACGCGCGGCAATAGTCTCCAAAACGCAATAATTAAGCCAATCTGTTTTGTGCTTGCGGCCCTTAATGGAAACTACGACTGTATCGATATTACCGACATAATCTCATTGCTAAATACGCTTCGGTGAGAATGCGAGGAACAGAATGAATAGGAGATGTGTCTTGCGTTAAAAGGGTCTTATACTGACGTAATGTGAGGCCACGAACATATCGGTTCATCTGCTTCTCTCCGATTTCAGGCTGCATGGGGCGAATTCATGTTTTGGGAAGGTGTTGGTGAGTGTGTGGAGCGGTGTTGCTAGTGGGTGGGTTGAGTGCGTGTTGACAGCAAGCCGTCAGCGAATGAGTAGAGTGGGTGGTACTGAGTGACAGCCGAAGGGCTGGCGAGTAGCTGTCACGATGGTGCTGAGTAGATAACGGGACCCGAATGCGGAGATGAATGACAAGTGAAAAGGTGTCGGTGGCGGCGTGGTGGTGAGCAGGTGGTTAGTGGCTGAAAGTGTCTGCGTAATGTTGGGAGATCACAGTTGATTTCAGTTCCCTTAATATAAAAAAAATGTGCTTTTACTTCATGATGAAGAATCTTGCTTACTCTTATCTCTTTTGTTGTACCTTTGCGGACGAAATAGATCAGAGAGAAAATAAGCAGAGTTCACCATTATAAAGGAAAACCTTTTATTTTTTTTTCGCATTTGGCAGCGATGCAATATCAATGAAAGCGTCTTAAGCGTATTCGAAAACAAAGATAGTATCAACAGATATAATAGCAAAGATATATCATACATTTCCTCCCTTTTGTTGGTCCGTTGCATCCGCCACGAACATTTTTCCCCATTCTTCTCTTCGAGAACGAATGGGGAAATTACTTCATCTTATTTATGCATCACTAATTTTTCTTCCTTGGAGTCTCCAGGAATATAATTAATGAAAACTGGCACACTTGCCTTTCTTGCCTCAGCTGTGTAAATTTTCCAGCATTTCTCGCTTAGGTCTGCCATGGGAATATATATACATTATGAAATACTAATTAGAATGAAATTATCATTTTGCCAACCTCCAAGTGAATTATGGAGTAAGAATTGGCTTCATTCTCAAATTTAACGTTGAGTTTTGGTCAAAGCGTCAGTAAATGTCGTTCTGCGTGCGTTTGGGTTTGGGAAACTAATTTATTTCATAATTTGCTGCGCAGATACACGAAGAAAGGGACATTTGTTTTGCTTGGCATACACATATCAGCTACTACGTCAAACAATTATCCTTCAACAGAAAGTTTCCAAGACGCAGCAAAGTCACCATTCTGCACTTTTTATACATTTTTTTTTTTTTTTCATGAAAGACTATAGTAAAAAATAAGTTACCACACCACTACATTACGAGCATGAACATGTGTCTCAGTAACAAAACGGAAATGCAATCTGACTTCTATATTTTGAGAATAACAAATATTTTCCTTTGCTAATTTGCTAACAAATATCATATAATAACAATAATCTGCGCGTTAGCTTGTTCGATCACAAACTATGAGCAAAAAATATATATGTAACTACATATAAACATTTCTTCAGTATTTCCAACAAAAATACAAGATTGTTTAGTACTAATGCAAGAGTTAACCATTATTTTAACTCACCCCATTTACTGGTAAAATCTGGAACTCTCTTCCAGTTTCTCTTTTCCTCTTCCTACGAGTTGAACTTTTCAAAAGAGTAGTGTCATCAGAAACTAAATTGCTCATGTATCGTAGTTTTCCTGTTTCTTTTCGGGAACGGCCTTGTAAGCATGAGGCACACTAAGAGGAAAAATGATTTCCTCTTAGTCTGCCTCTCTTTTACGTAAAAAGAAATAATAATATGAATGAGTGAGGTGCGAAATCATGAATATATAAACATATAAAACAAAGGAGTGCGTCACGGCTCAGCCCTCGTGGCTTCACTCCGTAGCAGCCTCACCACAGCCTAGGACAAAATGGGCAGAGCCTCCCCCGATGCAGTACTCTCATGAATACAAATGAGCAGGTGGAGGGCGGTGACACGCTCATTATAACTCCCGCCGGAACAAATCATCCCATTTCCCTCTTTTATTCCGCCCTTCGCTTTCTTCTTCCTTGTTAACCAAGAACAGATATGGAGTTTAGCCTCTAATGCTGAGGCGTGAAAGAGGCTAGACAGGGATTAATTGAGGTAGACAGGCCTAGGGATCGGGATATACCAAGGGTAGGGGTGGGGAATACCCGGCTTAGGCTTAGCTACATGGTGGACAGGAAGCTGGTGGGTAATACTCGCTCGTGCTAATGGCGAGTAACGTGTGCGGGGAAACAGAGGCTGCTCGGTGACGTGGAGGTTGCCTGGCCAGCTTTAGGGAATTGTAAACAAGAAAGGCACCTGCGAAGATGGATGAACACTCTGTTAAGCAAATACGACTTACGGAACTTGAGCTTCTTATTTGGTGAGTCTATGTACAGATGGAATTAAATAAGGGTTCCCTTGACGCTGCTTACTTTCACCGCCTGGCAAGCATAAGTGGTCCTGATGCGTGTTTGCTCTTCCGTTACTGTAGTGTTGCTTTATAATACCAAAATGGCGTCGTGAGCTCCAAAATACACAATATGTTTTCTTTATCTTTTCTGAGTCTTGACAGCTTTAAAAAGCTGCAAGATTTCATTTAAAAGATTTTTTTTAAGCGTTACAATAAAAATTATAGCTTAGCCTTGTAGCATATCAAATGGTCTCTCTCTCTCTCTCTCTCTCTCTCTCTCTCTCTCTCTCTCTCTCTCTCTCTCTCTCTCTCTCTCTCTCTCTCTCTCCTTTCAGAAAACACTTTTCTAGCAGAAAAAAAGAGTTTAAAATTCATTCACCAATTACGCACAAACCAAGCCCAGAAAAAAAATCTTTCGATTATAAAAAAAAGACAAGAGACTCACAGGTCACCACAAAAATACTCCTCTACCACCACCACCACCACCACCACCACCACCACCAGCGTTACCGTCACCGTTGCCAGCTCCGCCGCCGCCGCAGTGAGCAGACTATAAAAGAAAAGAAAAATACAACACCCTGAAAAATGTCGCAACGTCCTCCCCCTAGATTACAGATGGGGAGTAAATTCGCGGCACAAGATGCTCCGAACGCATTATGCTGATGCGGGAGGAACGGACCCATAAATCTCGTGGGTTCCGCGGCTGCTTGGGCTGGCTGCGAGACGCGCCTTTCTAGAGGTGGATGCAGTAAATTAGCCATGATAGAGTGACTCATAAGTTAAAGGCTTTTCAATTAAGATATTCATGCACTTTTCCCCTTGAGGACAAGAAGAGGAAGAGGGAGAGAAGAAAGAGGAGAAGGAGGAGGAGAAGAGCAAGACCAAGTAGAGGAGGAAATATTGTGAAAGGATTGGGTGGCAAAAACTAAGGTACCAAAAAACAGCCACAAAAATGTTGCGAGGAAAAAGACAGGGAAAAAGAAAAAAACTAGTCCCTGTTTTGCTAGTCGGCACGATACTCTTCCATTCCTCTGCTCCTGACCACAACCTTTTCGTCATCTTTCTCTCCCTTCCCGTGGGCTTCATCTAATATCAACAGCCATTTCTTTATTCACTATTAGGCACCACTTTTTACTACCAACACACGAACACATTTTCATTATTTTATTTTCAAATTTCTATTACGTCAACGTATTTCAAGCCATTATTATTTCCATCTTTTCCTTGCCCTTCAGTGGTTCTGTTAACTGTTAATCTGTTAGTCATAGTGCACTTTGAACAATGCAGTCACGTTTCTTTCTTCCTTTACCTTTACCTTCCTAACCTTTGGTCTATATTTCAAAATCAGCGAGCTCAGAACAACCAAAGCTATCAAGAAAATGTCCTACTTTCGTCAGCTTTTCCATCAGTTCACCTTGTTTCTCAATTTTAACCCCATTTCATCATCCCATTTCCCTTACAGTAAAGGATAACAATTAGCAGGGTGCCTATTTCCTTCCGTTCCATACCCAATCCCATTTGTTCCCCAATGTGGTGCTAATCACTATCCTCCTTGCAGACAAGCCGTAAGCTCCCGAACTGGCCAGTGACGTACCTGAACAATGACGTATTCGACAGAGCCATTGCGACCGATGGCTGCCTTCGATTAGCCCCTTACATATGAATTGTATTTCTGAGAGGGATGGTGCGGTTAAGCCATCTCCTGCCTCTAAATTGGCCATCTGCAACCACAAGCCCCTCTGTACCTGGCCCACACGATGCCATCTGGTTAATTACTGGCACCATCTGCTTCGTTGGTCCTCCCTCCCTTGCATCCTCTCTCTCTCTCTCTCTCTCTCTCTCTCTCTCTCTCTCTCTCTCTCTCTCTCTCTCTCTCTCTTTAATGATGTATACCTAACATTTTTCCTATTTTTTTCAGTGCTTATCTCACTTTTTACCCTCGTCCTTTTTTACATTCCCAGAAACACACTTTTCTCGTCTCCTTTCTTTTATGATACTATTTGCCTGGTAATTATTTTAAATTTTTCTTTTACCTCGTTCTTTATATGCCTAACTTTCACAAACATACACGTACACACAGACTCTCTCTCTCTCTCTCTCTCTCTCTCTCTCTCTCTCTCTCTCTCTCCGGTAAACAATGTTTCTCCTTCCAACTCCTCTGCTTCCTCCCTCGCTGGTTCCTCCTTTCCCTCCCGACCCTCTGTGTCTGTTTCCCTCGCGGCATATTGAGGATTAGATTCAATTCCTACCTTGGGTGATTTCGCTCAAGACAAATGCACGTTTATCCCTCCCGCGATTATTGTTGGTGTTATATACAGGTCAATAAATACATGCGATGACAGATATGTGGAATCGTTGCCTCCCCGTTTCTATTGTATTTGATATTTATGGGTCGACGAGCATCTTTGATATTATTCGTGGGTTGGCAGCCAGTGAGGGTTACTCGCTTGAAGACTGTTTCAGGAGCGTCTCGTTGTCTTGTTGCCTCGCTGCCTGTTAGGTCTTGATGCAGTGCTCTTGTTGCGGTTTTGAAAATGGTGCGAATGTATAGGTTTTGTCTTTGTGATCTTTTCATTTCTGGTTTACACAGTACAGAATGATTATGTGGTGCTAAAAAAGTGATTTGTAGGAGTATACGAGCAGGAAATGTTTATGTGATGATAAAAATTCCTTCATACGAGTGTACGAGTCTCTGGAAATGACCGTCTTTGAGCATTATTTTTATATGAAGGGAACGAGTAGCCAATAAACGTGTCACGTAGAGGGATATACTATGATGGTTTAATCACCAATAACTTCCCTTTCCATACCCGAGACCACGTCCTGTCCTCTTCCTCCCTTTCACTCCCTGCACTGTTCCTCGTTCCTTTCCATAACATCATCCCTGTCCCATTCCCTCCTCTCGCCCCAATCCTATTCTCTCTCCGCCTCTCCCTGCCGTCCCTGTTTACATATATTCATGCGAGCGCGAGAAAGATTACCTCTCTTATCTCACGCCACTGTCACCGCATTACGGGGGCCGCTCACCTCGGATTTGTGTATCTATTTATGGCCGCGAGTATTTTATATTATATCTGTGAGGGCAACAGCGTGTGTATGCGCGCGCACCTACACGAAAACACACACATTGACTGGTTATCTGAGTGACATGAAGTGAGTTGGTTTTTCAGTGAGTACTTGCATTCACATAATACATAAACTATCTCGTCACACGGCCAGGACCTGCACGTCGTTCCCACCTCGTCCCTCGCATCAATATCACATCATTTCCTCGGCTTCCCTCATCCACTGACATCTGCCTCGTGCGCCTTATGACAAAGTGGATCACTCGTGGCATCAACACTTAGGTAATGAAAACATCCCTGCCTAGCACTTCTCTCCCCTCCTTGGCTCGTCTGAACCACACCTGTACGCCTCGTTGCCAATAAAGTCAATGGGTGCAAGTCTCAGGCTTATTTTTATTGCCTACTTACGAAATTTTATATCTAATCTTTTAAAAAATATAAATACCAGTGCTGCCACAAAGGAAATAATATTTTTCATTACAGTAATGTAAATTTTCCTTTTACGGCGTTTTTACAGAAATTTACCCTTACACATCTTCAACCACGAATGTACGAGTGTGACAAGGACCCCAGTAAATATGGAACTCTCCATAACCTTCCAGCAGGTGCAAGGTACAGGTGTATGATACTGATCAAACGATGATAAATACAACCCGCAAGACTCTAACATTACCCTAGCTCCCATTCGACTCTACGCCTCTGAAGTCCCGCGATATATACTCTACCCTGATCTCCAAGAGCCCCCTAATCAGCGTCTCTCCGTTCTAAGGCCCAACACATTATGCCCGACAGGCGCTGGCTGCCGGTGCGCTTCTCGAACTCCATTATCGTAATCAGGAGCCTTCTTTGTGGCAGAGGGATGAAGCAGCGGAACGAGTCTATCCGCTGCGGAAAATAGCCCCGGGTAGCCGTAATTCGCACGAGGCAAGGAGGGGGCAGGGAAGGAGGGCCTGGGGTGGAATGGAAGGAGCCTGGTGAGGGAGGGGGACGCGGAAACAGCAAAACAATAAAACCAGCCTGTTTTATCACCCTGTATCATGCACGAGGGACGTTTATCTTAAGTGTGATAATTATACCCAGTGGTGAAAGGGCGGGAGAGGTCATGCGTCTCCGAAAGACCGCTTACATGCATTACGGCGGCAATAACAGTCACGGGGCACAAGAAGGAGTGGCATCGGCGAGCAGCGGGAGCATCTTTGGTGGTATTCTCTCGGGCGCCGAGGTAGATACGCGTGATTCTCATTGCCTCTTTCTCTCCTCGGAGGTGCTCTAAATTAGAGAAGTGCTATTTCCCGTCAACCCGGCACGAGGGGGGCCGCTCACGCAACGCTGCGGCAAAGGATAGGTACACGGTGTGCAAATTTTACAGCCATGTCGGTTTTAACGAAGAGATGGTGCACGTGGCGGCTTGTATGACGCACCTTTATGTTTGCAGGGTGAGGGGTAGGTTACTTTATTATCGCAAGGTGAGTCGCAGGTCACTTCGTATGAAAATTATTTACGTGATAAATTTTCGCGCGTGTGTCTTGAGATATACTGGAGACAAACAAGTCACGTGCTCAGTACAGAGTTCCACAAAGAATAATAACAGATGATGCATTACCAGGAAGAAAAATAAAATGTGAAATAAAATTTAAAATATTGTGTTCGGAGTTTAATAGAGGTTATTTAGTTGTAATATATTTCCTGCTTGTGTGCAATCTGTTCTTGCCAGTATTTCCATAATGCAAACTAGTACGGACACACACTTTCCTCTGCCCACTCAGTAAACACGCACACAGGTACATACAAACATACTGGTTAACGAGGCGGCGTGTGGGAAGGTCAGGAAGGACGTTCAACACCCAGACACATTTCGATCCATTGCAGCCTTTACACCAGCGTGGGGCCTCTGCATGGTCCGCCCCGCCCCTCCACTTTGCACGCCAGTGGGTGGACACCGCTGGGAAAACGCACTTCCGTAACTCATCCTCCTTCACGTGACCTGCCCAGCGAGGTACCTCCCCTACTACCTCGCGGCCCAAACTTTACCATAGACTTTTA
Organism: Scylla paramamosain; assembly: GCF_035594125.1. Taxonomy (NCBI): domain Eukaryota; kingdom Metazoa; phylum Arthropoda; class Malacostraca; order Decapoda; family Portunidae; genus Scylla; species Scylla paramamosain. Next base: position 1,800,146 of record NC_087174.1, read on the forward strand.
CCGTCTCCAGTAACTAGATTAAGCCAAAGTCAACGTAATGGAGTTTACTAGGCTGAGTTCGAGCACGGCCGACTTCACCCGCAGTTCCCAGCAGTGGGGAGTGACGGGGAGAGGAGACACGGGCGGCCTGAGGTAGGCAAGGGAAGGGGTGGAGATGACGCGGTTACACCCCCGCCCCCACCGACAACATTTCGTGTCAGTAATTGCAGCGGTGGCACGTGCCTGTGGTCCAGGAAATGGGTAACGGCGCGGGGTAATGGCGGTGATTTTATTAAGTTACTGTGGGAGAGGCAAGAGAGAAATTCCCACGCTAGAGCAGAAGAGAGGGGGTGGCAGAGGTTGAAGGAGGGAGAGGCAAGAGGAAGGGCAGGGACGGATGATAAAAGAGGAGGAATGTAATGATGGGAATGTGGGACGGGATGGCAGGAGGAAGAAAATTATGAAGGAGTAGTAGGCCAGTTGGAACACGAAAAGTTATCTCATGTTGCGAAGGAGGAAGATAGAAGCTTTCTTTTAATGGTGCTGACCAACTCCAGGCTACACTGAGGCTGAGGTCGAGGCCCCGGTCACGAGGAAAAATGATCTTGGAAGACCAGAAAAGGAATACATGAAACGGCGCATAGCCAAAGACCAAATACAATAAAACAATAATGGCATTTTTCATGAGCATGGCAGTGCAAGAGAATATTTTATCTATACCATGTGACAGTGACATTTCAGTGACTTGCAGCCAAGGCAGAAAGAGCGACACGTTATATATTTTGATTGAAATGACCATTCGTTCTTCTGCTGGTACGGAATGTGAACTCGTATAGTGAACGAAAAATATAAACTGTGTCCGGCTATTATATGTATATATTTCATCATACGACCGCTTGTATTATATGAGTCTCTCTCATTATCTCAAAGTGTGTTGATTTCGTTTCCCAGGAAATGATTGGAGCGCTGGCCAGCAGATTATTGATTATTACTTGATTCATTGAAATAACGCTAATTTATCTCAAGCTCTCCTATCCCACGTACACTGACAGACTACGAGGGCATCAAACTTACGTGACGTTAAAGATAATCACAATATTATTGAAATGGTTTGAGGGTAACGGACTGAACTGAAGAAAAGGTGAATGTGACTGCAATGAAATGAGAGTGAAAACTTGTTGCTGGACCTCGCTTCACTCGCCTCGGATGGTTGAGAATGAAAAGTAGTCGTTTCACATGTAATTCTTATGCTTGAAGGCATTAATTAACACACGCGTGGAAATAGTTTGTGAGATAAATATAATAGAAGTGCGAGATGCCGAAGAAAATGCAATACTAAAAATAAATGAATAAACAGGTTCGTGTTTGTATCATTTCAGGAGTGATGGAGCACACACACACACACACACACACACACACCTATGTACACACGCACGCACTCGATATATTTCTTGCGTTTATGTTTTATTTATCTGTGTTTCCGAACTCAGGAACGTCTATTGGAAGGCAGCTGCGACCTAGCCCATTACCGACGAAATAAAAACCACAGCACAGCGCCTCCTGCACTCTGGGACTCGAGGAATCCTTGTTGCAACAGCCCCTTCCCCTCCTTACTGCCGGTGTTCACATCAGCTCAGTGGCTTTTAGCTAATTGCCCGACCTACCGTGACCAGAAAAATGGGTGATATTTTGTGAAAAGTTCCGGGAGTCGAGCGAAAGTCAGGGTTGGTGTGGCAGACCTGAAGGGTGAGGCCAGACACGCCTGGGAGGTCACGACTCAGGAGCGAAGGAGAGGGAAGGACTGGAGGGGCGGAGAGGGAAGCACGCTGTGGAATGCCTGGATCTTTCAACCCTAGGGATGGACTGTCTCACACGCACACACACACACACACACATGGAAAGACAGAAAAAAAGAGACAGTGCTATCTTAAATTCACAATCTATTTCTAAATTTTCAATCAGTGTCCTAAAACTGTGGGGTACTCGTAAATTCATGAGACAACCGTAAGGTGTACACAGACAGGGCTCGTCAGGGAAAAATAAACGTTTCCTACAAGTCTTCCAGGGAATCCAAGGTGACCGCGGGCCGAAAAACGCTCTTCTCAGCACATTGGTCACGGGAAATAAATCTCTTCCTGCCCATCCTCACTGCCGCGGCTAGTTATGGCTAGTTATGCCTCAGTCTGGCTGTACAGTTAAGTGTGTGTGTGTGTGTGTGTGTGTGTGTGTGTGTGTGTGTGTGTGTGTGTGTGTGTGTGTGTGTGTGTGTGTGTGTGTGTGTGTGTGTGTGTGTGTGCACGCGCGTAGATATCTGAAAGAAGAAAGATGATAAAAAGTTATATCATGAAAAAATACGTTCCCACTAACAGCAAACCA
>NC_087174.1:1805000-1872500 GCF_035594125.1 Scylla paramamosain
AAACGGGAGGGTGGCATGCTGACAGTATCTCCTCGTTAATACCATTGCGTATTTACTGAGGACACTCAAAGAGCCACGGGCAGCAAAATGAAAAGTGAACGGAGAGACTACATGTAGTGAAAGTGATAAAATTTAGAGGATAAACAGGTAAGTATTTGCTGAGGAAACATGCTCTCTCTCCAGGTAAACTTTTATTTAAGGTTGTTTTCTCAAAAATTCTTATCTACATGCATTAGTAGGTGACACTCGATCCGTGACGATCAAGTTACTGGATGAAAGACGTCAAGTGAAATTTGAACTTTTCTCTCTCATGATGCACGAGTCCCCCATTTACTGAACTCCACACACTGTCTATTTACTAATGCATGTTCTGTGGCCAAACATACAGTGTATAGCGCCCTAAATGTCACTTTCACCTGGCCATCCCTAAGGCCGCACTTATTTCATGACGTCTATTTTTTTTTTTATTATGAAATGAATATTTTGCATTGTGCGTAAGTCACATTGAAGGCTGAAGAATTAGTCACTTAAGATATTATCCCTATATACAAATCATATCCTGGTGTAACACTTAAATGAAAAAAAAAAAAATAATATTTGTTTCTATGAAGGAAATATTATTAGTGCTGCAAATTTCATCATCCGCACACACACAGTTCCTGTAACTAAATCAACATTATATGTTACAATACCATCTCAATATTGACGCAAAGTTGAACAACATTCATTACGCCGCCTCGAATCAGGAATCGATAAGGTAAACAGACGGTGGATTGTTGAGCAGAATGAAAAGGAAATAGCAGGGTGGCGCCTGGCCTTGACGGAACCTTCCCGAGTGACGCAATCATTCCTTCATCGTGATACAGAGTTCCAAGTGGCAGCGTCCTGCGATGAGGGGAATATCCTGTAGAAGCGGACATGTCTGGTGAGTATTAAAATAAAAACTCCTCTTCTGGCTCAAGTGTGTGTATGGAGTGATGAAGGTAAGGAAAGGGAAGGGAAGAATTTACTTCACTTCACTGGGGCATGCATAGGAGTATGTTAAGCAGGAGACACCAGGAGCGACAGGTGACATGCAGGATGAAAATTCCCCACTGATAATAGTGATGTTGCTGCCGCTGCCGCTGACAATTACAATGAACCAACTGTACCAGCAACAGCACCAGCATCATCGGTAGTAGTAGTAGTAGTAGTAGTAGTAGTAGTAGTAGTAGTAGTAGTAGTAGTAGTAGTAGTAGTAGTAGTAGTGGTAGTAGTAGTAGTAGTAGTAGTGGTAGTAGTATATACTAGTGGCTATGAAAAGTGACTTGAAAGAAAACAACTTTATTAAGGAGGAAGTAGAGGGAGCAGCGCTGATCTCGATGTAGTAGTGGTGTTACAGTTCAGAGGTGATGCACTGTCAAATACAACAGAATAATACAGGGAACAAGGGAATGTGGGAACCCGTAAGGCTGGCACAAGTAGTGGTAATAGTACTAGTAGTAATAGTAGTAGTAGTAGTAGTAGTAGTAGTAGTAGTAGTAGTAGTAGTAGTAGTAGTAGTAGTAGTAGTTGTAGTAGTAGTAGTAACAGTAGTAGTAGTAGTAGTAACAATTTGTAGCGTGATGTGTGGACACTGACATGAAACAAACTCTTCATGCAAAGGATATCAAAGATGCATTCATGATCTACATCAATAGAAAATGTTAGTTTCACCACGCACTGACTCCATGTCCTTTACGCTGACAATATTATCATGGATTTATTCCCTCTAAACCCGAGATTCGTGGGTAACTTCTTTGTTTCTTCTAGCAAAGGTCCTGAACAGATATAATTTAATGATCACGAATCCCGGGTGCGGCGTGGCAAATGGGCGAGCCTCTCAATGCTCATGATCACCTAGCAGGAAGTAGGAACGGGATGTAACCCGAGGGGTTGTGACCTCGCTGTCCCGGTGTGTAGTATGTCAGTGGTCTCAACCCTACCGAAAGCTCGGTCACTATGAGTTCTGAGCTCTTTCTGTAGGTTAACGGCTGGCTGGCTGACCAGCAGACGACCGTAGGTGAATCACACACACACATACACACACACTATACAACAAAACACCAAAACAAATCTTAAAACTGTGACGACTTTTTTTCGAAACAAAGAGATGATAGAGAACACAAAGATAGGTGGGGGCAAGAACAAAAGCCAAAAAAAAGAACGTGAGGAATATACAAAAGGATGAAATCGAAAAGTTAGAGAAAAAGTTGCAATGTAAAAGAAAAATATTCTGAGGTGAAATTTTGAAAAATTCCAGAGAGAAATGTGAAGTGAAAACAAGGTAACGCTGCCAGACAGGAACACCTCGCACTGCTGCTGGTGAATTTACACACACCAAACTTCTCGTTTCCATCAACAGTCACGTTATTGCAACACAAGGCCGCTTCAAATCCTTTAGTACTTCTCCAGCTTGAGAAAGAAAACTGTGAGCTTCAAGTCAAGATTTGTGCACTCCCCTCTCTTCCCATGGAAGCCTCGCACACGCTTTAAAGAACAAATCTCTCACCTTCACTGCTGGTCGACAGAGAACAAAATACGTGCAATCTGCTGTAGTTTATTCTGCAGACTTGCACCACTTCGGCACACATCACGGGAGGTGGAATGCTTACGGGGCGTCACAAATACAGGAGGCCTCTGCCTCATAAACGAATATGTACAAATTATGGAAAAATCTGGCGAAACAATAAAATGATTTTGTGAAACTACAATAAGAAATATCTGAAACGCTTTAGGGAACGAGCAAGAGGCAGTCTACCTAACAGAAAATTCCATATACGTAAGTTTCCGAAATATTAATGCAACACAAGCACTACAGACTGCCTTGAGTCTTGATCAGTTCTCCAGTAAGCAGATTAATACTTTACACACAGCACGCCTTTCCGGAGACACTGGTCATAAGGTCACGCTGTGGTTTTATCACCAAAAACGCTCAAATTGATTGCTTTATGGAATGGACTGGGATTTAATATATGTACCTACAGTACATGTGTGCATGTCTACTTGTGCATGCGTGTTCATGTGTGCACGCTTAAATTTGTAGTCTCGGAGTATATACGTGCACGCAAAGCTACAGTTATTTTCCTTATATGCGTCCCAGTGTTTGCCTTTATCGTCTGAATGGGAAGAGGCGGCAATAAGATAACATAAAAAGGCTTATACGATGGTGATTATTACTAGGCTTCCTCTGGGAAATGAGGAAAGTGAGTGGGCCTATTTTTACGCTCGATGCACCTAGGAGGCGAGGGAAAACTTTAAAACTTAATCATTGGGCGATCTCTTTAAGCGTGCCTCTTCACCGCCTTCTCTTCCTCCTCCTCCTCCTTTTCCTCTCCCTTCTCCTCCTCCTCCTCCTCCTCCTCCTCCTCCTCCTCCTCCTACTCCTCCTCTTCCTCATCCCCCAATGCCGCGTAGAGGTAGGAGGGGTCTCATCCCTGCACTAACGACCTATTATCCTAAATTTCCGCGGCACACTAAATAATAAAATCCTGGCTAATGAAGCCTTTATATCATCCAACTTCCAAGAAAGATGAGGGTCGTTAGAAGCCCAGGAGGACGCCCGGGACCTGACAAGTTATCCCAAGTGTTGTCTTCGGGTGTTCCTTACTGTTGTGTCGGTGACGGGCGAGTGTCGTGCGGTGCTATCCTGTGAGCTTGTGACCCCGTGTCGATGTTTGTCCTCGATCATGTGAAACTGTTTTGTGAATTTTGTGTTTACCTTACGACTTTAACCACGTAAGCTCTTATGTCTTGATGCTTTATGTGTTTGTCTCGTGTATGTGTGTGTGTTCTGAGGTTCCCGAGTTCATGCGTCGGTACGTATTCCGGTGTACGTAATGTTCCTGTGATCACACTTTGCTGAAAATATATGTGTTCCTGTGATTATGTGTTCGTATGTATGTGTGACGATGTGTTATGTGTTCGCAAGTTGTCGTGTACTTGGCTTCCGTGACATGGTGACCCGCGTATACATGCCTGTTTCTGCGTTACCCACTTATTCTCATGACGAAAATCTGCGTTACATGCTACTGTCCGCCATACACTGCTCACTGGACACTGGATTTCTTTGTGAGTTTGTTTTTCGTGTTGAGTTAAGTATTAGCTTTCTCTTACGAGTTTCATCAGTAATTTTCCTAAGGTGCTCCTCTGCTGCCTATCTGGTGTGCCATGCCTGTGCTCGCAACGGCATGCTCTTGCCTGAAATATGCGATGCTGGGCTTATTACTGCTTATAAAACAGTCTTCTCTCACGCGCCTTCACTCTTTTTTTTTTTCTTCTCTTTCTCGCCTTCATGCAAGAAAAATCTATCACACTTTAATATATTTTTTTTTCTCGATGAGGTGTTTCCGAACCTATTTCCTCCTCTGCCTGCCTGCTTTCTGGCTCTTTTCCTTTTTGTTGACCCTCCCTTTTACCCTCCATCGCTAGATTCAGGTGTTATTAACGCAAATATTACATTGGAAAACTGAAAGCCACACCTTGCATCAGCATAACCCTTTACCTCCAAAGTTTGCAGCTCTCTTCTGGTGAATAGTTTTCGATAGAGTTATAGACAGCCATGATAAAAAGAAAAAACCTTGACAATGGCGTATTAAGTGGTTGCGGCATCAGACATAGTGAAGTTAGTAGCAAAAAATGGTACCATGGAAGTTTGCCCGTGTTTCATGCAGTGAATATTCCTATGTAGCATACTGTGAAATTGCACCTCTCTCGCGTGCAAGGTGCGGCGCGGCCCTGCTAAAATTATCTGGTGATTTATTTTCTGTTTTGGTGCTGACTATATTAATTAAAGAATTCCATGCAGCCACTACGGCAAAGAAAACGGTTGACAGATGATGTGGCGTTCCTTGTGAGGGTGTGAACTTGTATGGTGATAGTGTGTGTGTGTGTGTGTGTGTGTGTGTGTGTGTGTGTGTGTGTGTGTGTGTGTGTGTGTGTGTGTGTGTGTGTGTGTGTGTGTGTGTGAATGAGTGAGTGAGTGAGTGTGTGTGTGTGTGTGTGTGTGTGTGTGTGTGTGTGTGTGTGTGTGTGTGTGTGTGTGTGTGTGTGTGTGTGTGTGTGTGTGTGTGTGTGTGGTTAATTATGCTCTCGTGTTTTAATGCAAAAAATATTACGCAGAAGGCCGATAGAAAGCATGCACGTCACCTGGCTTGTGACGGCCCACTAACCTGTGCATGACTCCCGTCCACTAAGACTTTAATTACCAGCTCGCTGCTCCGTGTTTTCTTTTCCCAATTCCTGGTCTGTATATTCAAAATAACTGCTTACTTGTCCAATTATCTCACGAATTAACAGTATTAAAAAGAACGAAATTATTCCAATGCAAACATGAAGCAGCTTTCTTAACTTGTGGGCGTCATTTTTTTTATGAAGTTTATAAAGGTCAAATGCTTATTTTTGTTTGTGTACACTTCCTGTGAATTCATAATCAATACTGACTATGCATCATCGTTAATGACTGCGCGAACACAAACAACACCCTTGCTTGTACTTACTCTGCATCAATAAAGACTACTGAAAACACAGGCGCTAAAATAATGCCGCCCACACGTTGTGGGTAATGACGATTTCATGTACCTCTTGAAAACATCTTGTAATAAATAATGAAGGAAGTAAAATAAAGTAAACTGAGTAATGAGGCTAAATAAGCAAGAAAAAACAAATTACAAAGGGTGAGTGCGATGGCTTGGCTTCAGGAAGATTGGAGGAAGATTTTTTTTTGTTAAGTTTTATTGTCATTGTATTTTTTTTTTTATAGAACATTTACAAACTCACTATTGATTGTACAACAAAGTAAACTACTAGTACCTATATGAAGGATAATCTTTTTTTTTTATTGTAATAACTATGCGAGTACAGAAACTTCCGCCTTTTATTTCCCACCAGCCCTTCATCTGCCGTGGTCGTCCGTGAACGCGCACTTGCCAAAGACAGCTGGAGCAGCAGTGAGGAGCACCGAGGCTGATTAACGCGGCCAATACAATTACTCACGTGAGCAGACGGGCAGAACCAAGACTTTATTGACCCATTAGCATTAATTACAGCGTGGAAGAGGTGTTGCATCGAGCCTGAAACTAATAAAAGCTACAAAACTGAGACAGCCAGACATCTGCGCCTTATTCTAATTGGCTATTATTGGGTTCAGCTCCAGTGGGGCCTCCGCCTTGGCCACGTCAGGTCGGCGGCGTCAAGGGTACATTGTGTATCTACTTAATGGCTGCTACTTTCTTATAAGTTGCCGCTTGTCATCCCAAGAGTTAAGGATGACGGTTTAATTTTACGTCCAGTGATAAAGCTGTTCAGCAAGTCAAGTTAACATCTCAGTTGACTATTCTTCAGTCTGTTTAAAAGAAGTTTATATATATATATATATATATATATATATATATATATATATATATATATATATATATATATATATATATATATATATATATATATATATATATATATACTTACCTATTTATTACAGCTGAAATATAAAGAAACTTGGAAAGACAGTTTAGTCTGAAAAATCCTGCTGCGTTGCACTTTGACTTGGTGATTTATTAAGTCAGTGAGAAAGAAACATTCACATTATAAGCCCAGGAAGGACAACTTTAATGTGAGGGCGAGAGAACAAGAAGATGGAGGGCGATGCAGCCTCAGTACTTGAAGAGAAGGCAAAAGCAATGCAAGGACCTCTGGCGATGATGGGAACAAGTGCCAAGTTATGTCGAGTCAAGCAATGATACAGCTCAACATGAATTTTCTTTACAGTTAAAAATTTCACAAGCTAAGCGAGTGTAATAAAGAGCAACTGTTTTCAAAGGAAGAATGACGCTGCAGCATTTCGAGTGGAAGGATGCACGACTAATTATGTTCAGAGCGTGTTGCACAAATCTACTATAATGATAAAATAAACAATGGAAAATGCACAACTTAGTGGCCTGAGTAATAAAAAGAAAATGCAGGTAAAACCAAGTAAAGAAAAAAATGGAATACAAAGAACATGAAAACCACTGCTTATCTCCAATAATGAAAACTAAAAACAAAACAAAAATAATGGAAAAAATAAAGAAGTATGAATATCCAAGTAAGAAAAATCTTCAAGCTGTATACTAAGAAAAAAGCATACACCGAAAGAGAGATTATTTATGACTGGCAACGAAGGATTTGCTAAGCACAGTAGAATTTTTGTACCTCAGGCATGAAGAGGACATAGGGGACGAAGAGAGAGAGAGAGAGAGAGAGAGAGAGAGAGAGAGAGAGAGAGAGAGAGAGAGAGAGAGAGAGAGAGAGAGAGAGAGAGAGAGAGAGTTGGAATAGTCATGATATATGGACAACTTTATATGCATAGGGTTAAGATTACGTTCGCAAACAGGAACTATTCAAGAAAAGGGAAGAATGAATCTCTATTATGTGGCAAAAATTCTTCATTGAAACTCGCTCCCCTTCTCCCTTCCCAAACTTCAATAAAATTCTCTTTGAGGGTAGAACCAAAGGCTGCATTGTCTCTTACTGAATACATGACACTCTATCTCTTGATGACTTATATATCTATTTACTGTGTTGTTACTAAAGACATTGGTAAGCTGCCGTACCATAGCTTGTGTACGTACTGTTTCCCGTATTTACTGCAGACCAAAATCTAATACGGTTCTTGATTTACTTTACGGAAAACACGCGAGATATTTTCAACACTAAGGTTTCCAATTAATCACCAGAGTTCTTATGTGATTATCAAGTTCGTGTAAAACAAAAGTTATGACGTAATGCTCCAGTAAAAGAAGCTCAGTGACTAGTGCTTTAAAATACTCCAGCCTTCCGATTATTGTGTTATTGCGTTGCTGTGTTGTTGACTCACGTGTTGTTTTTGTGCATCTGATTCCCCAACTGCAAGAGTCGATCATATTTTGCTATGCTGTGAGCCTTTTTTATGATGAAATGTGCTAAGGATGTCAGGGTTCTGTTCCATTGTGCTGTTTGATTGGATTACGGCACGACCTCAATGTGTCACGAGACAGTCAAGTTTTTCAGAATACTGGTATGGTGTGACGGCAGCAGGGGCGGTGGTGTGGTGGCGCGACCAGCATTCTTTGTTTGTGTGTCGCGGCGTTGATTCAGGCGTCGTCGTGGCGTGGATATGATGTTTGCTCGGCACATGATATCCGGTGAGTACAAACTTTACAGTGAGACATACGGGCTAATAGAAAGAAATGTAAAAATGTTGCTCGTAAAAGCTGCTTATCTTTATTTTCATAAACTGGCACACTTCTGTACAGTCCTATGTGGACAGGAATGAATTGTTAACGATAATATCTGTGCTCTCTAAGGGTATAACTGGTAAAAAATAAATACAAATTCCATAACAATAATGGAAACATTTTCTACAGTAACATCGGAAAACGTAACACGTTCCCGCCAACATTTCAGCAACATTTAACTACTGGTTTGGTATCGTAATGACTTAGTGGTGGTTGTTTTTCCTTAATAAACATCCATAAACAAGCCTAAGACACCTGCATAGGTTTGCCAACAAAAGCTACTACGAGAAAGTAATAATTTCATTTTTTTTTTTTTTATTCAGTCGGCAGATGTTTTCAGGCTCAAAGAACAAAAAAACTATGAACCAAACTACAGAATTCTCAACACGCTGCAGCAAATCTTTACACAATGCTCTGCATTCTTTCTCCGTAATCACATTTTAACATTACCGCCACCTGAGGGGCTCCGTGCGGCTCCCTTGCCTCGCCTGGTCGCCCAAAAAATAGACTGCATCGCATTATCGCCTTCAGAGAGGATTTTATTGGTAAAGTAGTGGGGAGAAAAAGTTGCTTACCTGTGGGATGGCTTACCCTAACGAGTAAAATTTTTAATTCCAGACCGAATAATTCACTTATAAAAAGAGAAACTCCACAATTTACATTTTCTGAACTCAGTTTTGCTACACTTCGGGAGACAAAATAATATAATTTTCATACACAGACCACCAATGTTGCATATATTATATATTTATTCAGATTACCAATTAAAAATGACACTATGCCGAAAACCTATACTGTATAATTCTCTTTTACATCTATCAATTTTTAGAGCATATCACATACTTATCACTGGTGCACGTGAAAACAAATAAACAAATCAATGGATAGGCGTGCAGACACTACGGAATAATGCGATTGAAATTACAACTTTCATTAAAATATATTCCCGGGCTGATATTCTAACAGTTATTTAATTTTCACTATAATATTTTTATTTTCATTTATTTATTTTATATATTTTTTTTTTGCCTACGCATTGTTCAAAGCCTCACTGAAAGTAAAAGTAAGGGAAAAAATTTCATAATTTTTAATATAACAAACTATATAGTATTCTTGATATTATTAATGTCATTATTCTTATTCTTATTGTCATTAACATTATTATTACCATCATTATCACCATTATTGCTGAGGTTATTGCTAAGGTATTCGTTATTATCAATATCTGCATACCTTCCCCTTTTCCCTTCTCGTTTGCTTTTATAATATTACACCGCTGGAATTTCTGCAAACTACTACTCTTATCATATGTGCATATTAAATAAAGGAGGAATTCCTGGGATCTTGAGGCTTGTGTGGCAGGACTTTGTGGTGTCAGGTTATTGCTTTATTCTCCTTCTTCGAGATATATTGCTCAGCTCAAGACCTTGCTATATTGCGTTCCCGAGCACCGCCACCCCTCCCTCTACTCCACGTGGGATTCTGATACTTCCTTCCTCTTTGATAACCATTTCTTTCCCCCTCCTCTATTTGTGTATCCTGACTCTCTTTTCCACCAGCTCATATTTCGCTAAAAATAACGTTCAGGTACTTGTTTTATTATTCCCAGCTCTGTTCTCTCTCTCTCTCTCTCTCTCTCTCTCTCTCTCTCTCTCTCTCTCTCTCTCTCTCTCTCTCTCTCTCTCTCTCTCTCTCTCTCTGAATCCACACAATCGGCTCATTGCTGGCATTATGAGCGGAACCAAAGCCCAGACAACATGCTAATGATGAAGCAAGTCTATGCAAATGTACCCCCAGTAAAATAATATACATGAGGGTGAACAACAAAGACTAGAAACCGTACCTCGGAGCGGAACAATAGCAATACTGAGCTGTTATTATTATTGTTTTCTTTTTGCTTGAGAGAATCGGCCGAGGGGGTAAAAACTACACTAGAAAAAGTATGTATCCCACACAGTCGCAATTTCCTTCCCTTTGAGGGAAATGCAGGTAGTAAAAGTACTGCAGAAAGGTACAGCCATCAGCATCAGAGGTGTCACGACGCCTCACTCTCGCAGGGAAGTGTAAAAAACAGACTGATTTCCTTCTTCTGATACTTGACCAAAAAAGAGAGAGAAAAAAAAAGTATGATTGTATATGAACAGAAGTAGAACCGAAAACGAAGTGATTTTTTTTTATGACAACCAGGCCAGTCTATGCTAAAATAATAATATACCAAATAAAAAAAAATAAATGTTATCCGGATTTTCAGTCGCTAGATCTCTCTCTCTCTCTCTCTCTCTCTCTCTCTCTCTCTCTCTCTCTCTCTCTCTCTCTCTCTCTCTCTCTCTCTGTGTGTGTGTGTATGTGTGTGTGTGTGTGTGTGTGTGTCTGCTTGTACCCTCTCAGCCTGCTCGCACAAGTCTCTTCTGATCACTGAGCCACGAATCATAAAACACCTCATTGTCTATTCTCCCACCGTCGACTTGAATACGTTGCAAGTCGCATATATTAGGGTTGGGACCAGACAACTACTGCCTCTCCCACCATCAGCCCTCGTGTTGTCTGCTTCCATTTTTAATTAATATTACACCATCCTTTCAGTTTTATATTGCCGCAGTAAGCATTTCAGGACGGTTCCTCTACTCTCCCCTCAGCTTCCTTGTTCCTGCCCTCTCTCATCCACTTTACTCTAAATCTATCATTATTTTTCCCCTAATTCATGCATATTGATGATTAACTGGAATGCTTAGTCTATTTTTTTTCAAGTTACTCTACATAATGCCATCCAACGTTTTGGAATAGCTTGTATATGCAAAAAATGGTTTATTTTAATTTAACATCCACTCCATTTTAGTTATTTTTTGTTCCATTCATCTTTACGTTCACAAATTTCCCGGTCCTTTCAAATTTTGAATATTATTTTCCTGCATTCGCATTTCTTTCGTCCCCTCCTCTGTCCCTCCCTTTCCACTTGTTCCTCTTTACTGTATTTTCTCCACAAGACCTTTGACAGCAAATCGAGCATGAGCGACTCTCTCACAATGCCTCACCAAATGCCGGATGACATTTGACTCTTTCAGCAGGCGAGGGGCTGCACCTTTTACGACAAGCAGCTACGCACGCACACACACACACACACACACACACACACACACACACACACACACACACACACACACACACACACACACATACACACACACACACGCACACATACTCACACACACACATATACCACAGAACGATGTTGCAAAATGTAAGGGAATTTATTTTTTTCGCACTTCATGATCATCCCAACGTCCTTAATAGTTTCAAATGTTACATTTCATCACAAAAATACAACACATTACGATAAAAAAAAAATATATATATATATATATATATATATATATATATATATATATATATATATATATATATATATATATATATATATATATATATATATATATATATGAAAAAAAACGCCTCGAGTGCATGTTTGTAATTCTGATATACATACAGCGATATTCCATTAAAATTTGAATGAAAAAAAAAAAAAACATATACATGCTGTGTGTATTTACACTCAGCAGTAAGGTACATGTGTACGCATACGAGCGTGTACATGAGCGTGTACGCGTTATGCTTTCAGCGGTAAAAGTCACCCTTACGTCCCCAATAGAATATCGCCTTACAGTGGAGCACCGTAGCAAAATAGGAAATGTGAGAAAAGTTGAGGGGTGGAGCGATGGCTGTGATGGTAAAATGTTGTTGTTGTTGTTGTTGTTGTTCTTGTTGGTGTTGCTGCTGCTGCTGCTGCTGCTGCTGCTGCTGCTGCTCCTGTTGTTGCTACTGCTGCTGCGCTGCTGCTGTTTCTGCTGCTGTTGCTGCTGCTATTGTTGTTAATGGCGAACAGCAAAACAATTATGGTAGTAAGATAGATAGAAATCAATATACAGAAACAACAATCTTCTCTGTTCTATCTCTAACACGCCCGTCACTCCACCATCACGATCCTGCTGCTTCACCGTTCCCATTACCATTGCCTTTGATAATCAGGTTCAAATCACCTTCTAGCACCCCGTCACACGTTTGCCCAACACGCTCCCTCGGGCCGCCAGACACACGTCATCACAGCCTCAGAGACAAACAGCGTCGTCGGTGTGATTGGATGATGATTACCTGATCAGCTGAAGCCAACAAGGTTTGTCGAGTTGAGGCAACGCCATCACACGTAAGAGTGGAGGAAGGGAGGAAAGGGAGAAAGGATGGAAAACCAAACATAAAACCGAGAACAGAGCTTTTCCCACGCTGAGGTAGATGTAGGGAGCTAAAGCTACGCAACAGAAGCAAAGAAAAGCCTCTACCTCGACTCCCAAAGGGTGGCTAAGCCTGGAGGGGTTGAAAAGTTGCACGATTTACTCAAGTCATAAAAGTCGCCGTAGTACCGATGAAGCACGTAATTTGTAGTCCAATAGTTGGCGCGGCGGGCGGGGAGGCGAAGGCCACGGCGGTACATAGCCGGCAAACATGCAATCGTGTGTAGTAACCAAAAATTAGTTTTACCCAAATTCGCTTGATGCATGGTAATTCCTTGTACACACAGGGGAGGACAATACCTGGACACGGGGTGAAGTGCATCAACGCAGACTCACTACAAGTGAAACTAGACAGAAAATATTTGTATCAGCACTGTAAGCAACGGTCACGTCAGTCATTAGTGTTTTATAATGCTGATTTGATGATACTAATAACAATAATAATAATAATAATAATAGTAATAATAATAATAATAATAATGATAATAATAAAAATAGTAATAACACCACTAGTATTCACTACCATTGCCAGTACTACTACTACTACTACTACTAATACTACTACTACTACTACTACTGGTACTGGATCGCCACAGGCATCCGGCACTGATTCGTGTTCACTTAATGAAGACCAAAATAATAATGTTCGTTCATCAAGAAATAACAAGAAACAAATCAGGGTCACTTGTTTTCCTTTTCACCTCTCAATAGCAGGACGGAGCTGTCTGCTGGCCGGCCTCGTGTTCCAGACAGCCACAAAGCTCACCCCCCGCCAGGCAATTTTGTTGGCGGAAGGGCGCGGCGGGATTGGCGAGGAGGAGGGGCGAGGATGCAGCGATAGATGTATTCAAAAGATTAATGTCGTAATTCGACGAACTGTGTCAGATTTATGGCTCAAGAGGGACCTGCCTACTGGAAGGAAGTCTCGCTTGAGTTATGAGTCCTTTACTCAGTAAATAATTCTTCCCAATTACTTCATTTAATTAAGAAAAGCTCTCTACAAACATAAGCCGAAATGAAATTTTAATTGTTGATTTTCCTGATATTTAATTAATAATATGAAAAGATACAAATAAGTAGGACCAAACAAAAAAAATCGTACACGTTAACGTTTAAAAACGCGATTGAAAGAAATACAATAAATATGAGTTTTATATATATATATATATATATATATATATATATATATATATATATATATATATATATATATATATATATATATATATATATATATATATATATATATATATATATATATATATACTCGTATATATATATATAGAGAGAGAGAGAGAGAGAGAGGAGAGAGAGAGAGAGAGAGAGAGAGAGAGAGAGAGAGAGAGAGAGAGAGAGAGAGAGAGAGAGAGAGAGAGAGAGAGAGAGAGAGAGAGTCATTAAAGTAAATCTCCATCGCAGTAAAAGAGTAACTTGCGTATTGTTAGAAATTTTGAGAAACTTTTATTTGCACGCAGAGCACACCACCGACTTGTCAGTCTTACTCTTATTAAATCCTGAACAAAGCCGTCACGGGAATGCACTTGTAAAATCAAAAGAAAAAAAAATTGACGTAGCATTTGTACTACGCAATACGTGACAATTCATATGACTCCATTGGATATGCCGAGAAAAAAAAAAATATTAATCGTGCTAGCCATGCAAAGGTCACACAATACATTTAACACAGGACAATCGATGTCTGAAGCTACAAAACAAAAAGAAATAAAATCTGGCAACATAAATAATTCTCTCAGTAGCATTGGGTTGGGTACCATGACTTTTATGCAACATGAACTCTTTCTAGAATAAAACAAGAACAATGTGTTACTTCCTTGAGTGCGAATATTCATACTGATTATCACACACCATCAAGCAGGCAAAGCTGAGGGAAGGACTGAGGGACGAGGAGGGTGCTGGGGACAGATGACTGGGTGGGTGAGTGGGTGGGTGAGCGTCCGTATAGGGGCGGGGCAGGCGGATGTGGTGGGTAGGATGACCATTGATGCCCTCGGGACCCCACCAACCCACCCGGACCTACTCCTCCTTCCTCTCCTCCCTTACCCACTTCTATCCTATCCCTCCTTCTCGTCTCTCTTCCGACCCCGCTATCACAGCCTGAGGTTCATTTCCTCCCTTTCTTCGCCAAGATAAAGCGATATTTATGGTTCAAAAATATCTAGAGAACCCTCTAAGAACCCACCATTTATTTATAAGCTACAGTCGCGTATTCTTCACTTCTTCTATATCATTTTTATCACCTCTAACCCGCCATTCCCACCCTTCTCTTCCCTCCTCTTCCCCCGCACCCTCTCAGGATACAGGGGCTTGTGAAAGAAAATGATAGCGATAATCAAGCGATGAAAGAGAGTATCTTGTGACTAGGGCGGCTTGAATAGCTACTGTGTAACCTGTGTTTGAGAACTAGTAGTGCTGGGTGGTCGTTGTCTGTGTGTGTGTGTGTGTGTGTGTGTGTGTGTGTGTGTGTGTGTGTGTGTGTGTGTGTGTGTGTGTGTGTGTGTGTGTGTATGTGTGAGGCGGGTGGACGCGCGTTCGTTTTTAAAGGTGTATTAGAGAGCACAGTGAAAGATTTTTGTTTTCATTGTTGTATTCAAGTCTACACTCCTTGTTTTCGTGTGTGTGTGTGTGTGTGTGTGTGTGTCCCACACCCACATATGTATACAAGGACAACAGGTGCACATACACTATGTTCATGGAACGTGAACTAATTATCAACACTAATGATTTTGAATGCCCTTATTTTCTGTGGAAACTTATTAATATTTCAACGAATATATAATGTTTTTCATCTCACTGCATGAGTGTGGACATTAAAGAGGCGATGTGCGCCAGGCATCAACACACACTTTTAATTGTCCCTTTATTTGTTCTCTTATTTTTTTCTCTCAACACCTCAGGCAACCTTCTCTTATTTCTGTATGTGTGTGTGTGTGTGTGTGTGTGTACAAGTGTGTGGTATCGGGGGTAACACCAGGGGCTCTTCACCCAGGCGGTGGCTGCAGGTATCAGATTCACTCTCAACCCTTTTTTGTTTTGAAAGTTATTGTGAGCAGAAAATAGCCGTAGGGAGCCTTTGTGTATTGGAAGCGAAAGGTTTATTCTCCACATTGAGAGGACGCAAACGATTTCTCTTGTGGCCTCTTTTAGTACCTTTTTTTTTTTATATCATCTCACGAGGAGGGATGAAAAGATGTTTTGAATGAGGACGACCAGTTGTTGTGCGCACAATGAGAGGTTTGTGGCAAACCGAGGTAAAAATATGACGCGTAATGTACCGTTAAAATGAAGAGTGCATAACAGATTATTATAATCTTGAAATAAAAATGTTTTCTTGTGAAATGGGTTTCAGATAGAGGCAGAGACAACGCATTCACACGATACAAGTATTGATTTATCGGTCTAGCTATCTGCTTGCAAACTCACCTGAATGGAGTTTGAAAGCGATATTTTTTAACCAATATGCTATAATTCTGTTAAAAAAAATAGAGCAAGTACCTCCTCCAGGCGACGTAAAAGATACATTTCAGAGTTTTGTGACAAGTTTGGTGCTTCAGGGAGGGCACAAGTTGTCTCAGAGCACCAGCTGCCCTCCAACACCGAGTCCGCCAAAGCCCTCAGGACACTCACCTCACCCACGAGTCCACGTCTCTCTCCTCACTCGTCTCCCTCCGCCTTTACTCTCCTCTTTAGAGAAGCCCACACACTTGCTCTACTATTATCCTTCACCTCATCACACATTCCTAGCAGTACTCACCTCCCTTGCCAGCAGACTACACCTTACACTCACCCTTCATATTAGTCCAGGTTGGTTCACGCCTCCTCAACCTACGAGTGAGAAACTGAATTAACGGGCTTCCAGATCTCCTTATGTACCACTTGCTCAGTTGAAACACAGAACAACACACCACCAACCTCCATCACCCAGCCAGGCCAACATTACATTACCCAACCTCACAAATGAAATCCCGCTCCCTACCAGCCACAGTAACACTCTGGTACCACTCCACGCAGTACACAGTGAAGCCACTCTGCAGCTCAGCCACACATTCACACAGTACAGTCCTCCAGAGAAGCACTACATAGTACGAGGCACCCTTACACTCACTTCATTCAGCCACACTCTCCATCCATTTAGTCTCTGCAGCATGCCGCCGACACACATCGCTAAGTCCTCACACAACACCGCGTCCTTGATATATATTTAAGTAAAGCGATCATGTGATATTTCGTGTGACAGAAGATAAGAAGATTACGCATCCCTGGCGTGCAATGAACACTGGAATCTTTAATGTGTCCCCCTGTGTGTGTGTTTTTTTTTTTTTTCCAAGAAGTTGTGCGAATAATGTTTGTAATTATTGAAAAATCTTATATAACGCCGTCAGTGTTGTTTATTGCTACTACATAAACAAACAGAAGCAGCGTAATAGTGGTAGTAGTAGTGGTAGTAGTAATAGTAGTAATAGTAGTAGCAGTAGTAGTAGTAGTAGTAGTAGTAGTAGTAGTAGTAGTAGTAGTAGTAGTAGTAGTAGTAGTAGTAGTAGTAGTAGTAGTAGTAGTAGTAGTACAACAACTACCCACAACCACCACACATTACATACTACCTCTCTATCATCTTTAAAAAAACTGCCATGAAATAAAATCAACAAGAAAACTTGCTTGAGACTCGCATTACGTCGCCAGCACCCTCCGGTGAGCTGCGGAGTGGAGAGGGACTCAAGGCAGCGTCCTCGAGTCTTAGGTTCCAAGGCAACACTAGTGAGTCTCAGGTGCGTGACAAGAGCCTCTGCAAATGTACCTACAAGTGGCCCCTCTGGTGGCACTCCTGCTCTTCTTCCTGCTTCTCTTAGTCTTCTTTCTTTAAACCTCTGCCTTTTCTTCTCCTTCTCCTCTTCAACCTCATCGACTAGCTACTCGTCCTCCTCTTCTACTTTGTCCTCGCATTCCGCACATCCCTACCACTACCACTGCTTCTACTTTTACTGTCACTGGACTATGAATGATGATAGCAATACATGTGCTCTCAATCTTAATTACAATAACTAATGTTTATGCTAATATCAATCATGAAAAGTTATGAACGTGTTGCTTTCCTTAAGTCTATGAACGTGTTACTTTCCCTGAGTCCCATATGTTAACCTACTACGGCACAAATCACCTGTTTAAAAAGATGATGAAGTTTGAAGGGAAAAAGCCACGTGAGCGCCTGAGGGAGCATAGCTGTGTGCCGTACGAGTGTGAGTCTGTGGGCTGCCTGTGTGTGTGTGTTCGTGTTCGCTGTCTTTACGTCTCCAGCTTGCGTGTCTGTCCCCTAATGGACCTCCGCCTTAGTTTTTCATGCAGCGTATTCAGCAGTGCTTGTTTTGATGCAAGGTACACACGCAAACACTCAGACACCACAGGACTCAGGTGTGGAGGTGGCGCCACGTTCCCGGGGTTAGCACCTTTGGGTGTGTTAAGTAACAGGCAGAAGTTACGGTGAAATGGAACGTGCACTTCAAGGAGGGTCCTCCGGGGGGCTAGAGGCGAGGAGTCCGAGGAGGAGGTAGGAGCAGCAGCAGTAGCAGCAGGAGAGAATGAGCAGGAAGAGGAAGAGGAAGAGGAATAGTTACGAGAGGAGAACGAGGAGCAGATGCAGCTCTCAGACAAACAAAACTCTATTATTTCTCCCTCCGTTTTCTTCTTTCTCTCATCCAGTCCTCCATCTGCCTGCCTTTCTGTCTTTCGTCTGACGATTTTTCTTTTCATCTTTTCACTAACACCTCCCTCTGTACTCCCTGCGCGCTCCCTCCCTCCGTCCCCCTTTCCTTCCCCAACGAAGCGAAATGCGTTATATATTCAACATATTGCTCAGTCCCGCACAACGGCTATGTCGCATACGGAGGCCATGTCTTGCTGAGTTGGTCATGGCGACATTACTGCACCCCTGCATGTAACAATGAACCTTCAAGCCTATTCACAGAGGGGTGAAAATATATCTCTCTTTTCACCCTCTTTCCCACCCTCTGTACCTGTCAGAGTGGAGGAAAAAACTCTCATATTCATGGCCGTGAGCTTTGTTTGTAGACAGTAAAGAGAGTTTAATTCTAAGCTCCGACAGAAGGAAAAGGGAGAGGGATAATAGTGTTTATGTTGGGATTAAGTGATGAAGGATTGCTGTCACTGGGATTGGTAGTTTTTGTCCCTGGCCTCAATTTATGGTCCTGTCTTGAGGTACACTACGACCCGAGTGTGTGTGTGTGTGTGTGTGTGTGTGTGTGTGTGTGTGTGTGTGTGTGTGTGTGTGTGTGTGTGTGTGTGTATGAGAGAGAGAGAGAGAGAGAGAGAGAGAGAGAGAGAGAGAGAGAGAGAGAGAGAGAGAGAGAGAGAGAGAGAGAGAGAGAGAGAGAGAGAGAGAGAGAGAGAGAGAGAGAGAGAGAGAGAGAGAGAGAGAGAGAGAGAGAGAGAGAGAGAGAGAGAGAGAGAGAGAGAGTGTGTGTGTGTGTATGAAGATGTGAAGTTCATGTTTCCTGATGAGGAGGAATCAATACACACACACCGATGGTTACTAATCAGATCAAGAGAGAACGCATTATCTGCAACATGAAAGGCAGACGGAATATTGGCGAGGAGGCAGGAGGCTCAGGCAGTAAAAGGTGTGACGAGCCACTCACCACCCGGACGTCTTTCAGGTTGTCAAGTTTGCACGTTCATTGATGTGCAAAGTGGAGGAAACTTGCGTAGGAGAGAGGAAAAACTGATGTATACACTCCAATCCAGATTTTTTTTATGCTTCCTTTTACGAAATACACGTTAGAGCTACAGAGAATAAAAACAAGTAAGTTAATTTAATATTACTCGCCGGAGTGTTTAGTTGAGTGGCCAGGTTTTTTTTGTTTAGTTATATATTTTTCACTTGCCTTATACCACATGCATGCACGGTGCGTAAATACTCTCTTCATATCCGACTACACATTTTTCCCCACATATTTACTCGTGCAACTTCTGTACCAAGTTTTCAGCGCGTATTCTAACCCAACTATTCGCTGTCGTTAGTCGTTCCTTTCCCCTCTTCCTCCTCGCCACAAATCTCACCCCGACTCCCCCTTTCCTCCCTCTCCGATCCGAGGCTTTAAAGGTTACGAAACACCAACTCGCCCTTCTGCAGCGGTTTCATATCATCCTCTCCTTCCCTTCCCTTCCTCTCTCTCTTATTCTCTCACCTTCTCCCTCCCTCTCTCAACACCGATCCCCTTGTGCTCCTCCCCTTCTACCTTCACCACCGCTGCCTCCTCCACGTATCCACGGATCCCTTAATCGTGAGCTCAGGTAACTAAGCTCTTCCTGTTGTGGCCTTAAAAAATCACCTCCCCTTTGGCCCACATGACGTAAAGAAATTGGGAAGGAATATTAAAGCAAGCGAACAAATTAACCAAAGGGAGAAAAGAAGTGTGAAAAGTGTGTGTTCAAAGGATGTTCCTTAAGCGTCAGGCAAAAGATAAACTCTGATAATGAAAAGTGTAGTAGCAAAATTTAAAGTTAACGAAGACTCAGCGAGATGAACGGCTTCCAGGTTGTTTCTGAGGGTGCTCACTTGTGTGTTTGCAGGTTTTTGAAAGGATAAAAAGTTCTACATAAAGAGAGAGAACAAACAGAGAGGAACATATCACTTGTTCTAATTTTCAAATGTAAATAGTTATTCCACAGATGCTTGCTGGATATTTCAAATATCCCTTTTAGAGCGGACAGCTTGCCCGCGCACCCTTATAGAAGTGCATAATCATACCAGAGAGAGAGAGAGAGAGAGAGAGAGAGAGAGAGAGAGAGAGAGAGAGAGAGAGAGAGAGAGAGAGAGAGAGAGAGAGAGAGAGAGAGAGAGAGAGAGAGAGAGAGAGAGAGAAAGAAAGAAAGAAAGAGAGAGAGAGAGAGAGAGAGAGAGAGACAGAGAGAGAGAGAGAGAGAGAGAGAGACTTTGGCAATGTTCAGCGCTAATGCATCTAGTATAAGGCAATGCTTTACTTAGGGATCAAAGTTATGCCAATGGTGACCACGGAAGTAAAGCCGAAGTTTACACTCTCCCGGCACCACGCACGTCCATTATTCATTGCGTGGAGCACCAAACGAGTCTCGCTGGTACACAACATAGCCTGGAATTCTTTCAAATTGTATTAAGTTTTCAATCAGATTTATATTCATCATTGTTCAATACTTAAACTTTAGATATATTTCATTCAGCAACAACAAAAACAAAGTCAATAGTTTTCTCTCTCTCTCTCTCTCTCTCTCTCTCTCTCTCTCTCTCTCTCTCTCTCTCGGTACAACAACAGGAATAATATCATTTTCACACACACAAAAGAAATGCAAGAAAACAAAGGACATCTGAAATCCCTCCTCTATGCAGCAGTCCGTCCCCACACCTGACACTCGGCGCCCCGCCGCGGACACTCCCAATAGGAGGGTTTCCACCAGGCATTAGCCCTCGCGCCCGGGCACACACCGCCAACCCATTGCCCAGTGCGCCCTGACAACGCAGCTCTGGCTCGCGCTCTTTTCTGCTACTTTACTGAACCTTAACTCCGAGGATCGCACTCGTCCCCGCCATCCCCACATCCCCGAGGCTGGGACCCGATGTGTCGGCGGAGAAACAGCAGTCGTCCCTTCCCTGCCGATGTATGGATAACGGGAGGCTGTAAACCTGACGGAGGTTTTATCACTGATCTCCCTCGCAGACCATCCTCACGCCCCTTCCAGGATTTTCTTTGAGAGTTTATTGAGCAGACTGCGCCTGAGTTAGGAAGACGCTGGCAGAAAGATGGAAGGGTTAAGGGAGAGAGGTAAGGACCCAAAAACATTCGGGTGAGTTAAAGGGGAGAAGGACGACGACGGCGAACACACGAGGTATCAAGGAACAAAATATGAAAGAAAGCAAAAGTGTTAAAAGATAAAGAAAAAAAAATGACAGGCTCAACAGATGTTCTGTAGAACAGAACTACTAGAATTAATATTTTTCTTCATTGGACAAGTGACAGTGAAGGAGGAAGAGCCGCCTATGCACCCAGGAAAAAGGTAATTTTTGTTGTAGGAAATGTGATATGAGGCCCTGTCCAAGACTGATATTCTATCAGTGTATTACCAGTAACTCAAACTGGTCCATATATCATTCCAAATTAGTGTTTGTCATTTTACCTCTCTCCAGTAAATACAAC
Organism: Scylla paramamosain; assembly: GCF_035594125.1. Taxonomy (NCBI): domain Eukaryota; kingdom Metazoa; phylum Arthropoda; class Malacostraca; order Decapoda; family Portunidae; genus Scylla; species Scylla paramamosain. Next base: position 1,826,751 of record NC_087174.1, read on the forward strand.
AAATATATGTATAAAAAATAGCTGGGTATGCTAAACTCACGATCTTTAGTTTTTTTTTTTTTTTCATGAAATATTTCAGCTGAATTTGAAAAGCAATTAACTATTACATTGGAATCGTAAAAACAATTAAAAGGGGAAACCTTTAATTCTTTAGTCAGCGTTTTCCCTTTTCGCTATACAGATTTTTCATGGTAGTCTTTGCGCCAGTTGATAGAATAAATTTTACATCGTATAACAGGAAAGTCTGGTTTGAATTACTAAATGAATCCCATCTCTCTCTCTCTCTCTCTCTCTCTCTCTCTCTCTCTCTCTCTCTCTCTCTCTCTCTCTCTCTCTCTCTCTGTAATATATATATATATATATATATATATATATATATATATATATATATATATATATATATATATATATATATATATATATATATATATATATATATATGTAGCTATACTTCCATACTTCCAAGGTGTCCTCTCCGTCACAACCCACAATAGCGAGGACACTCGGCGCCTAAAGCTGTCAATACTGCCTGAAGAAGGACCCTCATACAGGTGTGGACTTCCAAGGGCGTCATTAGTCAGAACTACACCTGAGCCTCTCACCTGCATCACCCCTCCACGTGTCTCAAGTCAAACAACGATTGTACAAATTAAAAAAAAAAATAAAATGTTCGAGTTCATTCCACCATAAGCTTACAGTTTCACTGACGCAAAGACAAATATGTTACCATGAATGAATTAGTAGCAAACTGTGAAAACAAAAAAATGGTGTTTTCTGAGCTTAATAAGGTACACTTGTTACAGAGGCACAGGTTCATGAAATCAGTGTGTTATAGAGGAATATTTTACACATAATCAGTAAATGAAAGGAATTGTAATTACTTTTATATTACGTTGATCAAATTAGCTTTATTACACTATTTTATACAAAAATTATGCTCTGACAATCAGATCAACTAATGACTAACTAATTCATAAAACAAAATATACATAAAATGCGAGTTATTTACTCTTCAACGTTCATGTCACAATAAGAATAGGAATTCCTTCAGTGGAAATACTTTTCTTTATTCTTGAGAAGAAGGCAAGGCTCAAATTTTGTCTTAATGAGACTTTCCGATGATCGCTTATTACCGAGCTGCAGAAATCGACAAGATACTGTCAATTAGTACCGAGAGGCAACTCCTTGTTCGGCAGGACTCACAGACTCCTTCTTCGAGTTTAATGAACCAAAGATATAAATGAAATTAACAAGACTTTGGTGTTGTGAGAACCAGATCTCAATGGCTGCCATGGGTGAGGACCAAAATAAGCCATGTTCTCGACGTTGCTTCCACCAGCTCATCCCAAGGGTGTCTAAAGGAGAGGCTTTGGTGTATGAAGACGCTTTCTTGTTCTTGAGGCGCCTATGCTGCCTTCCCGCCAACCATAAACAACACACACACACACACACACACACACACACACTACATGCGGGACGGACTGGTTCTTACTAAAGATCATTATAACGCTCTGTATCACTTTATTTGTTCATACTTGTCCGCACACGGCTGCACGGCTCAGCAAATGTGATACACGTCCAGCTTAACGAATGAAAATAAGTTTTGTAGTACCAGAATGTGGGAGATATTTACGCGAAACAATTTTTATTCATTTGATAATAAATCATAAAGAAAATATGTTTCTGCAGTATGGAAAATAAACTAAAGATTCAGGAATTACTCTTCATTGCCAAACGTACAACTTTCGTGAAAAATAACGAATATTGAACAAATTCTTTTCACAAAGAAATAAATATTTCCTTCTAAAATGACTGTCACCTATGCTACTTTTGCGTCAGACAAAGACTTTCTCTTTTCCGAGGTGACTTTTAGGAATTGAGTAAAATCCAGAAAATGTGATTTTGTGGGAGAACTCCCCAAAAGTGCACCCACTCGAGTGACAGAGGTTGACGGCAGAAAACATTGCATTTGTGGCACTGGCGATGGAGGGAACAGTGGTGATAGTGGTGATGTGGTGGTGGTGGTGGCGGTGGTGGTGGCAGAGGTGTGTGTGTGTGTGTGTGTGTGTGTGTGTGTGTGTGTGTGTGTGTGTGTGTGTGTGTGTGTGTGTGTGTGTGTGTGTGTGTGTGTCCATAGTAGTGTCAGTTGTGATGGTGGGGGTGGCGTTTGAGGCGAAAAAAGTATTGGTGATGGAGGTGGTAAAAGAAAAACAGTAATAATAGTATGAGGTGAAGCATTATTAGTGGTGGTGAGGGTGATGGTGACAAGACATATGGGAATGTGGTAGTGGTGATAATGGTAATATGAATTTCGAAGATGGAGACCATGGTGGTGATGGTGGTAGTGGGGAAGGGATTCATCAAATGAGATCTCGCAGTTCATAATGGCAGTTTTGTTATTGACTTAAACCTGAAATTCAAAGCTTACTTGTACATACAACTTGAGGCAAAGAAGAAGTTACTGCTGAGTAGCGCTACGTATGCTGTGATGGAGGTTCTCAGAATTAGTAAACCTGATTCTCTCTCTCTCTCTCTCTCTCTCTCTCTCTCTCTCTCTCTCTCTCTCTCTCTCTCTCTCTCTCTCTCTCTCTCTCTCTCTCTCTCTCATCCGCTCACACACACGCACACACGCCACATCTTCGCGTGTAGCTCCGCCTTCCTAACACGCCCACGGCCACCAGTGATGAAGGCCTTCAAGTTCTCTATTATCCTAATGTGACGTTAATGCGATAATTTTCATTTCGAGTGGATTCATTATATTGCCATCTCGGCCACAAATGGTGTGTCGGAATGGTGGAGTGCTAGGGATGAGGTGGAGGGGAAGGCGACGCGAGTAGGATGAGGAAATGAGAGAGAACTAGAAAGCTAGAGAAAAGAAAAAGGAAAAGAGGAGGAGGAGGAGAAGGAGGAGTGGGCTATACCTTCTATTCATTAAGGAAAGAGCTATCCTTGCCAACCATTTAGCTAAACATCTCGTAACATTTCCAAGCACGGAAGACAAAATAACCACAGATTAAATACAATAACACTCCAACGTAGGTACATTCTCGCCTCCACACTCCTTCACTCACTCTTCCTCAACATCCATACTCATCACACCCCGCTACCACATGTACTCATACTTTGCTTTCTAATTCTGCACCAACATATACAGTCCACCTTTTCCTCCCGCAGCTCTCTCGGGTTGTGCTCCCTGTTCCTCGCCTCGTCATGCGTCCAGGCCATCGCGCGTGACTGCAATACGGAACCAGTGGAGCAAAGGACTAATGACGTGCAAATATGGCCTCTAAGTAACAAATGGGAAGAGTATGTCTAATGGATGATTGGCTCCCCATTGACGGGACACTGATGAGGTCAAATTTAGTGGAGGTTCTCGGTAGGTCGACAAACAATGTTGGGTTTTATAACACTGGTGATGGTGAATTTTGTTTTTATCTGCTGGGTAATAAGAATTTCTTCGTGCTGAATTTAATGTCTCTTCGGTTACTAAGTCAAGGAGAAATATTAGATTTTCAAAAGCAGTGCAACAGTCAAAGTCAATATTTTCGCAATGTTTCAATAAATAAATAAAAATTTGATATGAATGAGAGCGAGAAATCAAGGGAAAATACACAATATAACTGTTTATAACCAGGTTCAAAACTTTAATCCAATGACATCATGTTAACTCGATACTGATAGATACTAAACTATGTACGTAAATTTGTTACTGTATTCATTATAAATCATTACATGGGTGTTAAAACCAACACCGAACTTTGAATTAAATAAATAGTTGATCATGCGCGGAGGGAGATTTATTGACCGGCTAACTTAAATCAACAAGAATAAGCATCAAGACCTACAGTTGCGCCACATCACTCCTACCATAATTTTATTTTCTGTCACAACGGCCTTCACTAAAATTTGCTCTGCGCGTTCATAAACTGGCATGAACAAAGCAGATTCCATTAAACTCTGTCAGTTCATAGAGGAGTGAATTACTGAATTAGATTACAGATCACGCACAATATTCCTGCATCACAAAGCGTATTTTTCCAATTATGAAGATTGCCAGTACGAGAAGAGGGGAGGAGAGGGAAATAGCGAGGAGGGGGAGATTGGCGATTTAACCCGACGATGAAAAAGGGAAAACACAGGATAAGAAGAGATAAAAATAAAAACGAGCAGAAATAAAAGCTGACTGACCGTGGAAAAATGATATTCCCGAATGAACCACTCAAAGGTAATTAATTTTCATACAAAATAATTGTGATAATAGCCAGTAAATGATTCAGCAACACGAGCCAACGCTTTCATATAACCACAAAAACTGTTTATAATAAAAAAAAAATGATGAATAAAATCTACTACGTTACGGGATGGTACCTCTCTCTCTCTCTCTCTCTCTCTCTCTCTCTCTCTCTCTCTCTCTCTCTCTCTCTCTCTCTCTCTCTCTCTCTCTCCATTTCCCTCACTCACACACAAAACCACACACACACACACACACACACACACACACACACACACACACACACACACACACACACACACACACACACACACACACACACACACACGGCACTTATAACAACGTCCGCAACCTTCACGTAACTACAAAAATTAAAATGAGCAAAAACTACACGGAAAAACACACTGGCAATAGTACAATCCAGTAGGAATTACAGCAGCAAATGGAGGAGGAACATAAAAATAGAAGTGGTGCTGAAACCTGCACGCACCAGCAACAACCGTCCGTGGTGAAAACAACCCCGGGTGGAAATCAAGCGCATAATGGCCACGACAATACCATCTCCCGCAGTCGCCGAAATTGCTTTGAATACCAACCAACATCAAGTCGAATCTCGCCTCCCTCCAGATTACAGGGGCTGGAAGGTTAATTGCGAGGAGACAAGGAAAACACTGAAAACTAAGTGCGTGTCTTGCTCGGTGAGGCGTGTGTGTGTGTGCTGGGCCGTGTATGGGTGTTTGCTGGGGTGGTCATCGGGGCCTTGGGAAACTGCTCTGCTGTGTGTCGAGGAATGGATAGATGGAAGTTAATAGTTGAGATTCTAGGTACAGTCGAAGCATTAACTTTATTTATACACAAGAATGTTAGAGCCAAGTAAAGTATTCGGTGAGTTAGGGTTGAGAAAGAATCTTCCACACACACACACACACACACACACACATCTGGACAATTACTACGCATGGATAAGAAACTAAATAACAAATAGAGATGAGTACATCATCTAAATGTAAATTACTTAACATTTAGAGCTTAATAACTTGGTCTGAGGTGAAGTGAAGCAGAATGAAGCTTCGGTATCTCGTGTGTTGCAGCTCCACCGAACAAGAGCTTATGAATACTGAACCAATATTTGTGAAAGCTCGACTGAAAGAGCCACGGAGAGGCATTTGCATGTTTATTCAGCATTAGAGAAACAGGAGCGGGAGGCTGTGTTGAGAGCAATACAGCGGCGGCATTCATGGCGGAGAGGCCGTCTGTCCTCAACTTGTTGCTCCAATATGATCACGTTTCCTGATGCGTCTTTCCTTTCTCTGTTAGAAGCGCGTGAAGCGCGCGGGGGAGGAGGGAGTGAGCAATGGAAAGACATATTTCTCTCTTCGACATGTTTTATGGATTGCAAATATACGTTTCGGGAGATATCGTTCTTAGACGAAAATAAAACTTATTTATCTTCGCGTACACATCAGAATTGTGTGAAACTGATAAATGGTTCTTGAGACAAAGGATGTTATGGAGGCCAGAATTTCAGAGTTTGGGTGAAAACTTTAGCTTTCTATATTTTGGGCGTCATAGAAGACGCATGGTTCCCTGAATCGGATGATGTAACTTCTATATTATTTTTTTCCAAGATTTAAACGGAAAACAAGGGTCTGTTTGGGGAAATTTAAAGATTTTCGAGCGATTAAATCCTCCATCGCATCAGTTCTTCAAGTTTCCATATGCTAATTGCAAAAATATCAACAGAAAATCATTAATTACGAGTATATTGTATAGTGTTTAAAGGAGTACATATTTATTTTGTTTTGTAATGTTGTATTTCAAACAATAATTACCATAAAAATATGAAAAAAAGGAAATTTTTAGAGTACTATCTTTACAAGGGTACCGTATTGTACAGTATAATATTATGCAGCTGTGTATTTTGTGTGTACTGTAGATATATAATACCTATCACAGACAATATATCAGAGTACAGTTTCAAGAAAGGGGACATCCACTCCCTGTGTACCCCTGGTTTCTCTGTTTCACACCACAATAATAATGTACTGCACCACAAGGAGGGACTGAACAAGAGAAGCATTTCTGTAAAGAAACTCACCTCAAGAAAGAAGAGGAAGGCGGAGGGAGTTAATAGGGATAATACTTACAGTGCAGGAGGTCTTTAACAACTGCTAAGTGGGAGTAATGACACACAAATATTCAACAGCTCGTATCTCATAATTATCATCGCTACATATTGAAACTGTATCTCCTCCCAAAGTTACTAACAAATTTTAAATATGCTTGTTTTCCTGGAAAGAGAAACTTATAATTCAAAAGAACTATAGTTGAGAAATAATAATATGTGTGAGAATCAAAATTTTAAAGGAAAACTTTATGATGAAAAGCATGACAATTTAGTTCCAGTTTTACTTATCCGAAAATTTTGAAAAAAAAAAAAAAATGTGGAAGCAAAATTCACAAAAATTTAGTGGAAATGTTACACGTATAGCCATCTAACTTCTGTATAAGTTGTAAGCAGATTCTTTTTTTTAATGGAAAGGGGGAATTCTGACCTTAAAGGTCTATCTCCACACAAACAAAAGAACAACATGACACACGGGAACAAAAGGCAACACAACGTGGAGAAGGTTCCAGCCTGATTCACGGATCCACCAAACTTGAAATTTTGGTGATTTTGAATTTTATTCCAAAGTATTTTTGTTGGGGAGGAAAGGACAGCGGTGATTGATGAGGGCCGCTGCGACACTTCTGGCCTCGTTACTGGCCGCTAATGACGAGGCTCCGCGAAGAAACCTCGTTAGGAAGGAAGAGCAGGTAAAACGCGTTTTACACGGAACATCGCGCTACAACTGACTTAAAAAAAATATATGATATGTATCTTCTTCTAAATATCAGAATAGCAAAAGGACTAATATAAATTATAATCACTTATATAATTATGAAACCAAATTACTTCATATATATATTTAATTATATTAACATTAGTGTATGAAGCATTATCAGCTGTCGAACGCTTTTTTTTTTTTTTTATGTTTGAGGGAGGCCGGCCAAGAACAAACAAAATGGATAGAAAAAATGCTTAAGATGCAATTTCCCCCAAAAATATACAGAGGAATAAAAACCAAGACGAAGAAACCAGTTTATTTTCTGAAGTGTTTGTATAGTCTTCTTTTGAAACGATTCGAGTCAAAGGCAGGAAATATAGAAACAGGAGACTTTTAGAGTTCACCAGTAAAAGGGATGAAAGAATAAAGTGAGTGATTAATTTTTACATTAATGAGGTGGACAAAACAGGAATGCAATGTGTTGCCACGTCTTATGCTGCTAGAAAGCATGTAATACAAACCTATACAGTTAGCAAGTTCGGAGCCACAACAGTCACTGGCAGAAGACAAGTAAGAAAGTGGGAGTGACTTAGGCGTAGCGGCCGATGTCAACTAATTAACAATATTTCTGTTTCAATGACAGTTGTCAATTTTACCCTTGATGGCAACGTTAGTAGTGCTGTGTTTGGTGGTATAAGGCTAGCACATACTGCTACGGAAGTTTGTGTTAATTGCCTTCCCACGGCAGGAACTTCATGACTGCCTGTTTAATTCTTTGATGGAGGTATATCATTACCTGCGTCTGTACGTGCATCATGCAGTTCGCCCGGTAAAATTTCGTTCATGCAGATCTACACTCCTATTACCGAACAGTTTAATTACAGCCTACACAGACCTGACGATAATTTTTTGTTTGCGTTGCCGCTAAAGATCTGAGCTCACGCGGTCTTAGTCACGAGGAAGAGCGGACTGCCTGCTTAAAAAGGGGAGGAGCAAAAGCCTCGCTATCTTGCCTTGGGATGGGGTTACAACATCAGATCCCAGGCGGACTCCTAACACGAAAATACATAAATAAATAAATAAATAACATCAGTATTAACAACAACAACAACAACAACAACAACAACAACAACAACAGGACCACCACCACCACCAACAACAACAACAATAACAACCGCAACAACAACGATGATAACATGAAGCAATAATAATATGCAGGCGTTGTAGCGATGAAAGCATAAACAACAATAAAACCAGCATCACCATCAGCTGCAGTAGTAGTAGTAGTAGTAGTAGTAGCATCATCATCATCAGCACCGTCCATTCAGCTTAAATGTAATAGGGACACTAAAGCTCCACCACAACATTTACTAAGACACTGAGTAAACACTTAAAAGTCTCGTGCGTGCGACTATTGTTGTCTTTCTCATAATGAAGATGAAAAAAAAGACAAATTGGGAAGAATACAACACCCTTCTAAGTATCCACACCCACCCATCCACCCAGTCACACCCACACCCCACGCTATAAACACAACAGTGGCAGGGTGGAGCACCGCGTAAATTCCTCAGAAAGAACAGATAAATGCATCAAGTTACAACACAAGCAAACACACCAAAAGGTCCCCGCCGCAAGTTGTCAGCGGGTGTGTAAAGGCGGAACACGCGCAGTCGCCATAATTAAGAATGAAAAATCGTGAGAAAGAGATAAGAGGAAAGACCGATTCATAAATAACAAAGTAAATGAGAATGTGATTTTGAGATGAAAAATGACGACATATCAGCGCTTGGAACTTCTGAGAGAGGGGAAAAAAGTGTTTAAAAAGTAAAACGAAGTGGGTAAGGAAGAGGAAAGACTAAAGATGAAGGATACTTGAAAACTGTCGGAGGGAAGATATTATTATATATTTTCTCAACGGATTATTAGATCTGAGAGGAAAGAGGAGAGAAAGAGGCAAGGGAGAGAGGAGGGAGAACTGTAAGTGTAGGAAGCGGAGCATTGGAGCACAGTAAACAAATAAATCTTCATTCGTGGCGTAAAAATGACTTATTCTCTCTCTCTCTCTCTCTCTCTCTCCTCTCTCTCTCTCTCTCTCTCTCTCTCTCTCTCTCTCTCTCTCTTACGCAACTTCATCACCGTGCCATATTTAAGTTGAGATGATGGAATATTAAAGAGAAAAAATAGAATGGAGAGAGAGAGAGAGAGAGAGAGAGAGAGAGAGAGTGAGAGAGAGAGAGAGGAGAGAGAGAGAGAGAGAGAGAGAGAGAGAGAGAGAGAGAGAGAGAGAGAGAGAGAGAGAGAGAGAGAGAGAGTTCTAATTTTCTTCCCGGAGAGGTTCAATAGTAAGCCATGAGATTAGATGCTGACGAGAAAGTGAATAGTGGGAGGAAGAGGCAAGCGAATACCCTTACACAATAAGTAATAATTTCTGGGCTAAAATTCATATTTCTTGGATGGAGGAAGAGGAAGAGGAGGAGGAGGAGGAGGAGGAGGAGGAGGAGGAGGAGGAGGAGGAGGAGGAGGAGGAGCTGAGAGGTGATGATTATGATGATGATGATGACGACCATGGCGACGATGATAGAAGAGGAGGATAAGGAGAATGAAGAGGAGATGGAAGAAGGAAGAAAAGGAAGAGATGGAAAGAAGGGTAAATGTAGGAGAAGGATAGTGAAGAGTAATAAGATGAGGAGGAAGAAGAGATAAAAGAAAGAAGAGGAGATGAGAAAAGAAGGAAGAGAAAAAGGAAAGGGGTATGGACTGGTGGGATGAGGGGGAGGAAAAGAGGACAAAAAAACACTTATTGAAGGAGTTGTCGACGCTGAGGGCTCCGGAAATTGGCTGGCAGATGGAAAGAGGCTGATTTGTAAACATGAGCAGACGGCAGGAAATTGTCGGTATCAAGTAGTCGACGACTTTTCATTATAAAAGTGGATGATGAGATCTGAACCGCCTGTATGGAAATTATCCCAGGCGCTGCATATTACTTCCCGGCCTGCGAGACACGTTAAAGGGGGAAGAAAAAGAAATGAAGATATATATAAAATCATGTGTTATTGTGATTTTTCCAGTCGTCATATTTCATATTTTCTTTCCAGTGGGGCATTTTTTTTTCATTGTTCTTTTCTTATATTAGTTAACGAAAGTTCATTGATATTATTACAATCTTAATATATCATCCATTCATTTAAGTCTTTTCTGTCTGAAAATGTAAAAAAATTGTTCACAAATCGATACAACAAATAAACTGACGGTAAGTAGGAAAAGAATCTCTCTCTCTCTCTCTCTCTCTCTCTCTCTCTCTCTCTCTCTCTCTCTCTCTCTCTCTCGGTCTCGCAGGTATGCAGTATGTTAACACACACACACACACACACACACACACACACACACACACACACACACACACACACACACACTTGGGAATTAAATAAACTTTAAAGCATGAATAAAAACACAAGAGTCAAGAGAGCAAGGATCCTTGTAAGACATTATCAAAATCAAAACAGCAAAGTCTCAAAGTACAGAGATGTTTGCATTTGATTGTTCTGGATTAAAGATTCGTAGTTTTACTTTAATACATAGTTAAATGACACGATTCGATTAATGTATTACGGTTAATATACTAATAGGTAGATTTTATATCCAAAATTTTAGTGACTAAGTATTGAGTTCATGAAGCAAAATTAAGTTTTCCACTGAGCAGCGAAACCAAGTCTACATACACAGTACTCCTAAATGCCTCAAGTAATAGAGAAACGAAGCTATTGTAATTAAAACTTAATGGACACTCTAAACCGAACGCCTTTAACAGAAATTATCTTTTGGGAGCACACACACACACACACACACACACACACACACACACACACACAAAACTACGAAGTGCACATGCTAAAAATTAAATGACTAGACAAAGCAAAGTCTCGCGCGCTAATACCGTGCCACTGGGAACACTGAAGCGAACTACTATGAACTGGAACCGAACCCCTGTGAATCTGTACCTCCCACAGGACTCGCTCTCCCCCTGCCAGCACCACTCTGCAGCGCCCCTACCACTATCGCCACAAATACAGCTTTTATTCCCCGCAATTGGTGAGTGTCTGGTGCACCGGCCGTGGCGCGGCTGGGGACGAGGGAAAGGGCCTGACGCCGCCACGGTGGAAGGTTCACGGAATTTAGATTGAATCTGCAAATACGAGCGAAGCTGGAGCAACACCTGTTTTACTGAAGGCCGTGTGAGCTTTACATTACACTCCCTCTCTTTGTAAGTTTCTTCCCTGCACCATTAGAGCCATCCGCCATTGGATCTAATAGCAGCATAAACTTTATTTCATTAAGCGTAAGGTATTTCCTGTTTTTATGGCAATATGATATTCCATTACTGCAATTTTCCTTAAGCCTTCCATTTAACTGCATACAGCATCATGTGGAGCGTATGTTTCATTAACAGTTTTTACTGGTGAAGCAAGGGTAATGCAAAGCAACGCCAAGACTCAGATTACTACATAATTAATTCAACGCTTTGGTTCTGTTAAACGCAGTTCTGCTTCCACCATCTCAGAGTAAAAGCGTAAGAAAATTAAAGCAACCTCCTTAGAATACAGGAGCAAAGGCAATCACTGTGCTTGTTATTCAAGGCAGAATTTCGCGGAAAAGGAAACAATAATGCCGCGCACACTCACGGGCGGAGAGAGGCGTGGGTGGGTGGGAGGTGGAAGGGAGGGAGGGCCACGTGTAGGGCGGGACTTGCGGGCTTGGCTTGGAGGAGGAGCGAAACCCACAGGAGCTTAGCTTGAAGAGGTGGCGGTGATGAGGTGTGCGTAACGGGAACAGGAAATGAAAGGATTACAAAGAAAGGACAACAAAAGAGGTGAGGTGAAAGAGGGATGCAAACTCCTCCTCTGATACAAGCTCGCCTAAGGAGAGCTCGTACTATGAGATCAAACACAAGAGACTTACGGTGCAACAAGGAATAACATGAAACATGACTTTCTAACAAGTTGCGTTCAGAGTTGCTGCAATCCCCAACTTACTTCACATAGAGGGTGAATTACATATATCACTCTTCACTTTGGCTTCTGTCTCAATTTCACGAGGAGGGAAGATGAGGGTGCGTGTGTGGAATGCGGGTGTGAACGTTTGGTAAAGCAGCTGCTGTGGGTGAAGTGGGGATGGACGCAGGGTGATCGGGTAACGCAATGTTGGAATGTTTTGGCCTTGGTGACGAGTGTGGAGGTGGCGGTGAGTAGAAAGGAAGGGTGGCCTACCCTGCTGCGATCCTGTACTGATGGACATCACTAGCATCCTGACACAGTAGGAATGAATCTCATATGTAAATGTTAAAGCTTCTAACATGTAATATAAATACGATTTCATCACAATCAGTGGTACTCAATCTTCCTGATAATATTTATCCCTTCCAGCGTCTCTCTCTCTCTCTCTCTCTCTCTCTCTCTCTCTCTCTCTCTCTCTCTCTCTCTCTCTCTCTCTCTCTCTCTCTCTCTCTCTTGGTGTTATCAAAGAGGTCTTACTTCTAATTAATAAAAAAAACTTTACATACGTTTCCACAAGCAAGAACACTACAATTTCATATAATAAGATGTACTTTTGAAATGTCATGCAAGACCGTCTTCTCGTCATCATCATAATAAAAAAAAAGGTGGCCCTCTAACATCAGTTGATTCAACAATGCCTGCTATAAAAGAAACACTTACTATTCCATTGCAAACCATCCTTGCTACCAACAGCGCAACCATAGTTATTAAAAACATCACCATACATAGATACCACAAGCGTCACAATATTCCACCATCATAATCAGCTTATACTATTACTTCCATCGCCATCTACCCGCTCTTACCACCAAAACCAATACCACAACCAACGCAGTGACCATGAACACCACTACCACCAACTGTCTACACACAGCCACCACCACCGCCACCACCACCACCACCACCACTACAGCCACCATAGCCATAATCCCACATTTGTACCACCGTCACCAAAACCTTCCATCACCTACTCACCATAACCATCACAGCAGCAGCAACACCATCAACATAATCATGCACCACCACCACCACTTCCTCTACCGCTCTCGGCTTAATGGCTGTGTCTGCTAGTCTGTCTGTGTTAATTTGAATTAAAATCCTATCAGTGTCCAGCTGGCGGTCCTCCCCTCGCTCAGCCTGACATACACCGCATCCCCCTCCCCTCCACCACACCCTCACAACGCACTCTCCCTTCCCTCCACCACACCCTCACACCACTCCCTATTCTCTTCCACCACATCCCACCACCACACCCTCACACCACATCCTCGTCTCCTCCACCGCACCCTATCCCGTCTCTCCATCCTCACATCATCATCCCCTCCCTCTATTCACCTTCGAGTCCCTTTGATAATTAATTCCCTTCACACACACACTCATTCGCTCGATCACTCGCTCACTCGCAGTCTTCCCATCACCTTGAAGAGCCACGCCTACCATCGCATATCTCATTTATAATTATTTGAAGACTCTAACGGGTTTCTCTTTCTCTTTGTTGGTCTGGTAAATATAAATACACTGACTAAAAGCAGAAACGGAACCCGATAAGAGGTGGGTAGATCGATAGAAGGACAGATACACGGAGAAAGAGATAAATACAAGCAGGATAGATGAATATGTAAATAGATGAAACACATACTGCAGATAATCATACATACATACACATAAAGAAATATCATAAGCTAATACAGATAAAAAAGAAAAAAAATCATATAAAACAACAGTATATCAAGCACCATCGCAATAATCTGTGAGTACGTACATTAAATAAACTCGTCGCCTTACGGAGGTTTTTCTATTTGTCTTCCTACAATACAATAACGTAAGGAGCAACCTTAAGGAGCAACGTAAGGAGCAACGTAAGGACCGTCATACCTTTAACATATAACTATGATGGATTTTCAAGCTTAAGATATCACCACTTTTTAGAATAATATAGATCTAATTACAATAAATGGTTGGACAAAATCTTTAATCATTTCACAAAAAAAATCATCGTAAAATTCACAAAATATCAATTACTAAAGTACATATTCAAGCTTATGCCATCACCAATTGTTAGAATGAATATACTGGATGTAATTGCAGTAGGTGGGTAATTTGGGATCTTTAATCGTTTCATAACAAAAAGCATCATCGCAAACTTCATAAAAACTCTCTATTGATAGCCAGAACAAATTCAATTCACGCTGTGGTATTTAAAAAGTTTAGGAATACATTATATCACTCAGCCTTTCTCCCACAACACACCCACCCACACACTCAAACACGCCCACTCACACACACCCACACACACACATATCCACCCACACCTGCACCCAGACACACATCATTTTTACCTCGCATCGTCGGAAACCATCGCCCTGCCAGTCCCCACACACGGAGAGAAAAGCAATTATCATGCAGGTTTATTCTTCGGGAAGGATTTGAATGCATATTAAATTAGTACATTAATTCATGTAGCTTATCTCGAAACTTTTACGTACACCCGTTGGCTACACGGCTCCCAGATTATTATTATTATTATTATTATTATTACTATTATTATTATTATTATTATTATTATGATCAGTGTTGTTATTGTTGTTTACTACTACTACTACTACTACTACTACTACTACTACAACTACCACCATCACCACCACCACGACCACCACCACCACCACCATTAATAAGAACGCCAGTGATCAAGAATACAAAGAATATTAAGCATTGCAGATATATGTATATGATTTCGTATTTTATATTAAAGCATCAGAAATATTAATAAGAATTCAATTACTTTGTTGAGGTTATTTTTAAAGTGAGATTTAGTTGCTTTTTGCTTTCCTTTGTCTTCAGCTTTTTGTAGTTTACGTAAAATAGTCACTGTCTTTGTGTTTTTTCTTCACTCTTTTTAAGAAGAAAGACTCGATTAAAATTAATTATATGCCACCTTTGTGTGTGTGTGTGTGTGTGTGTGTGTGTGTGTGTGTGTGTGTGTGTGTGTGTGTGTGTGTGTGTGTGTGTGTGTGTGGCGCAGCACATCGGCAACTCAAGCCACTTTCAGTCTGATCGACGAAAAGCGACGATCACTCGAGAAGCCTTGAACCATAATCCGTGAAAAATAACACTGAAAATGACGTCATTCGGCCGTCGCCCTTCAGATGAGTCGTTCATTTTTCATTCTATTATTGAATTAATTTTTTTCATAACGCTTCCTTTCAAAACGTTCTGGAGGGAGAGAAGAAGGGAGCCAGTGAGCGCGAACCTGCTACCAGATGCTGACGCGGTGCAAGATACGACGTCCTCTACGGTGGCACTGTCTCCCTCTCTTCCATTTCCCTGATTGGGCTTTATTTACCATTCAGAGAAGAAGTTTTTGCTCCCACACACTCCGCTGTGATTGAAGACGAACCGTCTTAGATGCGAAACAGAAAAATAAAATAAAAAATTCTGAAGAGCATAATGCGTGGAACATATACTCAGGATTGAAAGCCACATCGCTAGAAACAATCTGAACTTAATTGAAGTGTTTGTGTATGTTAAAATCCTACGTACAATAAAACGAAGAAGCAACATAAATAATGAAATAAATATGTATGAAGGCGACGTAAGAACTGAAAAAAAACACTATACAACACAACTGTGAAAAGATCTTGGGTGTAAGAACTAAACAAAAACACCATATAATACAGTTTTGAGAGATCTAATTCGAAATGTAACAAAACAGATAATCCTAAAAAAATATAACACAGAAGTTCCAAAGCTTGGGATGAAACACAGCAAAAAGTACAATCACATTTAAGAAACGTATACAATAGCTGCCACTTCGATTAAAGACACTCGTTCGTTTCCCAAAGACACGCCCTCATTACAGCCCCTTACAATAAATGGGAGCCGATTCCGATTGGATGGTAGGCGAGGGGAAAAGAAGACAGTACTGACAACACCCGGGGAAGGCAAGAGGCTTACTTCAACGAGTAAAAAATAAGGAAACATATAGAGCAATTGTGAAATACAGGAATACTGCTGGAAAGTAAGAGCCACCTGAGCAGCGACGAGAAATAAAATGATGTACAGATAAAGGTAAAGCTGAAATTAAATGATAAAACTGAAACTATTGGTGCGAAGTATGGGAGCTGAGAAAGACGAAACGAAATGAAAGAATTCATCTAAGAAAAAAAAAAAAAAGGAGAGAAACTACCTACAAAACGGATAAAGGACGAGCTGGAATGACTGGAATGTTACTGAGGAGGCTGAGCTGAGTACAGAACTGCCAACTGCACACCACTATGCGATCCTTGTCTTGGCGAGAACACCACATTACAGCAAACAAGTCCGAAGTACGAGTATGTCAAAGGATGCTGCTGGTGACCCCATTCTGCTTTGCATTTTAACTACGAAATATTGACAACTGGGAGCGACTGTTTTTAATTACAGGTCCCTCTCTGTTTTGAGCAGCTGCGGATATTAAAAAGAAATGCTAACTAATCGCAAAGGGGAGTTTATGTTAAGCAGAATCATAAGGATGTCAACACGTGCTTCCCTCAGCTGGCGGGTTGAGGGATGAGGTCGCCAGGGAAGAATATCACTATTTCTGCTCCCGCGACTCACTGGCTACTGCTGAGGAAGGAAGGACGCAAGTAAGTTCCGGGTCAGTGAACACATCTTATGACAGACAGGAGGAAAAGAAAGAAATCTGGGAAAGGAGAAAAGGACCGAAATCGTTGTAGCCTCCCTACCTGCGTTCGTCTGTCTGTCTTTCTCTCTCTCCCTCTCCCTCTCTCTCTCTCTCTCTCTCTCTCTCTCTCTCTCTCTCTCTCTCTCTCTCTCTGGGGGCTTCAAAAGAAATCATATATATTGAAAAGATGCTAATGCCTTAAACGATACCAACACAATACAAAAGACACCAAGAAACCCAACAAATTTTATCGAACAAGCCAGTAAAGAAAAGGGTGAAGACCGGAAAACACCAGTCAAGGTACAGAACATTCTCACCCTCAAACATCGGTAACTCCTTGCGAGAAAACCAATTCGAAAGAGAGCAACATCAACTGCAGGATAAAATAAATACCATTCGCCATATAGCAGCCAGCAAGCACTTCATTGCCTCTTGGTCCGGTGAAAATTTCTCGAGTACTGAATAAATGATTGTTCAATAGCCACACACATCCTATTTACCGAGCAGTGTCAACATCGACCAGCGCGAGTTTATCAGACCGATCAGCACGCAAATACAACGTGAAGTGGACGGAGAGAAACGAGGGAAGGGAAGGAGGGCCGAGAATAAGAGAGGTGGGAGAGAGGAAGGAGAGGAGACGAGTGGAAATCGGAGGGGAAAGGAGGAAAACGAGGGAGTTTGAGAAGGAAGTAGGGGAGAGGGTGGACACAAGTGAAAGGGGGAGAAGTGGAAAGAGGAGAGCGAGCGAGCTAGAAGGAGGGGAGAAAGACAGAAGAGTAAGTCGAGGGGAGGGAAGGAACGAGGAAGGGAGCGAGAGAAGGGGAAAGGATTGGGAGGTGCAAGAGAACAAACGAAAAGAGAAAGAGAGAGAGAGAGAGAGAGAGAGAGAGAGAGAGAGAGAGAGAGAGAGAGAGAGAGAGAGAGAGAGAGAGAGAGAGAGAGAGAGAGAGAGAATAACAAACTTGGGTGGAAAATGTAAGGAAGAGCTGAGGCAAAGGAGAGACGGAAAACAGAAATAAAAGAATGATAATACAAAGAGAGAGGAAATGAGGTGTAGACAAAGGCAAAGCGAGGAAACTGTAACAGAATACATATGGAAAGGGAAAACATGGAGAAAAGAGCATCCGGAAACTACATGTAGATTAGGAATTCAATCAATCAAAAATCAAGTGCAAATAAGAGAGAGCAATAAAATATTACCCGCACACTTTATGAACAGCAGAGAACGATGAATCAAGTCAATCATTTCTTAGTCCAACTCATCACAGTATTGCGTGCATTATATAGAAACTAAACTAGGCAGCTTCTGATTTTTCTTTTGGTTTTCCTTTTTGGGAGTGGCATTATGAGTGTTTTTAAACTCATTTTTGTGTCCTTGGTCAGGCTCCCCGACACGTAATAAAAAAAAAAAAATTGCTGCCGTCCACCTGGTGAGCGAAAGGCAAAATATCTTTACTTTCGCATTCCATGGTTAGATTTACCTTTATACCACAATATAGAAAGACATTCTCAACCTCAAGAAATAAGCATAAATATCAAAGTAAATATAAAAGGCAAGGGACCTTCAAATATTAAAGCCGTGATCTCTTTTCCGAAAGGAGCGCTCGTAAAAGTTTAGTCTCAAGGGACGTTGAATGTAAGAAAAAAAAAAAGCGTTTAAAACTTGACCATTTCGGCTCTCAGCAAGGTACATGCGTGGAGGAGAAGCAAAGAGACTCGGAAATAAGACGACAAGCCTCTAATCCGCCTCGACTCTGACGAAAGCACTAACGGTAAAGCCATAGCAGCAGCGAACCCAGGTAAAGTCACCCACGACCTTTTTTTGTCTTTAATTCGCTGCCTGCCTGCCATTCGTGAACAAAGAGCAACATTTATTCCCATCTGATGACAAATTTATTTGATCTAATGTATAATTCTGGATGGCGACTGATGATGCTTATGATACTGTGGTAATGACGGCAATGTTTTTCACGGTGGTGGTAACTGGATGGTGACAGAAGTTACGGTGATAGTAATAGCAGTAGGAGGAAGAGATTATGTCAACACTAGTGGAATGACAATGGGAGTTACAAACCAGGAAGTAATATCATGCACTAACTGGCCACTGTACACATCGCTACATCTTTGCCCTTCGCTCTACTGACAATTTTCATTCATCACATTGCTCTGGATGTGGTTACGTTCCTCTGCCGTTACACAGGGTCGCCGAGTACTCGTTCACTCACTAACTCAAGGTGGAGGGAGAGCGAGTTGGCTGAGGATCTCTTGTCTCTACTTCACCAAATTGCTGGTAATGTCAGGATGCAGCAAAGTAATGAAGCAATCACCAATTTTACTCACTTCATCAACACACACAAGAAAGGGAGTAAAAAAGTAATGGCAAGACAAAAACCATGAAAATTCTTAAGCCATTTTTCACGCCGCTGTGACTGGTGAACCCTGGAAAAGGATCCCTTAAACCACACTCTTCCAGCGCTGCCGCGGATGACTAGCTACGGAATTCAGCAGAGATGGGAGATTTCTAGCGACATCTGGCACCGCCATCGGCAGGTTTCTGGTGCTTCACCTGAGATCTTCACCGCGATCGACATCTGCCAAAGTTTTAATGACGAGCAAAGACTTTGCAGGTGACCCAGCCCGACGTCTCACGGAATCTTAGTGTTGCCACGGCGAGGAAAAGAAGAGCACCTCAGTGAATAGACTCTCTTTTACGGAAAACAATAAATTATATATATATATATATATATATATATATATATATATATATATATATATATATATATATATATATATATATATATATATATATATATATATATATATTGTTGATGTGGAAATTCGTCCTGCACTATAAAACAACGGAGAAAGCGTGCTTCCAAAGTTATTATGCATTACAGGAACCAAGACCTGCACTGAAGTTTTATCACAACAATACTTTTCCGATTGGATGTCTTTTCCCGAATGTTACCGTGAACTTTCGGAATCCCAAAAGAATCCCGTCATACCCGCACACGAGAATGCAGTTATGCATTTTCTATACGTTTAGTTGTAAGTAATGGGAATTTTTATATAATTCCTTCTAAAAGAAGTGTTCAAGAATAAGGTTTGACAATATATATTTTACTACATGCTCGTCACTGCAGCCACAGCAATGTATAAATTTTGCATTCTGACACTCCTAACGGCTTAATGCGTTGCAGTAATTCCCAAGGCATACGAAACTCTGGCAGCCTAACATAATGAGGGAGAGAGGCAGCCGCTGCCGCCTCACCAGACAGCAATGTATAACACAAAAATTTTGCATTCTGACACTCCTAACGGCTTAATGCGTTGCAGTAATTCCCAAGGCATACGAAACTCTGGCAGCCTAACATAATGAGGGAGAGAGGCAGCCGCTGCCGCCTCACCAGACAGCCACCGCCACCCTCGCCTGCCGCTCTGATGGAACTTTCGGCCTTGACGTTCTCGGACTGTGAGGCTCAGAATTTGTAACAGAGGAACTAACTCCCTGGTGGCGGCGATTAATCTGCCCCACTGCGCCGGGCCGGGACAGTAATCCCCTCCTGACCCAAACAAATGGGAGGAGGAATCACAGGGACAGGTGTTGAGAGGGGGAAGGCTGGCGGCCCCTTTCCCTTGCATGCCGTATATACATATTCAGGCGGTGCAGGGTCAAGGGAGTCGCTCTATCAATTACTGCAAACGGTTTGATACCTCGCCTAGACACACTTCCATTCCCTCATACAATTCTTTTATACATATTTTACTTTCAATATTTGTCTCAGTTTTTCCAGCCCCTATCATAGCTGTCTATTATTTTGTTGTTTCCGTGCATAATTTCATCTTCATCTAGATACATTTATATTTCTTCATTCAACCTGTTTTCCATACATATTTTCCTTCCATGTTCCTCTCATCGTTTCAAGATACCATCGTTATTGTTTCTGTATTATTTCTACGTGCAATTTCCACCTCATCTAAACAGAATAACATTTCTAAGTACATTTTTCCTCGCTTACACACACTTCCATTCCCTTAATTGTTTTCTTATACACATTTCCCACGCTAAACTACTTTTCACTTTCCAGGACACAGCTTTGATTATGTATCATCATTATTTTTTTTTACTGCCATAAGTACGTAGTGAAGTCTCTTAGTACTTTTTAAATCCTATTGTTCTTACTTTTTTGCCTTTTAGGTCAATGAGCCTGCTTATGTTCCTGTTAATATTTTATCTATACATATTTTCTCTTTTTTTTTTTTTTGCAGAAGTAACAATTCCACGTGGCTTTTCGCTTTAAAACTCAAGCTCGGAACAAAAAAAATCGTCAGAATTTGCTCCCCTGGTGAATTTGCCAATTTCACACAAAACTTTTCCGTCTGCCAGCGTCTATATCCCCACTCTGAGCATTATATTTTGGATAAAGCCGTTTTTATTGTTATTTCTGATTAAAATTTCAGATCAAAAGTACACGTACTGGTTCTCTAATTAGTAGACGTGAATGTTGTCAACGAAATCCGCGGCGAGCGTAATTGTTGTTTTTGTTTTTGTTTCACTTTGATAATCTACACACTTTGTGAAATTAAGATGAAAATTTATATAATGGGATTATTGAAAGGCGAAGAGAAAGAATACCACCACCACCACCACCACCACCACCACCACCACCATGACCAACAACAACAACAACAACAACAACAAGGAGGACGAGGAGGAGGAGGAAGAAAAAGACGAGATGAAAAAAAGAGGAAGAGAAGAAGGAGAAGAAGGATGTGGAAGATGAGTAGGAGGAGAGGAAGTAGAAAGAAAGATGAACAAGAAAAGAAGAAAAAAAAATTAGTCAGAAGAGTTCAATTACCAAGCTGATTTGTTACACTCAAGACTCGGGAAGGAAAACCTAATCAAAGTTGCCCCTAATGATATTGCACTTACTTAAGTTTGTCTGAGCCGCTTTGGAGGAAAAGTTAATCCCTACCCAACTCCACCACCACCACCACCACCATCACCACCATCACTACCGCTCCGCAAAGACCCAAGTTGCAAACAAAATGGAGAAGAGAGAGAGAGAGAGAGAGAGAGAGAGAGAGAGAGAGAGAGAGAGAGAGAGAGAGAGAGAGAGAGAGAGAGAGAGAGAGAGAGAGAGAGAGAGACGGATGGGGATGAACTAATATCTACTAGTACTCGTATTATCATTATTATTATTATTATTATTAGTAGTAGTAGTAGTAGTAGTAGTAGTAGTAGTAGTAGTAGTAGTAGTAGTAGTAGTAGTAGTAGTAGTAGCAGTAGTAATGATAATAATAATAATAATAATAATAATAATAATAATAATAATAATAATAATAATAATAATAGTAATAATAATGGAGTAACGAATATGCAAATGTATGTAACCAAAATATATAGTTTCTTCTAACCGAAATTAAATTAAACAATATAGTAATTTCCACGTAAAAACTAGATCTGGACGAAGTAAAGAGCTATTTGAGATATCAGTTCATACATTATCACTTAACATAAAGACAAATCTATAAAATTCTCTTTGATCGTGCTCGCCTGCATGTAAGTGATCCAGAGGTCAAGGTTTCCGCTAGTCTGATTCCATTAGCAATATCACTGATGGCACGGAACACTGACACCGGCACACTCCGTACAGTAATGGAATAGTTCTTGTGATGCGTGTGTCTGATTGACTTGACATATAATAATTCATTTGGCTCATGTGATCTGCCTGCCTAAAGGTATATATTTGTTACATTATTTTTCGCCACCCTGCCTCCTTACATGGGAGGGCTCAGTTCAGGGGGGAAGCATAATCGGCAGCTTCCTTTCATCAAAGTGTAGGAAGCAGCTTTGGGGCGGCGGCTGCCCTGGAACTTTCATGGACTTAGCAGCGCACATTCTATTATTTTTGTAAGAACAAATCCGCTGTCTGGTGGGGAAGCCTGGAGTTGCGAAAACCTCACCAAGGCTTATTTATTTATTTATTTATTTATTTATTCATTTTCATAAATCTTACCATGAACTTAAGGGAGTAAAGTTATTTTCTCACTAAAATTTCAAAGTAACAATATTGAATATGATGATGATGGTGGTGATGATGATGATGATGATGATGATGATGATGATGATAATGATGATAGAAATAATAATAATAATAATAATAATAATAATAATAATAATAATAATAATAATAATAATAATAAGCGAAAACACTGATGAAAAAGAACATCATACTTACACATCTAAGCTTGTTTCCTGCGCTGTTATATTTCAGTCAACGAATCACCAACAAAGACGAATATATTCAAGAACAGGCCAGGAAAAATAGCCACTGAACTGACCGAGATGAGCATGTGTGTGTGTGTGTGTGTGTGTGTGTGTGTGTGTGTGTGTGTGTGTGTGTGTGTGTGTGTGTGTGTGTATGCGCCGGTGAAAACCTTACATGTTGCCGGTACTCCTCGCGGCCAATATTGTTTGCCTCTGTAAAACTTCAGGGGATCTAAAGTGAGTGTAAGTAATGAGTTGGTCTCCCTGGGCGGCAAGTAAGTGGTTGCTAGCTTACGATCTCACCAGTGCAAGTGGATGAGTTACATACAAGACGGTGGGTGCCCTGCCCTGCCACACTATGGGTATCCGCTCCCTGGCTCACTCAGTTTTATTTATCACACCGCCACTCACTCCTACCAATAGCCTTGCCGGGACATTTATTAATACGTATATTTTTCAGTACACCTTAGTAATGATGGAGGGCGGCAGTTCTGAGAAAATGATTATGAACACACTTCGTTGGGGAAGACACGTTTCAAGATGGCACTTAGAATACAATACAAAATCAAATTAATTAAAAAACCCACGTCCGATGCTCTACCTTCGCCATGAGCAATATAACTCTCCTGGTACAAAGGTGTGATAAATTGAGACTACGGAGCAAAGTAGATCCATCATACAAGTGTGTCGCTGTAGCACGGGGAGGAGGACGGTGAGGTTCGGTCATCAGGGGGCAAAGAGTGTGCTCAGTGCTCTATGCGTCATTAAGCTTCATCCATAAATCATAGACAAAATGGGCAATGAATTTTCCATGTCATCGTTTCATGCCATGTGATGTGATAGGTGCAAATGTATCACCGGTGGATTAAATCAATTTACAGCGGGGCGGGAGTGACAGAGTTCCCGCTGCCCAGGAGCTGCCGAGGAGCCTGCTTCTCCTGGCCACCTGAGAGAGAGAGAGAGAGAGAGAGAGAGAGAGAGAGAGAGAGAGAGAGAGAGAGAGAGAGAGAGACAACGCACTTACAATAACATATATACGAGTACACATGCACTCCATCCTTACTCCTTCCCTGTTTACGTTTGTGCTTGCGTGTGTGCGTGCGTGCATCTCTCTCTCTCTCTCTCTCTCTCTCTCTCTCTCTCTCTCTCTCTCTCTCTCTCTCTCTCTCTCTAACATAAAAACAACTCTGCAGCAAGTCGTGCATAAACTGACTGCCACAAAAACTAAGTGACAACTAAAGTGAATGTTCCGAGCGTGGCCTCGATTGGCGATGATAAAAACATTATTCATATCAATTATCACCAGTCATGATTTAATTTACAGTATGTTTATGACTACTTTTTTTTCACTTCGCGATTCTAAAAATTTGTGCAGATGTGTATATTTGCTTTTCTGTAATGATGATGATGATGATGATTTATAACTTCACCTAACCTCACTTCAACTAACCTAACCTAACCTAACCATTTACATCCTCCTTCTCCTGCTCCTCTCCTTCTTCTTCTTCTTCTTCTTCTTCTTCTTCTTCTTCTTCTTCTTCTTCTTCTTCTTCTCCTTCTTCTTCTTCTTCTTCTTCTTCTTCTTCTCCTCCTCCTCCTCCTCCTCCTCCTCCTCCTCCTTTTAAGCATACATATCAAACGCTGTAATGGTTAAATTATAATACTGCGGTACGAGTATATCCACATAATAATAATAATAAATAAAACAAATTTAAAGAACGAATTGCTAGTTCCACATTACAGTATTTAATGACGCATAATAGTTTGCCGTGATAAAGTCATTACGGAAACCTTTGTTACCTGAAACAGACTTAATTCTCAAGCCATTAACGCACGTAATGGGAGGACACAAGAGTAAGGCGAGGCGCATCTTACAAACTGTCCTTGCCACCGATTCGAACTATATAAATATTTTCAGCGTCTGCAGAATATTCACTACGAGAATATTGTTGCTATTGGTCTCTCTCTCTCTCTCTCTCTCTCTCTCTCTCTCTCTCTCTCTCTCTCTCTCTCTCTCTCTCCTCTTATGTCCACCACAACTGAGGATAAAATATGTCCATCCGTCATTTCTAAAGGCTACAGTGGCGTAAGAGGAGCAGACAGTTATTAAGATCTTTCAGGTACTTCACTCAGGTAATCTATCAGTCTATCATGGTAGGGAAAGGTATTTTGCAAAAGTCTCATTACATTTGTACTTTCAACTATTTCACATTAATGAACAAGAAGTGCCTTAGGAAACCACGTTCATACTTGAATTATAACTCAGTCAAAGTATACTGCACTGATCATATATCAATACTTGTCATCCAGCACATAGATAAAAGAATACAATACATGAATCCTCTTTTTTTTTTCAGAACAGTACATAAAAGGGACACATTACATTAAGACCCATTACCATGTGTACAGAAGTGAGATGTTAGTCAGGTCTCAGGATGAAGGATAGAGAATATGGTAAACAGAAATGGTGAGGCTATGGAAGAGGGGCGGTAGAAGATAAAAATGGTAGCTTATACATTTTTCAGGATCAGTAATAGGGTGAGGGATGGGGAAAGCAAGGGTTGTGGGAGGACTGAAGTGTTGGAAGGGAAGCACAACAAACAGGGGAGCAGATGAGGGAACACAAGGGCATATACCGTATTTCTGGAAACTATATTTCTCTCTCTCTCTCTCTCTCTCTCTCTCTCTCTCTCTCTCTCTCTCTCTCTCTCTCTCTCTCTCTCTCACGTATATACTCGTACTCTGCACTGTATTCCCTTAGGATGTAATCACTAACTGTAATTTTCTTCACAAATCATGATGAAAAGTCTTCCTGTTTACATTTCCTTCCCCTCTTTCCCCGGTGGCCGAGGAGACGTGTCGTCTTTCCCTTGGGTAGGATTTGCTAAGCCACGGAGATATTCAGGGAAGATTTAGGGAGGTGGGCCACTCGGCGAGCCCTGCGAGGCGGTGTTCTTTATAGGGCGATAAAGCGAGTGTTCCACAGACTTGCGGACCTCCGTCACAATGGCTCAGGTTAGTGGTCACTGCTTTGCTATATAGCCTGTCTGCTTACCGTGCCTCCTTTTGTGTTCCGCTAGCCAGCCTTAGCATTATAATGATGTGTTTTTTTGGTTGGGTCAGTAAACATTAGTGTGTGTGTGTGTGTGTGTGTGTGTGTGTGTGTGTGTGTGTGTGTGTGTGTGTGTGTGTGTGTGTGTGTGTGTGTGTGTGTGTGTGTGTGTGTGTGTGTGTGTGTGTGTGTGTGTGTGTTTGAGAGAATTATTTATGTGTGCGTAATGTTAAAAGGCTCGTGTGTGTGTGTGTGTGTGTGTGTGTGTGTGTGTGTGTGTGTGTGTGTGTGTGTGTGTGTGTGTTCACGAGAAATTATTTCCTATGGCCATTACCGTCTCCTCCTGTCCTTCTTGTCCTAACCACCGCCATCACCATCACCACCACAACTACCATCACCATCACACTGCCATCACCATCTCCTCCGTCCCCCAATCCCCCCTCTACCCTCTCCTCCTCCTCCTCGTCGTCCTCGTCCTCTTCCTTCTCTTTATCGCCCCTCTCCTGCTTCTCCCTCTCCTCCTCCTCCTCCTCCTTCTCTTCCTACTGTCCGAAACGCTGTAACTCAGTCTTAACGTGCCGCTGTCTACTTTTTCTTTTCTTTTTTGTAAACCTGACTCTTTGTGTTGCATTTTTTTCTTTTCTTTTCGTTTGAAGGCCGTACGTTCGGATGAGCCTTTTTTACGATATCTACTTGCCTTTGTGTCTACTTTCTCCCGCTGTCCTCGTTTGGTCTGTTATTTCCTCTCCCACTGAGCTTCATTTTCACAATTCATCCCATTTTCCTTCTGCGTTGTATGTAATAAAAATGTTCAGCTTTATTATTGCACATCTTTCATAGACTCCACTTCCACTCCATTTATTTCTCTTTGTCATTGTTTTCGGGTTTCGAGCATAATATGTTACCATTATTATTTTTGTGGCACTCGATTTTTCCCGAATGTACAGAAAGGTATTTAAAATGTTGTTGCTATCATTATTATTATTGTTATCATTACTATTATCACTGTTTTATTATTATTATTATTATTATTATTATTATTATTATTGTTGTTGTTGTTGTTGTTAATAGTAGTAGTAGTAGTAGTAGTAGTAGTAGTGGTAGTATCATCATCATCATTATTTTTCTAACACAAGCTTCCAATAATATTTTGATCTCAGTTCCTCTTGACAAGGACATTAGCTCCCTGTTAGCTTTATGCTGCAATTTTACTGTGTGTTCCACGAATAATAATTTTTTTTATTATTATTTTAATCTCCTGCCAGAGAGAGAGAGAGAGAGAGAGAGAGAGAGAGAGATGGAGGGAAGCAACACGAACGATTCACATTCCCAAGTGCTCGTGTGTGAACCCAAAATTATTCTAATTTCACAATTTCCCAAGATTAAAAGGGTGTTGCTTTAATATATATTCCGTCCCACTCTCTGCTGGTTCCATGCTATGAATACTGCTAGGGAGCGAGGTTGGCTGGCAGTCTATATTTACCTACAAAGAAAACTCTTTAGTTGTCTCTAAATACACATAAATGGTAATGTTATTATTTGTGAAGCTGTTGTTTTTTCTATATTCAACAAGTCATATACAAGTGGGCAAGTCTGATATGGATCCAGAAAGCGTAGGCAAGCTGCTGTTTGTACATCAATATGCGAGCGCAAAAAGTGACATGATGGGTGGCAAGGCGAGGGAGTGGCGATGTAACTCACTGTGTCATCTTGCTGCACGTCGAATGGTTCAATGCGAGAAGGTCTAAATTAAACACATAGCTAGCCCGGCACTTAATCATCACACACACACACACACACACACACACACACACACACACACACACAGGAAGTAGGTACGTAACTAATCCATTAACTTAGTACAAAATAATTATGCAGAAAGTAGAGGCAGAAAACAAAAATAATCGTGTAGTAAATTTCTGCAGCTCGATTCATCCTAAATAAAAACAAATGGCCCCCTCAGCCATAACTCACGCGGGATGGAGAGGGTTAATCCATGTTTAACGACGTCCTCAGTATCGCAAGTCTCGTAATATTTACTCGTATATTTCCGAGACACCTTTAATTTATTGCAGCGCCAAGGGA
This sequence comes from Scylla paramamosain, assembly GCF_035594125.1. Taxonomy (NCBI): domain Eukaryota; kingdom Metazoa; phylum Arthropoda; class Malacostraca; order Decapoda; family Portunidae; genus Scylla; species Scylla paramamosain. The sequence continues at coordinate 1,854,932 of NC_087174.1, forward strand.
AGCGGCGGGCCTTGGTGCGCAGCGAGGCCAAAGTTCCCAGCTCGCCCGCTACGTCTAAGCATCGAAAGGCCAACACCTACCTGCCTGAAATGCCAAGTGGCCCCTTCAGGTTCTCTCTCTCTCTCTCTCTCTCTCTCTCTCTCTCTCTCTCTCTCTCTCTCTCTCTCTCTCTCTCTCTCTCTCTCTCTCTCTCTCTCGTATTATTTCGGCACTATATCCTTCAAATCTTCACAAACAAAGCTGTACTAAAACAATAAAATTCAAAACACATCTTCCCTTCAGGGGTGCTGAACAGAAAACGAGACATACCTAATCAGCCTGCGAGAAAACAAACAAATGCATATATAAAACTATAACCTACATAATTTGCGACAGTTCTAAATGTTTATGTGACTCACCTAGTAAAATAAGGCAGATGTTTTGATTGTAACTAGGAAATACTTTTCATGTTACAAAAGTTAAGTTGAAAATATTTATACATACATAACAATATCATTAGTTAACTGTATATTGTTTAGTAAGAATTTCATTATAATTTACTTTTTTTTTCTCTCTCTCTGGAGACAAACAAAGGCTGAGAAATTTTTCACATATAACATAACTGAACTAAATATCTCTTAGTTTATATAACTTCAGGAAAACAATAACTTAATAATAAAAAGAAAATTACAGGCAAACAGCTAGTAAAGTTATTGTGAAAAATATCTTTCAATTGTTTATTTTATACGCTCTAGGGGTAATCACAAAACTATTTCTGTATTTGATAATGCTTTTTGAATGAACACTTAGTAGGATTGTATATTTCACGGAGTTTCAGAATCTGTCGTTGATGTAATGAGCATGTCGACACCATGAGAAGTTCGTTGTGTTGTCTCTCTCTCATCTTTTAACACAAAAGGAAAAAGACGTATCCTGAATTGAGTAGTTATTATTACTTTCTCTAACAGGCGAAGATGGAAACCGTAATACAATAAATGTTTCTTTTCTACATTTTCTGTGTGAATGTGGAAACAGTTTTATCCCGAAGCATTACAAAACAAAGGTGGTCATCTTTACTGCTGAGAGAGAGAGAGAGAGAGAGAGAGAGAGAGAGAGAGAGAGAGAGAGAGAGAGAGAGAGAGAGAGAGAGAGAGAGAGAATCTTAACCATGCAAAAACTCTCCGTAATAAAGTTCATCATGTGAGGTGGATTCTGTCGTAAATTAGGCTGCCTTGCCCGTGTGTGTCGCTAAGTAGGCTGGGCGCTAAACCTCTCTGATCCCCGCGCCGTAGGCTTAAAGCAGGATCCCTTGCTATTTATTTTACCGCCCTACTACCGCGCGGCTTTGTCTGCTCTGAGTTTCATGTATACTATTCCAGCTTTTTGATGAGAGAGAGAGAGAGAGAGAGAGAGAGAGAGAGAGAGAGAGAGAGAGAGAGAGAGAGAGAGAGAGAGAGAGAGAGAGAGAGAGAGAGAGAGCGATGTCCTGTTACAAATCGTGCCATAGAAAATGAGATGCACAACAGATACGGAGAAAGGAGAGAAACTAAACAAGATATAATTAGAGACACAAAGAGAGGGAGAGACAAAAAGATGCAATAAATAGTTAGATGGGGGTAATGAAGAGTAATTAAAGAATATCAAATAGAATCTCAATCACTGTATTAAAATAAGCACTGCATATTATATATTTCATGCATCGTAACGGTGAATTTCCTCCCTTCTTGTCCTCCTTTTCCTCCTCCTCCTGCTCCTCCTCAATCTCCTCTTCTATCATCACCACCGCTACCATTTCATCATCTTCCATATCCTGCTTCTCGTCTGCTATCCTCCCCTTCCTCTTCCTCTTCCTTCTCCTCCTCCTCTTCCTCCTCTTCCGTACGCTGAAGCTTAAATAAATAAACACTTGGAATTAATTACGACGGAATACAAATTCAAACAAGATTTTCGCTTAATTGCAGCGTCAGTGTACAGGTGTGTCTTGGGGCGGCCTCCTGCCATGTTTACTTATCGAGGTAATGCTTTTTGCGTGTGTGGAGGGGCCCAGGAAACCCTTTCTTGGGTGGGACGGAGAGTAATGTTAAGCTGTAATGAGGAATAAGCCCAGTGTTGATTTTTTGTTTAGTGTTGATGAGATGTAAAGTCCGTCCAGCTCTCAGGTTCCAGGAAGAGGAGGTGGTAGTAGTAGTGGTGGTGGTTTAGGGGTGGTGGTGTGAGTACCGCTAGTTTCACCATCATGCAAACTACGATTACTTAACGAGCTTCGAAAACGGCGTTGTGAAGAAATCTCATCACAACTTTACGCTGATCTTTGTATTCATCAATTTTAAGCCGAAAGATCCATAACAAAGAAATGTTTTACTGGTATTATCAATGTATGAGAAGCCATCACTAACTGATCAATACTGCAGTGACCTAAGTTGAAACATTCCACGATCCTGAACGTTCGTAGCACCAAACTCCCCTGAATGGCGGGTGGAGGGAGAGGAGGCGCAGACAGCTTGTGAATCATACATGCCACAATCAGCTCCTTCCAGCATCATTAACATTAGTAGATAAGTAATAGATTTTTTACTACAATACTTGAGGCGTCTATCTTTCTTTAATCCTTTTGAAGTATGAGGTGTGTGTGTGTGTGTGTGTGTGTGTGTGTGTGTGTGTTGAGAGAGAGAGAGAGAGAGAGAGAGAGAGAGAGAGAGAGAGAGAGAGAGAGAGAGAGAGAGAGAGAGAGAGAGAGAGAGAGAGAGAGAGAGAGAGAGAGAGAGAGAGTCTATATAAACAAGAATTATACATAGACGTACATAAAAAAAAAAATAAATAAATCAGTGAGCGACAACTGGTGACGAAGGAGCCGAAAGAGGCAACAAGTACGAACGATCGCAGCAATATGGAAAACGTAAATGAACATAAGCATTCCGTTTTACCGCTTTAAAAATCGCTACCACTACATGAGCTGTATAAAATAACGCGGCTCGAACTTTCTTTACCGCCCCACCGAGACTCTTCAGCATCGCCATCAAAGGAAGGCCTTCGGTTTTCCTACGAAATTCCTCGCTGAACTGAAAGATATGTACACACGTCCTTGTTTAGCCAGAGATGTACATTCAGTATTTTGTGCGTCTCCTGCCGGTAAATCTCACGACACGAGACAAAAATATGCACGTGCTTAAAAAGAAGCTCGTGTGTATATAAATCAGAGCAAACTGTGAGGTAATTTGGTTGGTTGAGACTAATAAAATGCTGACTTTTTTCAAACAAATGCATAACTTGTGGTCTCAGGCAGGAATGCTTCTGAATAAAACATTGGTAACGATGCGCTACTCTAAATAAATAATCAAGTCCTGGTGATCAAAATGTTTTTTTTTTTTTATTCTGTTTCCCTTTTTCGAAAATATAAACTGAAAATGTGGACAAGTAATTAACTGGCAAATACACCATCGGTATTTTTTTATCCAATTCTCCCCGGCTGACACTGCTCTTAATCAGGCCAGTACACTCGCCGTGGCTACACTCACCACACCGCGCCAACCACCGCCACATTTACACCTAAAAGCACCTGTAACTAAAGCAAACCAGATCAGAAAATAACTAAAGAATAAACATTTAACCCACTACGTTGAATTAAAAGAACAACAATTACAAAGACATGATAAGGCTCTGGACATCCACTAATTCTTGAACGCTTCTGCTCGCTTCCGCTCTCTCACCGCCACTCTATTTTCCCTGAGCCTTCTTCTACCTAAAGAGCATTAAGAGGCGGAAATGTTTTACCTTCACGCAGTTTACGGTAAATTCTCACAGGCACGGAGGATTGCTGTGTAAAAATGCCACTTGTGCTCGGCATCAGCGCTCTCTGATGAATGCTGGAGGGAAGGTTTCAGCGCCAAGGCCACGCTGACGAATTTGAGCTCAGGGATTCCTGATATAAAGTGAAGTTATGTACACGTTATCGAAAGCACCACGATTTCGCTCCTATTTCTAGTTATTGTAAGGCAAGTCGGAAGCAAATCGTCGCCCAGACAATGTAGAAAATATAACTCATTCCTAACGACACTGGAAAGTAAGAGAAGCTGCAAGAAGCCAGTAGACCTAAACATGGCAATCCCTAAAAAAGGAGGCAAAAGCATCTCTATGTTCATCTATCATTCTTGGTCATGAATTTCTCTTATCTCCTGATAAAATTCCCTATTGACTCATTACTAGCAATCTGATTATTAAGTCTATTCAAATCATGTACTAATATATCAGCGAACAAATTCCTGACAATCTCCCTTTTAAATCTAACCTCATCAATGTTGAGACAGTTACTTCTTAGCATATCCTAATTACCAACCGTGGCTTCAGGTATCAGATGATTAATCATGAAAAAAATACTGATTAGACTGAGATTACTTCATACTCAAGTGACAGTGACACATTCTTTTAACACCTGCGTAACGCACGTCTTCAGTCGTTGGCTTCGTGTAGGGCTGCGTGTGGGCCATGTGGCCGCGCAGAGTGGCCTGGGTGGGTCACTGCTGTACACGGCTGGGAAACTTTTTTAACAAATGATAACCCTAATGAAATTTATGTGAATTGTTGCTGAAATGTAGGCGTGGGACTGTCTGCGATAAATCCAAGCGCCATGAGAACATTTGTCAAATAAAACATGGTTGGTCAATGCGCGAAAGTGACACCCATACCCACTCATCCACTCTATCCCACCCACACATCCACTCTTTTCCACGCATGCATCCACTCTAACACCCCTCCATACACACACTACACTTGCCAACCATACCAAACCTACTAAACATTCTCTCTCTCTCTCTCTCTCTCTCTCTCTCTCTCTCTCTCTCTCTCTCTCTCTCTCTCTCTCTCTCTCTCTCTCTCTCTCTACCACTAGTGCTAGATCAGGAGCAATGCAGCTTAATCGTATCCTGGATTTATGGGATTGACTCGGCCCTCTGTGGATTTATTGGGTCCTAGAGGTAATCGCTGGACGGATTTACAAGAAACTAAATTGCAGTATATCAGGTTTCGGAGGAGGGTCAGGGAGGCGGAGAGGCAGATGGAGAGCGAGAAGGGTCGGACAGGGCGCGGAGTATTATTTGGTTAGCTGGGAGGCAAGGAAGGAAGGAGCAGGGAATAGTATGAAATATATAAAGGAATACGAAGAAAAAATAAATCCCATGGGACATTGATAAGTGTGACGAAACATGAGCATGATATGACACCAACTCGAAAATATGAGTTTTATTTCAAGGATTTTTTTTTTTTTCGGCAGACTTTAGAAAGAATTTGTTTTATCTTTCTAGTAGTAGTAGTAGTAGTAGTAGTAGTAGTAGTAGTAGTAGTAGTAGTAGTAGTAGTAGTAGTAGTAGTAGTAGTAGTAATAGTAGTAGTAGTAGTAGTAGTAGTAGTAGAAGCAGTAGTAGCAGCAGAGAAATGAATAACAGTAAACGTATCATCAGCAGAAATACCAAAGCACCGCAGAGTATATTTTGGATTAAGTTGTGTATCTGGTGTTGATGGCAGCAGGTGACATGTTTACATCCACATGTGTGAGGCTCAAGCCACCCTTCCCGGTCCCCTTGACAAGAATCAACAGCGTGAGAGCTCCACTAAAGGTATGTAACTCACAGGGCAATTTTAAATCCTCTCCCCAAGAGTAAGGCAGCAGTGCACCTCATGGATCTTGGGCAAGGGATTTCATATATGTTGTAGCAAACCGTGAGATTTACACCAATTATTTCAATACATTTATGAACTCGATAATTAAAAATAATGATAGTGAAAGGATGTCTGTAAATAAGCCGTAGTACTTAGGAAAATCACGGTGCACTCCCAATCCAGCACACGTTCTCTTCTCAGCGCGTCACACATCTACCGAAGAAAATTGTCATGTTGTTCCAGGTACAATAGAGTTACATGTTTTCCTCATGACTGAGGTGCTGATGAAAACTTAGGAGATTCTATTTTAGTTGAACTACTAGAAAATAACAATATTTCCATTAAAATTCACTTGTAAATAATAGTCTTAAGTTAATGTATTACTGTTTCATATTATTTACAACAAGTATTAACTAAAACCAGAAGCCCGTCCCGTTCTATCACAAATATAATGACAACAGGAAAGGATAAAGGGAGTGGGCTGCGTCGGTGGCGAGTTACGGTGTAATATTCCGGCAGAGATCACGGAGGGGAAGAGAGGAGAGAGGGAGAGGGCAGGGACCCTCATTAAAACAAACACTGGGCGACTCTCTCAATAAGCCGCCCTTGCCCGGCGTCCAATTCATATATATATATATATATATATATATATATATATATATATATATATATATATATATATATATATATATATATATATATATATATACATTTATTTATTTATTTATTTATACTTATATTTATATTTATACATTACGAAAAACAATATAAAGTTCAAACCAGGATAAAGACAAATGATTATAGAAAAAAATTGTACAAATATGATTTTGTCCTGTTATTTTCGAAATGGTTCTCTTCATCTTATGATAATTTCTAAATATGTACACAGTTTTCACAATGAAATATAAAAAAATAATAACAAAATTTTTGCTGGGAGATTTTCCACTTGAAGTCGACCTGGGCGAAGGGTCAACAGGGCCACGGCGTCGCCCCAACACGCCATCAAAGGTCGCGGCAGAGGCACCACGTTGATTAAATAACCAACACTTGCTGCTCAATCAGGACATCATCAAATTTAAAATAATTATGGAAAATCATCGTAAGCAGCGTTTTCTGTCAATCTCCAGCAGCAGCAGCAGGAGCAGCAGCAGCAGCAGCAGCAGCAGCAGCAGCAGCAGCAGCAGCAGCAGCAGCAGCAAACAACAACAATAACAACAGCAGCAGCAGCAGCAGCGGCGGCGGCGGCGGCGGCGCAGCGTTAGGAGTGTCGGTATGAGGTAGAGTCGTGTCCTTATATCTGCTTCCTCCGAGCCTTAGCCGCTCATTGTCCGCCCCGACCATTACCTTTGTCCCAAGCTTTTATCCCATTCAACCAGTTCCTCAGTCTTGCCGAGTCTACCTTCCAACTCTACAAACACTCCCGCGGCCGCACGCCTCTCACACAACACCGTCAACACTCCTCGCTCTCTCTTCCTCCTCCTCCTCCTTCTCTTCCTCCTCCTCCCCTTCCTTCTCCTTCACCTCCTCCTCCTCCTCTTCCTCCAGGACTCCACTCAACATTGTTAGGGATGGCGAGAACCACTTCTGTTTACCTCCCCCTTCCTCTCTCCTCCTCCTCCTCCTCCTTCTCCTCCTCCTCCTCCTACGCCTCCCCAAACAGAAGACTTGTAACCGTCTGCCGGAGTTTTTCTTAAAATTCATAAATCTGAATGCATGAATATTGGCGCACGTCATTAATGATATAAATGTAGGTATCTTTCACGCGGTTAAGTATTTTTCATTTTATCCTTTTATCCAACATAGTTCTCTTCCCTCTCGCGCATCCTTTACTCATTCCTTCCTTCCCTCCTTCCTTCCTTCCTTCCTTCCTTCCTTCCTTCCTTCCTTGCTTCCTTCTTTCCCTCCTTCCCTCTTTACTAGGCCGTCGGATGCACCTTGACTCAGCCCGGACGCCTCCCGTGCGGGTGGTCGCTAACACACAGTATAAATCATTATCCTAAAATTTATCTCCCTGTCTCCACGATATTTATGTAGACACCCTTGTTTATATACGCTGAAATTACAAGGTAGTTTAATTCAGTAATGTAGAGTATGTTTGCGAGTACAAAGCAGATGTAATCCTGCTCATTACGATTAGAGGCGTAGTACAGGCTCATGCCATTATCATACACGTGTGAGCTTCCACTGCTGTTTATACTAGGTTTTGTAGGGAAAACAAGGCACGCCCCTATTTTTCCTATGATAAGCTGCTTTTCCCTCCTAGGTGCCTGCGGGATTCGAAAGTAAAAGGTCACGTTCACAGGCCTGGAAACAATTTCGAGCCAAACTACTAATGCGATCACCTGTCTGGTTAGCTTTTGACCTGACCCGTGGCTCCCTCAGGTCACGCACAGGTGGGTTTGAGTCCTGCTGTATCCCCACACCCACACACACACCTGCGCACCATCACACGCCCACATTTGACCTCAACGCAACTTTCCACTGTCATAATTATTTTTCAGGATTTTCTCGTCGATTTACTTCTTAACGGTTAGACAGGAGGAGGGAGCCGGAGCTAAAAATGGCTAGGTAATGGAAAAAAAGCTGCACTTGCTGATTCACATAGGGGATATATAATGAAATGTCAGTCATCTTCCATTCCATTAATTAACACTTGACGATCTCACATCCCCTGCAACCCTCACTTCGTGTACTTTTATACAAAAATGAAGGACAACTGCACCTAACGTATGGCACAAGTGTAGGACAAGCCCATACCATTTTTGTCTATGAGGCCATTCCTTACCTGAAAACATAACTCAAGCCACACAAAACGTACACTTCGCATACACCCTCCCACCCGCTCTCGCTCAGGTATTTGCCAAACGGAAATGTGTCGAGATTCAGAATGTTTTTTTTTTCTTTCTCTATTTTTTTTCTTTTTTTTTTGGGTAGTGAATAATGATGGTGTGTGTGTGTGTGTGTGTGTGTGTGTGTGTGTGTGTGTGTGTGTGTGTGTGTGTGTGTGTGTGTGTGTGTGTGTGTGTGTGTGTGTGTGTGTGTGTGTGTGTGTGTGTGTGTGTGTGTCCTTTGTGTCATTCCACTTCAGCACCTCAGAAAGATCCGCTGCTATATAATGTCATGAAATGTGTGAAGCAAGTAGTATATACCAACTCTTCTTAACACTTCTTAACGTTAAATTAATGTTCTACACCCAGTTACGCTCTCTCTCTCTCTCTCTCTCTCTCTCTCTCTCTCTCTCTCTCTCTCTCTCTCTCTCTCTCTCTCTCTCTCTCTCTCGTCGTAAGCTACTATGTTTACTCTTCCCTGATGTACAAGGCACGTATTTCCTTCCTCCCATCCTGCAAATCTCACACCTGACGCACGCCATGTCTATTTCACACGTTCTTAACTTAGCTTCACTTCCTTTACTCCTCTCCTACTGTACATTGTCTTCTGGTGGATCAATTCCTTCTGTAATCCATCCATCTCTCTCTCTCTCTCTCTCTCTCTCTCTCTCTCTCTCTCTCTCTCTCTCTCTCTCTCTCTCTCTCTCTCTCTCTCTCTCTGTCTGTCATTACCTAAACTAAACCGACAAGCTAACCTTTGAATTTAAAGGCTACGTATTCCCCTCACATCAGTGTACCCAGCACGCAGGACTTCTCTTGCCTGCCTATATTCGTCGCTACTTCGTGTATATTAAAATGCATTCCCGCAATGTTTCGGTTATCCCATTCTAGCTCGGCAGTATTTACCAAGGATTTACGTGAGTCGGTTAAAAATGCATGTATGTATACATTTCCCTGCTAAATATAAGATTCCGTGTAACTGACGAGTAAAGTTGCGACAAAATGGTTCCCTAGTGATCTCTCTCTCTTAATGTATACACCCCAAATAGCCCTCGTGTCCCCACTTAATCAGATGACATCACTACTCAAACCATCACCGTCTATTCACCCCTCCTCCCGTCCAATAAGCAGACCCTCATCCCACCGTCGCCTCCATCCGGCTCCTGGCATAAAAAGGGACAGGGCCGCAGTGCTGTACACGGAGTGGGAGCACACGCGGATGTTAGTTCTCCGTTTGTTTATTTTGCCGCAACTCTGGTAATAGCATGGAGTTTGTTTTTTCCTTGTGGCGTCCTGACGAATGTCCTTTGACAGCTCGCGTCTAGGGTGGCTGGACGCTGACGCACGACTCAACATTAATTAGGATGGGGCGCCTCACCCCGAGCCTCATTAATTCCACACACAACGGCGGCACAGCGCACACGAAATTGATACCCGGCCGCATCCATCCGGGTATTAAGCGAATGAACACGTGTTGATTTTTTCTCCCTTTCCTCTGTGCCAAGGAGAAGGATGGTTAGGATATTAATTGTGGGTGGCAGCTGTGGAGTGTTGCTAACCTGATGAGTCACAAGGCGGAGGGGAAAGTGGAGTAGAAGGAGGAGGAGGAGGAGGAGGAGAAGGAGGAAGGCACCAGGACTTGCATTATCGTGTTAGTTCCTTGTCTTCCCATATTAGTAACACGAAACGTTACCTCTTATGTGCTGTTATTATGGATATTTATGATTTTATGGTACAATCAAGTATTTATTGTCTTCATTCACGAATTGCCTTCAAATCTAACAGTAGTTCCTAAAACACGATTCACGGATTTTAACGTTTCTCAGCATTTTTTTCTATAACCAAAAACAACTCCATTGTAGGACGTATAGCAGGACAAACAAGTAATTTTTAACCACAGGAAAAGAATTACACTCACAAAAATCCATGACTTAAAAGGCTTGGGTCGAGGAAGGCATACTAACCACCACAAGGGAAAAAAAAAAAAAAAAAAAATCTTTCCATCGTTATCCCAAGGGAAGAACCAGCACCAACACACGCCCTTGTTTACAGCGGCGCGTTAGTCTGCTGGGGTCGGGACCTCCTCACGCCCACCCCGCCGCAGGACACGTCTCGCCACCGCCTTGTTAATAAGACGAAATTCCCCTCCCACATAAAATTCCACGCACAGGTGTGTAGCCTCCGGGGATTTGGGTTGTTAATGCACAGACGCTTCTCACACACACACACACACACACACACACACACACACACACACACACACACACACACACACACACTGTAGTAATAGACACTTTCATTGTATTTTTTTTGTCTGTTTTGTTTTATAAACGTATCAGTATCATAAAAAACAACCATCTGCTAAGACAATGAATAGAAAAACACTGAATAGTAAGGTCACGAGATGTGTGTGTGTGTGTGTGTGTGTACGAGAGAGAGAGAGAGAGAGAGAGAGAGAGAGAGAGAGAGAGAGAGAGAGAGAGAGAGAGAGAGAGAGAGAGAGAGAGAGAGAGAGAGAGAGAGAGAACGGGGCGAGATACAAACAGATAGACAAACAGATTATATCAAATAGCAAATAAGTTCCTGGTCCGCCTGGCTCCGAAGTGCCCCTGTGTACCTCCAGTTACAGAAACCTTTTCGCAAGTAGTCTCAAAGGGAACAAGTAATGCCGAGTACAACGTCATTTAAAAGAAGAAATTCGACAGCGAGGTCCCCTTTGTCCAAACTCTTACTTTCTTAGCATTTAGAAGATCAAGAAGAAATGTGTGATGTATCTTGCACAAGGAGAACTTTCTGCTTACATTACTTAACCTTTAGAACGCCTCCTGCACAGCTTCCAGGACACGAAAGTTGTCTTCACGCCAATCTTAAGGCTTTCTAACAGCATAATTTTCTTCAGTAAATTATTGCCTGCCACGGGATGAGTTTTGTGGCCGCTGCGTTTCGTGCTGGAAGATCTGGTCATAAAGAATATAATTACCGTTTGTTTTTCTTGTATTGTTATTGTTATTATTATTATTATTATTATTATTATTATTATTATTATTATTATTATTATTATTATTACAGTCATCAACAATCTCTCTCTCTCTCTCTCTCTCATTCTCCCATCACACACACACCCACCCACACACACACACACACACACACACACACACACACACACACACACACACTTATTATGTCATTATCCTTTTGTTTTCTTATATATTATTATTATTATTATTATTATTATTATTATCATTATAGCCATCAACAATCTCTCTCTCTCTCTCTCTCTCTCTCTCTCTCTCTCCTCTCTCTCTCTCTCTCTCTCCATTCTCTCTCTCTCTCTCTCTCTCTCTCACACACACACACACACACACACACACAGGCTCTCTCTCTCTCTCTCACATTCTTCCATCACACACACACACCACACACACACACACACACACACACACACACACACACACACACACACACACACACACACACAATACTTGCCGCGCTCCTTCTGTATCATACATATTTTTTTCCCCCTTTCAAGCAAGCGTAGAATTTCCTTTTTCGCAACAACCTACTACTATTCTGTGCCCTTTGCCTCTGGTCCCATCCTCCTCCTCCTCTGTTCCCTCTCTTCCGCCACATCCCTTCCTTTCCTCCGCTTCCCTCTCTGCACCATTTCGGGACCAAGTGACAGCTCAATTTCTGCAGGAATGGAAAAACGTGAGGGGGGAGTTTGCTGGTGATTCTCTCGTCGGATTGTCGCCAGTGTTTACGAAGAGTAGTCGGCAGGGAGACGCGCCGGCTCCGGTCCTCCTCCCATACCATTGTTGGAAATATAAAACTTAAAAAGGAAAGAAAAAAGTTATTGAACGTTCTCTCCTCCTTGGCCAGCTTTGGTTATTCGAATGTATGCTGTTTCATTTATATTTTGATTAACGTCACTGACAGCTGGCGATTACTATGTATCACCTGACTCGTGCAAACGGAACTAAAGGATAAAGAAAGAAAGAGAGAAAACACGTAATTCCTCCCCTCCATCCCGGCTCTCTGTACCTGTGACTATGAACAAACCTTTGCCTCACAATGCTTACTGGGTCGAAAACTAATTTACGGCAAGTCAGGACTCCCTTGCTGAAGTGATTTAATGGAAACGTTTTATAGACTGCACGCCTTACCGTCCTCGTACTCTGCCATCCCAAAGGTTACATTACCAAACGCGTCCAATACAGTTCCAATACAGTTTAGTCTTATGAGGTATTCGAAAACTGTAATATATTTTCGTACATGTAGAATAAAAGTGGTCAGATATTAGGTACGTAATGCTGTCTTCTTGCTGCTCCACCGTTACAGTATTCGCCAAGACCTGCCCTCTTTTGCTTCCCCGTCCTCATAATTAGTTGTGACCGGCACACCGTCACACAGCAGCATTATCAACAATGTACCGAACAAAATCCTCATAGACAAAAAAAATGCCAATAGCGTGACTGAAATACAACAGAAATGCAATTAGCGCAACAGTACTATCATGCCCTATACCCTCATGAACCTTTCTTTTTATCACATGGATGTCTGGGCACTGCAGCAATGATCTATCTGGACAGCATTCACTGAGGAACAAATACAGGACACAAAAATACAAAAAAGCGGTACATGAATAAAACATTAAAGCTTCAGAACGCATCAGTCTCTTTGACATATGTAAATAATTACATTGGAACTCTACTGTCCGTGTGGTAATTTCTCAACACATCGGGGAAGCGAAGTAAGGTGCTGCTAGACAAAGCTGAAGCAACTCAAATCTCCACAAGTTTAATATAATTTGCCTGAGCACCTTTCGTATAAAATGTCATCCGTGTAAAATAAATCAAATTACTATCTTATGGACACACTGTACTTCAGAACTGTCTTCCCACCCAGGGCTTCCTTCTTCAGTACTGCCCCACCACCACTACCACCACCACATCACCACCACCACCAACACCACTACCACCATCACCTGCTAATTAAAGGAACACCCTCAACGGCGACACCACCAAGGTAGTGGAGGAGCCTCAGTGGCTGCCCTTTGTGAGGTCGAAGCTTGTGGTTCTGTAAGATTACTGCTAACCGGAAGCTTGCTACGAATGATACATTTTCTTTATATAAATCTACTTAACATTCTCTCTCTCTCTCCTCTCTCTCTCTCTCTTCTCTCTCTCTCTCTCTCTCTCTCTCTCTCTCTCTCTCTCTAAGTAATTTACACATTAAAACGCATGTACCATAAGGGTATTTTCCCCTTTTCTATTGATGCAATGACTTTTACTTAATTAATGGTTCTAAATTCATTTTAATTAATATACATGAAGTGAGAGATAAGCAGCCAGACTCAAAGATCAGAATGAGAGATTTGATGGAAGGACAGGGCGCCGCCTCGCACGAACTGCGATCCACTTGACACACTCTTCAATAAAGATAATGAGATAGTCACTTAATGTCGCTGGTAAATCAGACATCATGGACGCTTTACATCAACAGTCTAGTACTGCATGAGATACTGCCGTAAATGAGGCATGGGAAACGATCGAATAGTGATCAAGTGAAACGAAGCATCGAATACCATTCATGAGAAAGTGACGCGGATCTTCTGACGATGAAAAAAAATCACTGAATGAGAAATTAGGCATTCCTTCCCATACTTTCTTTAGTTATCCACGAACCTTCAGGCATTCGTCAATTCATCGATTAACTCCCTCTCAGGTAAAATAATTGGTAGGTTTGTGTAATTTATTTTGAGAGAGAGAGAGAGAGAGAGAGAGAGAGAGAGAGAGAGAGAGAGAGAGAGAGAGAGAGAGAGAGAGAGTGTGTGTGTGAGCGCGAGTGCCAAGGGATTAGAAGTCGTGTTCTTTTACCAAAACTCAAATGTTTACAGGCTTAGCACCTGTCAATCGTTCATAACCAGCCACTTGTTTACTAGCTTCTCGGTGCCGGAGATGTCCTAGCATTCCCCTCTATCTTGTTTTTCCTAAACTCTCGACAGACACACAATACACGCCACTTGACACATGAGGGTCAGACCGTCACTAAGTTAGGCAGGTTTTGTGTTGCCGTTTTATCAACAATTCTATTTTACTTACTTTTTTATACCATGGTCGCCAATTCAATTATTTCGTGTTCAATATTCTCCTTTCAATCCAAACCAATAACTTTATAATTCCTATAGCAGCTGGAGTTTTCATCTTTAAATCTGTTGAATGTCTCCATCAAGCTCCATATGTCGATCTTTCGTCGTCCTCTCACAATGTGAAAGAGACAAACAGCTTGGATTTGATGAGATAAATATCAGGATGAACTAATGCGAGACATTACAGTGTTGCGTGGAGGTTTGAAAATAACTCTAAGCTTAAGAAAAAACAGAGAAATGACGACTCCCTAAGTGATACAATACTAGAAATACTCGTCTCTCACTTCGAAGCTCACTTGCCACTTTGTAGAGTAAAAAGATGAGAGCAACCAGTCATTCATTGCTTTGCACGAGTTATTTTCGTCTCAACACTTCCCACTCGGTCTCGACGGCGGCAGAAGGGGAATGAATGAACTATTGTCAACGGCTGGCAAATGTTGTACTGTGATCCACTACGCTAACGTTCATGAGACAGACACTCCCCCCTCCCACCCGCATGTACCCTTGTCGCCCTAACCTATCAACGCCGCCTCCATCTTGTCCTCCCTCACCTCCCTTCTGTCTCCACTCACACACTCCCTCCTCCCTCACTGCCCTCTCCCCTTCACTCCTCTCCTCTTCTCTCCTCCCGTCACCACCATGCTGCCCCCATCTCATGTATTCTCAAGGCGGATTCACTTGAGAGACGAATAACGCTTGATGGTGCCTTGTTTTTCTTTCTCTATTGTCAACTGTCACCTCTCGCCTGTACACCACTGGGAACGAAGGCTAGACAGTAAACACACGTCTTTGTACCACGGGAAAAGTTTACCTCACCCAGAATTCACTGACAAAGGTATACTTGACCTCCTCTCTCACACACACACAAGAACACAGGCGGACGAAAATACCAGTAATAAAACTTTGTTTTTATCTGGCCTTCTCATCCCGACCTCTAGCCGCACATCTCAGCCAGCAGATGCGGGTCACTGCTAATACACCACTGAACAGGCTCCCCCCGATGCCATCAGACTCTTTGTTGTTGGGTATTAAATTCATAGAAGCCAATCTAACTTCTTTTGTCAAGGAAAAACTGTCCAGGTCCCGCCATTCTGAAAACTTCATTGACACACACACACACACACACAGAGAGAGAGAGAGAGAGAGAGAGAGAGAGAGAGAGAGAGAGAGAGAGAGAGAGAGAGAGAGAGAGAGAGAGAGAGAGAGAGAGAGAGAGAGAGAGAGAGAGAGAGTGAGTGAGTGAGTGAGTGAGTGAGTGAGTGAGTGAGTGAGTGAGTGAGTGAGTGAGTGAGTGAGTGTGTGTGTGTGTGTGTGTGTGTGTGTGTGTGTGTGTGTGTGTGTGTGTGTGTGTGTGTGTGTGTGTGTGTGTGTGTGTGTGTGTATTCTTGGGTTACGTAGCCGGGAGACAATTTCAGTATGACTATTCTGTAACTTCGAAAAGGTTTTAAGTGGTAACAGTGTGGGAGGGTTACAGTGACAAGTGAACTGAAAATTGAAAATTGAAAATTATATGAGGTTCCTGGTGTGTGGTGCCTCCCGGACATGGCTCGGTCCTGCAGGTGAGGGCGATGGCGTCAAAATTCTTTAGAAGGAAATGCGTGAAAAAAAAAAAAAATAGTACTTTGAGGATCACACGATGGAAAAAAAGAGCAAGACGGAATTAAAAGAGGAAGTATTTGAAAAGTCAGGATGCTTGGACGGGTGTGATAGGATGTTGGAATGACGCCAAAGAAATCCTATTAAAAACATTTCACTCTAATCAATGCGTCTTCATATAACTTTCCGAACTTTCCATCCACCATTCCCCTGCTGAGATATCTAGGCCACCAAGCACACCATTTTATTATACAAATCAAAAGTGAGCTTGACTTGGTTTCTGGGCGCAATGATACTAGCAGGAGCTTTAGGTGTAAACGTTCGTGTGTGTGTGTGTGTGTGTGTGTGTGTGTGTGTGTGTGTGTGTGTGTGTGTGTGTGTGTGTGTGTGTGTGTGTGTGTGTGTGTGTGTGTGTGTGTGTGTGTGTTGTGAACGGTGCGTGTTTGTGTACACACACTAAGTTTTTTTTTTTTTTCCTCGTCTCATTGATTCCTCTTTAATTGACTTTCTTGATTCTCCCACTCACCGTCGCTGTGTTGCATCTTTCACTCTCTTCTACCGTTACTTTCATGGTTACTGATCTTCTGAAGTTACTAACTGCATGCATCCCCACAAGACTTTATATTTAGTCGCATCCCTATTCTGTCCACTTTACTAATGCCATAGTCAACCAGTATATTCAATCTTCTATACTTTCAACGGGTGAATTCTGGAGCTCTCTTCCTCTTTATGTATTTCCTCCTGCTTAGGTCTTTAATTGCTTCAAGAGAGGAGTATCAAGACCTCAAAAACTAACTTGACCTTCCTCATGAATCTTTTACTTGTTTCTTTTTTGGGAACTGCGCAACTAGTGGACTTTTCTTCAATCCTTTTTTGTCCTTGGTCGGCCTCCCCAATACATAAGGATATAATGGGATAGTTATGTTTCATTTTCTCTTCTGTCTGTCTGTTGACTTAGCATAAAGCAACTGGCCTTGCTCTCTTTGCATCTTCTGTGTATTTCATCACTGCTCCTTCTTCTTTTATTTATTCTAGGGAGAATATTTCTATATGACACAATGGTGGAGCTATTCGAATTGTTTTTCGCAGTTCTGTTTTCGATGATGGTCCTTAGTAGTTTTTCACCATATGTTGTTGTTGTTGTTGTTGTTGTTGTTGCTGCTGCCGTCGTCCTTATGCATGGGAATACCTAATAAGGATTAAACGGCTCATATAGAAAATAAAAATATTTGAAGAAATAAAACTTCATAATTACGTGGCGTTTCAGAAAGAGAATAATGTTGAAGGTTTCTCTCTCTCTCTCTCTCTCTCTCTCTCTCTCTCTCTCTCTCTCTCTCTCTCTCTCTCTCTCTCTCTCTCTCTCTCT
>NC_087174.1:1877500-1942500 GCF_035594125.1 Scylla paramamosain
CAAGATGAAGACGGCTTTCCCGAGAATCTTATTGCAATTATTTCTTCGGGGGACATGCACAGATTTAGCAGTGTGTTAGCCATAAGTCAATAGATTGCCACACACTTTCACAAAATGTTTCTTTTCGCAGACATTACTTGTGATTAATTACTATTTGCTTTCCCAAACAGAACTTTGCCCATTCCGGAGATAAGCGTTATTTATTGCAGAATATGTAAATTTCGTATCGGATTTAAGAATTCGTAATCGTTTACATGAATGTATGATGAATAACCTCTCTATATTTTCGAAGAAATTAAATCAACAGTTAATTTTCTGCTATTATAGTATTATTATTGTTGTTGTTGTTGTTGTTGTTGTTGTTGTTGTCTCAATGATAACATCGTCATGATGAGCAGCGGCAGCAGCAGCAGTCATCCTACATATCAAGTTATTATGATAAGTGTTTATCTAGTATTATGATCGATATCAAATCATATCAATATAATAACAAACGCATTGAGACGCTACGTTTACAAAGACCGAACTCTTATAATCGGAAAACACCTAAACTTCAAATTCATCTGTCCTTACACATAAAGCTGTAAACAAAGGGAAGGCAATGCTGAGGTCAAGTTACGTTACAACATTCTTCTGTTAGTATGGTATTATATTCACTCACCACACGGCCACTGCAATGCCCAGGTTAACAACAATTAACCGCGGAGGCATCTCTGTCTGTATCATTTCCTAACGAATCGTGAGATGAAAGACAGACAGCTGAGTCGGTTGAATGTCAGATGTCCGTCCCTGTCAGGATCCAAACCCACGCCACAGTAGGCAGAGAGATCAGCCACCAGTGACACGAACCATTCTATCACGCTCATAATCTGCAAGAAGGTGTAGCCAATTGCACCTTTGACGGATACCAAAGGTGCAAGTTTTATCAAGGTGTCAAGTGGAGAAAGGAGACTACAGGATGGCAGGGACGAGAGTTGGGCAACGATGATCCCTTCGTGTACGAGTGATTCACGTTGCAACACCTTTTAAAGAAGCTGCCACACGAGCGTGTTTGTCGAGCGACATTTTGTGCAGCAAGCAACACATCCACGAATGACGTCACTTCAGTTACAAACGATCTTCCATCACAGCGAAAGGTTGTTGACTCAAATGACGTCAGTTTCCTCGACATGCCGAGTGCTGGACAAAACATCGCTGACAACACTCTCGTATGACAGATGCTTTTACCAGTGTTCTAGGACTCTCCAATCAAGAGCCTATGTGGTCATGGCTCTGACAACCTTTGATCTCATGTACATGTATTCAATGCAACTTATTCAATTAAATGAAGAGAAGGATCTGCCCAAAACCTGTAAACAAAAACGGAAGAAAAGCCGCAATTTCCCTCTCAACCAAGCATTAAACACGACCATCACCATTCCACAACGTGTTTTGCTGATTTAAATGTCCCCTAAGTAAATGTACAGCTATGTGGATGAATACCGTAATAAATACTTCCGTACACCGTAAAGGAGAATAATTAATGGGAGGTGGGCAGCGCGCGGGGATGAGCGAAGCTGGTGAGGGTGAGTTATACCATTCCCTCCCCCACTTGTCCTCCACCCCTGCTGTTAACAAATGGTTGTTCTACAAAAGTCTGTGCCGACCTGATATTTCTACTATTTTATTTTCTCTGTCTTTGTCAAATTTTCAGATAATGCAGTTACGAGTTCTTACACTACTTTGTAATGTTGTTTTTACTGTTCATTCATTTACACAATAAAAAGAAACACGACTATCTGACTATCTGCATGTGACAAGGAAGAGAAAAGGTGGACACCAAACAAATTAAAACACTGAATGGACGAACAAGTCGCAGCAATGTTAGAGTGTCTCACTGAGCCGTACAGACATTAATCACTCCTTTGGACATCAACAACACACACACACACACACACACACACACACACAGTCTCTGTAATATATTTCGTTAAGACATACTTTGCCTACTTCCCATTACTCAAGATTTATCCATGAATAAAAGTAATTAAATAGCATTGACTGACTTGACTTTCCTATAGCCTGAGTGTCAGTCTTTTGTTCGTGTCTGTAATCATTCCAGACGCACTCAAACAATTCCTGCAATTTTCGCGAGGTGTCTCAACGCAATTTAGGCGTTGAATGAAGGAATAGTGTAACCTAACATTCGTCGGTCCTCTTCCAGAATTCTGCAGACTCATTTTCAATTTGGGAAGATAATGAGATGCAAAAACATTGAAATCAATCTGCCCTTTCTCTTCTTCCGGAGGCAAGAAACTCGGCACGTACAAGATTGAATCTATCACTTTTTTGTCTCTTTTTCACGTTATTTTATATTTTTGGTCAGGTTTCATCGAGAAAACTTTACACAAAGGAAGCTCTCACGACAGAACTGTTCTTATGAATATTAACAATCTCGATGTTGGTAGCCATTCGTCCTGCTCTTTAAAAATCAGTGCACAGTTATATTACAGGTAAAACGTGAAAAACTGGTAACTTTTCCTGCCTATGTCATTCTTCTATACTACTACTCCCACTGTTACTACTACTACTACTATTACTACTACTACTGCTACTACTACTACTACTACTAATAATAATAATAGCAACAACAACAACAACAAAAACATGAAAACAACAATAACATCCCCAATAACAACAACAACAGTAGCAGCAGCAGCAGCAGCAGCAGCATAATAGCAGACAAGCATTAAGTTGACAAGGGAAAATTACTTTTTTCTTTCTTTCTCTTTGGACTCCACCACCGGCACCACCACCACACCACCGCCCACGAACTGACTCCATGATGTCGTCCTTGCTTCGGGAGACGCGCCTCACTCCCTGCCTCGCGGGGCTCAGCGAAGTATTCTCGCCTCGCCGATGCTCGTTACTTAAGTGAATCAAACTTAATGAAGGCAAGTGAAGTGTGTTCCCAAGTCAGTCCACCCAGCTATCTTTCTCTCGCTCACGCTACCCCCTTCCCCTCTCTCTCTCTCTCTCTCTCTCTCTCTCTCTCTCTCTCTCTCTCTCTCTCTCTCTCTCTCTCTCTCTCTCTCTCTCTCTCTCTCTCGCCTCCTTGGTCTTTCTTCCCACGTTTTTATTTCAACTGTCCACAGGGAGAGATTGTCAAAGTCAGTAAATGAAACAATGAGGAAAATATGAGCTGAGGGAAAGAAAACTGGAGCAGGAATTACGGTTAAGTGACAGTAATTCATGATGACACTTTTCTTCCATTTTCCCAAATATATGACACTATCTTTTGATTTAAAATTGCGAAATTCTTTACGGTTTTCATGCTTGACAACGTAAAAATAGCATTATTCAAAACATATTACGATTACATTACGAGAACGATATGGCAGTTTTATCAATACTGTTCATTTACTTTTTAATGACAGAGCATTGCAGATTGCTATTACTGCCATATCATGGTAGCCTTCAATACCATCACTGCCAGTTGATTAATGAGTAAGACATTTCTTCGTTACCACCACGGCAGGAAAGTGCAAAAACTAACATTAGCGTAATTCTCAACAACTTCAACATTTTCCGTGCGTGTATTCAACACAGAATTACCAGCCAGGCGTATCGGCGCGTAAAGCAAAACAATAATGCGCTGCTCAAGTATTCAGTCAGAGCTGGGACAGATGATGGTACAAGACATTCTGGCAGCTGACAAGTGGACAACCCGGCAGGTGGTCACTTCCATTATAGAGTCATCAGCGTACATGGAGGTTGCCACAAGGAATATTACAGGGGAGGTCGGCGAATGTCAGTGAATGTCATAAATCTTCGGGGCGAAAAAATGAAGTAACATCACTAATATCAGGTACAGGTACAAGTCAGGAATGTTTCTTAGTCTGTAATCCGTGTCAAAGTGTGTGCGTGTGTGTGTGTGTGTGTGTGTGTGTGTGTGTGTGTGTGTGTGTGTGTGTGTGTGTGTGTGTGTGTGTGTGTGTAAATTTCTAGTTCCTTTACTATGTAGAACTGAATATGATAATTACCTCTAAGTATTGTAATCACACACACACACACACACACACACACACACACACACACACACACACACACACACACACACACACACACACACACACACACACACACACACACACAGACACATGCACGCTTGCTGAAAACTGACAACGAAATATTAAGAAACATTATATTAAAAAAAAAAATTGGAGAAAAATGTGCAGCTTTCCTAAAAGTCCTCCAAACACAGAACATTCATTTTTACTTCCGTCACAATCGCCTCTGAAACTTAATCCCGGTTGATATTAAATTTTCCTTCCACATTTTTTTTTCTCTGAATCAAAAGAAAAAGTAAACATATCTGTACATAATCCTTGATATATAATTTGTTTCCTCTACATTTTTCTGAGGTGAGTATTATTTTATACAGTATTTATATTAATCTCTTTCACTTCAGTTTTCCTGGCGATTATTCAGTTTTGTCACATATGTTTCTTGTATTGTGAATAGTGTGTGTGTTGTGTATTGGTGGGTGTTGTTGCCCACTGGATACGTTCTTGCTCCTTTATCTCTATTTTCCCAAAGTGACACATCCATTATTTGTTGTAGTGGCCAGGAATGATGTAAAACATTTATACACGTTGCTATGAAATGAAGTTTTCTTTCTGTTGTCTATCTTCAGTTAGTGGTATAGCCAGAGGCAGACAGGACTAAAAGTGTGAATGATGTGTGTATGAGCGTGGTGCTTTGTCTGGGACACCCTTAGAGGGATTGCTGGCCTGGTATACAGATGGATAGTTATTTAGCTACATAGGTTATCTCTCTCTCTCTCTCTCTCTCTCTCTCTCTCTCTCTCTCTCTCTCTCTCTCTCTCTCTTATCGCATTACTTATACAACAATAAATGTATTTGGAAATCTTTCTCCGTCTCAAGTGTACTCGTATATATATATACGAGTACATGTTGCCTGCAAGAGATTCCCAGAATTCGCTCGAGCAACAACACAAAGCCCCTTATGAGGCATTATTTTTGCGGAGCTTGAAAACTATCGCTCCGTGAACAATTGTTGGAATTCTTTTGTGTGCAAAGCCAGCTTACAGTACCTGTTCTTTGAGATATGAAAGGATCATTTCAGTAACCTGGCATCTGACGACTCGAAGTTCATCCCTACTAGATCGCTGGTGGTTTTAATGACGGTGGTGATTCTCATGTTCTATGCTTACATTATTACGTTTCAACAACCACACATATACTCCAGGTAAGTCAATACAGTAAATAATAAAAGGAGCAGTAGTTTCTGATGCATCATGTGACGTCAAAGAGCACCACAACACCAGCCTCTACACTGTCCAGGCACAAGGGCCTTTTAAGCCAGTGACGGATGAGTCTGGTGAAGAGATCAGGTCCCTTGGAAGGTCTTGTGTGAAGAATGACATCCAGGGACATAAACTGACATGTCTGACTTTGCGAAGAGAGCCTACTTTGTACAAGGAGGGAAAGGCCTCAGCTATGTGCACTCGCATATTTACATGATATGCAGCACAGTGCAACAATGCAATGTAGGACAACAATACCTGTTCAAGGAAAAGTTTTGCTTCATTCTGGATATGCAGGATGAAATATAAAATATTCTTGCAGGTTGTGAAAGCAGAACCGTTCGTATTCATCAAGTTCATCATTGTCTGAGTGGTATAGTGTTAATCGAGACTGGTTATGAATCCACGGCCCTTTGTTCCAATCCAGAGCTACCAAGGTGTTCAGCCCTCCCTGGCGGAATGGGCGATAAATCTTTCATGGCGGGTTGGTTGATACACGACTGCCGGGAGGAACCCCGAGAACTTATACTGTGTGAACCCCGGCTTGGCCTGCGCCTTAAGGTAAGGGGCCTCTGCCTTTTCCTCCCTAGGTTAAGAACCTTAAAGGGAAATGTAGTGCTAATGTACAGGTTAACGAAATCATTATTATCTTTAACTGAATTTTCTTATTAATAATAATAATGATAAAAAATTATATATATATATATATATATATATATATATATATATATATATATATATATATATATATATATATATATATATATATATATATAATCCTATATTTCCCTTTTCTATATTTCAGTTTTCATGATTATTACTGTTTTCTTTCCGGTTTACGTGACACTTAGTCTATTTCCGCCGGTCCTTGCGTATCACAAAACACGTCCCCATTACTTCTTTGCACGACAGCAGTAATAGCCGTGTCTTCTCAGAGTCCCCTTCCACGTCTCACAATAATTCCCAAGCCGATTCAGGACACCCCTGGCGTCGTTTCCGCCGTGCACCTCTTTACTCTCCACTCCCTGACAACCAATCTCAAGACCAAGCTATACCTGGTTACCACGCTGCTCCTTTTTCGCCCTCCATTAGCAGCCAGCCCTCACTCCTCTCCCCGTTCCTCCACTCCCTTTCTTTCCGTCTCTCCTCACCTTCCCTCCCTCCCATCTGCCGTCACCGGCACCCTGTGGCGGCGCCTCATCTTGCTAAATAAACACCCGCGGCGGTGAAGATCGACAAAGGGCTGCAACTTGCCGTGTTTTTCCTTCTTGTGTTTGCCATACTAATTATCGGTCGATCCCCGCAGCCTGGCCCGGGGAGGCGATGTCAGGTAAGGAGAGGAGAGAGGGAGAGGAGAGGCTAAGAGAAAGAACCAAGAGAGAGGATGAATTGCTCCTATTCTCAAGGAGAGGCAAAAATTTGCACTGAATTCACATTAAGCCCTTATGCAATTATTTACACACACACACACACACACACACACACACACACACACACACACACACACACACACACACACACACACACACACACACGAGCGGATGCTAAGAGGAACTTGAGAGAGGAATAGCCTTTCTAGGGGCGGAAAGAGACGTTAGAAGAAAAAGGGAGGAAGGGGAGTGTTTAAGAAAAGGATCCCAGATTATGGAGGATCATGAGGGAGGGAAACAAAAGGGAGCAGGATGACACAGCAACCTGACTGGAGAGAGAGAGTGGGGAGAAGAGACGTGAGGAGGAAGAAATGAAAGGAGGGAAGGGAGACGGGAACCACTGGTGAGGAAAAAATAAAAAATAAAATAAAACAAGTAGGGTGTTTAAAGATTTGAAATTCCGATAAGAAAGTCAGAGCTAAAACTGATACAGAACAAAAACAAAAAAGTTTAGCACATCTCCCGGAAAACATACGATACTGAACAAAAAGTAATATGAAACCTCCCTATCTTGCGACGAAAAGGGTGTAACACAGCTGACTTAATGAGAAAATCGATGGAGGAAGCATCTTAAGGAGGAAATGTGAGATATGGAAGAGAGAGAGAGAGAGAGAGAGAGAGAGAGAGAGAGAGAGAGAGAGAGAGAGAGAGAGAGAGAGAGAGAGAGAGAGGATTAAGACTACGGAAGAGGAATAGGATGACGGAGAGAAAGACAAGGAGAAAAGAGGGAGAAGAAATGTAGGAATCGGTTAAAGGATATAAGACGCGAGAGAGGAAGAAAGGTAAAGGAGAGGAACTGAGAAGACGACGACGACGAGCAGGAGGAGGAGGAGGAGTAGGAAGAGGAGGATAGGAAGGGTTGATGACAAAGCCAGAGACTCGCGTGTCAACTAAATGACCTTCCTCCTCAACCCCCACGAGGACTCTCTCTCTCTCTCTCTCTCTCTCTCTCTCTCTCTCTCTCTCTCTCTCTCTCTCTCTCTTAACGACGGGAAAGTTCATAAGCAAACAAAACACTGTTATAAGTAGATTCAAGACATTTATTTGTTGTTGTATTGTGTTAGCAAATCTTGACTCGCCACCTACGCAGTAAACTGATACGAGCTGGTGGCTCTTTTGTATACTACACTACAGATTCCATGCAGTGTATTACCAGAGAGAAAGAGAGAGAGAGAGAGTGTGTGTGTGTGTGTGTGTGTGTGCGAATGTCAGGCTCCCGATCTCCCGAACACGCCTCGCAGCAACTCAGCAAAAATGTTTGGTTGAACGAATCCAAAGAGACCGGACAAGCGTTAACGTCTAAACACAAACAAACCCGCGCGCGCACACACACACACACACACACACACACACACACACATAGAGTTAATCCTTCCGTGTTCCCTCGCCGCCCACAAGGCAATATCCAAATGAACAAGTCCTCGTCGTTTTTCTTTGACTCTTCCAACAGTATCTGAAATCGATCCAGGCAGCGAATGTGTTCCCTACGCATGCCAAGTCAAGGGAGCACAAAGTTACACACCTAAAAGGCGAACCGATCAAGTTTTAAAGAAGACGGGAGAGAAAAGCAATGAAAAATATGATACAGTATAAATTATTTTGTCCCGACGCAAAACTAGCTACTTATTGGAAGAATACTGAAAAATTTTGGTCTTTCTACCTTACGTTTACATGGTGGAACTGCAAATGTATAGAGACTAAATGCGCTAAAGTAGTTCTGAAGTGCCGCGCCATTACGTCCCTTAGAGCGCTTAAATGTGAACAAGAAGGTGAGGCAAAAAACACGATGATGCGGCAAAACTTAGAATAACAGAGCAGGGGCTGAAACAGTCTATTGGTCTAGTGAGGAAGGAGAGGCGCAGAGAGGTGCAAAGTGGACGTAAACACGTATTCAGAAAGGAGGAAGAGGAGGAGGAGGAGGAGAAATAAAACACCACAAGGCACTCCACTACTCGCCGTGGTGGTGGTGGCTGGTGTGGAGTGTTGTGGTGGAGGGACTGATAAATGCACGCCCACTGCTGTCGTGTCCAAGGTTATGTCCGTGCATTTGGTAAGAGTGTAAACATATCGTGCTAATATCTTACGCTGTCAGGGGCGCCTCTTGACAGTGGAGCAGGCCCAGCGAGGAGGGAAGGAAGGCTTTGCAGGAGAGCACAGCAAGGCTAGTATGGAAAAGGTAGGGTGCTCGTGGAAGGGTGCTAAGGAAGGGAGCTCAGGCAGGGTGATGAGGCAGGGTGCTGAGGGACAGCGCTAGAAGGCAGGGTGATGAGGAAGGGTGCTGAGGCAGGGTGCAGTGAAGCAGGGTGCTGAGTAATTGTCCAGAGGAAGGGTGTTGGGAGGCTAGATACGAGGACGATGACTCAGGAAAGAATGAAGGTTTGTTGTGAAAAAGAAAAA
Organism: Scylla paramamosain; assembly: GCF_035594125.1. Taxonomy (NCBI): domain Eukaryota; kingdom Metazoa; phylum Arthropoda; class Malacostraca; order Decapoda; family Portunidae; genus Scylla; species Scylla paramamosain. The sequence goes on from NC_087174.1 coordinate 1,886,636, forward strand.
AATGTTTGTGGAAGGGAAAATATTATCAGTCTAATTTGTGCTGATAATTTTTTTAACCATTAAACAACATTACCTCGTTGTACACTACGAAATAAGCCAAATAAGTCATTTTCTTCGTAATGGTGTCTTCTATTGGAAACATTGATCTCACAGTTCATTGTACCCAACACCAACAATAATATCGAAAGAAAGTGCATAATTAAATTTCTATATCGTGAATACGTTTGCTCTGTATATAAGTATGATGACAACATACATCAATGAACAAACATCTAGCAGTCACTGTGTGTGTGTGTGTGTGTGTGTGTGTGTGTGTGTGTGTGGTAGCCGAAGGCAACCAAGGGTTCGTTATTCCTTTTTTTTTTTTTTACTTAACGAAGTCTAGAACTTTTTTTCTTTCTTTTTAGAAATGAAAATCCCTTTTCTGGCCCTGATACAAGAATATTTTGATCTCCATGAACTACAAACGTAATTAAGTAGGAGTTCTATGCACGGGAGTTAGTGTTTCAATTGTCTCAGGTTGAACGATACCTAAAGTAACGCCCCATTAGGTTGTTGTTTATCTCATCACCGGGACAATCTCGGCCGCCTCTTTAATCCTTCATTACATTAACCAGATAGGCCGCGCATCGCAGAGCCCGCGACAGAACATGACAACTTGATTGCTCTGATTGATGTCGTTAATGTCCTAATTACGTCACCCAAGCATTTAACGACGGTAATGATAGCGATCGAAAACTTTCATATAACATGACCTTCTCCCCACTTCGTTCGTATGGAGAAGCAAGAATGTCGTGGCCTTGATGCTGCGTGCCTCAAGTACTTGCGACACGCGTATAATGGAGGGCTTGTGTCTTTTTACTATTCTTTATATTGTTCTCATGTAATGACCATTATCATGCGGACAGTCAGCAGTTCTGTAAGGAGAAATTGGCACTGTGGCCATTAACACAAAGGTTCTCTCGACATCATGAGGTGCTTGGTGTGGCTGTGTCCCTTCACTAGTTATACCCAAGTAATAGTGTCATCATCCTCCAGACGGCACGTCATATATATGAATTATTTCTCATGGCTTGATTCTCTAGGCGTAAAAAACATATTTAATTAAATTCCACTACCACTACAAGTTTTATTCTTTAGTATTACACTACGAGTATCGAAAGGTGAGCTCCTTAATGAAGGTCATGATGCACCTCCGTGTAGTGAAGAGGCATTTCTCGCTTACTGCGGCCGGAGTCTAACCTCTTTGTTGTCACCATCCATTGTACTTGGAATTCCAGTGTTATGATACTATAATTTCCCTCGCCCCAGTGTGCCTCATAATGGCGTGATACATTACTGCCAACAATGACAAGTTGCCGCCACCTCATGCTATATTACCTCAGGGTACACACCTCCCAGACAACGCCTCGCTTCCCGCTGCCTCTAAGCCCCGTTCCTCAAACACTCAACTAAAAATTGAATCATATGAAAAAAACGTCAAATCATTTTTCAGGTCTGTTAGACGCGCATAGACCTTGTAATATTAATCTTTGCAACATTCTGGATGCTACCTTCCGTTCGACACTTCATTACACACTAAGAAAATCAATTAAGTTCGAAAAACATTACTGCTTTCTTTGGATGCCATCAACGTAACCCCATATCAAAGCAACACACTACGAACCAAGCAAACAACTTATCCGAAGCAATTTATATGTAAATGTCCCGCTACATTGAGATTTAAACTTCAATCTGTCAGGGTAAGTAAAAATTAATCTTTACTGCGAAATCTACGAGATAGAGATGACGTCAGACTTAGAAACATGTGGGAGGGGGAGTAATCAGGCCTCTGCCGCACCTGTCTGTGGCAATACACCTTACAGGACTGTGTGTGTGTGTGTGTGTGTGTGTGTAAAGGACTAACATATAAGCCTCCACCTGAATGACACTTTATTCCAGTCATCCGTTCGATAATTTGAAAGCTTTGTACACCTGTCTCCCGCGACCTTCTCCCCGAACGAGGTTGTTTGAGTAATCTTGGGCCAATAAAGCCATCGCCCCTGCCCGCTGGCCTAGGTCTTTATGGCGGCGCTGGAGGACACACGGTAATTGCTGTGGCCGCCGCCTTTACTACTCCAGCCCTTACATTTTCCCTCCCAAGGCTACATCCTTACCGAGTACCATTCCTTAATAACCACATTCAAATAGTTTTAGGTTTATAATTCTCCCTTTCAATATGTTTTTTTTTTCTTTTTTTCGTGGATGAAAATAGTGCTATTAGAAATATTTCTGCAAGCGTTTTACGTCTTTCAGATCAGTTTGTTTATTTAATTACTTATGGAATAGAACGATATGTAGAAAAAGAATAACTAGTATATTTACGCAAAGGTGAGAGGAGATGCAGCACACATTCCTGCCCTGCACATTTTGCCTTTCCACTCCGGGAATTGAGTAGTGGTGTTGTAATAATTCACCTTAGGCCGATTTCACTAGTTAAAAAAAGAGGTCAAATATGATTTTCTCTCATACAAGCGAGATAAAACTTATTGCACATACTCAGGAAAGACAAACTGAATAGAAAAAAATATGGAAACATGTGATTTACGCCTCGAAATTCTCTTAAGGCGATTTCTACCTTCTCTCTTTATGGGGTGTATATACGTGTCGTTAATATGAGGATAAAGGATGGGTAAGAGGACAGCCCTGAGAGGCAAACGAGATGGTATAACTCCGCCAGGGATCTGATGGACGTAAGGATCTCTTGGGGACGCGGGAGAGGCTCTTAAATCATCGTCCGGCAGTGTCCCTCACGACATTGCTATCGAAGAGCCGTTTATGGGAGGTCCAGACAACTCTCTCTCTCTCTCTCTCTCTCTCTCTCTCTCTCTCTCTCTCTCTCTCTCTCTCTCTCTCTCTCTCTCTCTCTCTCTGTATGGAAAAAACTACTATCCGTACATTCTGAAAAAAAAGTCTGCGGTATTTCACTTTTTTCCCTTTCTAAAAGTTAACAAACGCTGCTTGTTTTGTTGCGTAAGAAAAAATCTCTCTTTTTTTATTTTGAGTTGAAGGACGAAAGGCTACAGATGAGGAGGAAGAGGAGTAGGAGGAGGAGGAGGAGGAGGAGGAGGAGGAGGAGGAGGAGGAGGAGGAGGAAGAGGAGGAGGAGGAAGAAGAGGCTGCCATCAACATTCTGGACCAACTGAAGTATTCCCAACCGGTCGAGGAAGCGTAGGAACAGTCAGTGTTTTGCGCGGCAGAAAACTATCAACACTCGAATATTCATGATTGAGGGGAAGGCACGTGCATCTAGTGGACCGGAGAGCATGCAGCGTGGATCTCTACAGGTGGTAGTGGGCGTGGTGAGGGTCTGGGTGTTGCGTTGCTGGCATGCTAGGAGGTTGCTGTAGGTGCTGTAAGATTCCGAGGATGTTTGTGTGGATTCTGAGGGTGTTGGTGTTGAATACTAGTGATGTCCGTGGAATTCTGAGGCATTGTGGCATTCTGAAGACGTTTATGTGAGTGTCCTGGGCAAGTGGTCCCAATAACTCGTTTCTACTACATCTCTCTATATATATATTCCATTCTGGCGAACAATAGTGAGGCGTGTGGGAATTGCATGTAGCACTCAATGGCGTTGGTATTTCTGGTCTGTGAGGATGTGGGCCTTGGTGACGTAGGAGTGAGATTAACGTGGAAGTTGTGGGTCTGTGATAACTTTGCCGTGGGTGTCGTGGATAGGTGAGGGCGTTGCTGAGGTGTGCGTGTAGTGTAGTGGCATTGGCGTGGGTGTTGTTGGTGTGGTTATTATGAGGATTTAAGGGCGCGTGAAGGAGTTGCTAAGGATGCTTGGATGTTATGGGTGTGTACTGGCGTTACTGTGGGCGGTGGTGGTGGTGTGCATGTTGTGTGGGGGTGGTGGCGCTGCTGTGAAGGTGTGAGACGAAAGACTGAAAGGCTTGACGGTATATTATAGGCAAAATATTACATTTCACAAAATACATAAAACGCATTTAAACATTTGTCTTGCTCCTCACGGTTACCCCGAGTGAATAAAAAGGAAAAAAAAAGAAAAAAAAACTAACCAAAGCAGCGACAAAAAATGCGAATAGCAAAAAAAAAGAAAGAAAAGAAAACATCAAGATGACAAATGATTATAATCTTCGACAGACAAAAATGTTCCAAAAAAAGACGTAACGGTAGACGGAGAAAAATGAACCGCGGAAAACTGGTAAGGATGAGACGAGGACAAAATAAAAACAAGAAAACTGAGGATAAAAAGTTACACTGCAGATAGAATTACAATGTGTGGTAGCGCTGGTTATAATAGTGGTAGTGGTGGTGGTGGTGGTGGTGGTGGTGGTGGTCGTGGGAGGTAAAAAGGGAGAAAGAGAAAAGGAGTGAATATCAATAAGACGCACGAGAATAAGGGAAGTCAGAGGATGGAAAAAAAAATAAAATGAAGGGGAAAAGGAAGACAAAGAGGAAAATAAAAGAAGAGAAGAAGAAACGTGATGAGAATAGGAGAGACAAAAGCAGGAGGAGGAGGAGGAGGAGGAGGAGGAGGAGGACGACAAAGAGAACGACGACGAACTGGAGGAAGAAGAAGAGAAAAGAATGAAGGAGCTGGAAGAGGAGGAGGAGGAAGGAATGGAAGAGTTGATAAAGAGGAAGAGGAGAAGGAGAAGCTGGATGAAGAGGAGGAAGTGGAGGAGGAAGAGGAAGAAGAAGAGATGGAGGAGCTGGATGAAGAGGAAGAGAAGGATGAGAAGCTGGATGAAGAGGAAGAGGAGGAGGAGGAACTGGAGGAGGAAGAACCGGAGGAGGAGGATTTGTGCGAGTTGGGAAGGAAATTGCATAGTTGTGCCGTGAGCAGGAACGAGACGAATGGTGTAAAGTGTGTGAGGAACGACCGCCGCCACGGAGAATAATCTGGAGCCACCCAGGCGAGAGAGGGCGGCGAAAGGTGGCGAGGGAAAAAATAGATAGAGAGGAGGGTGCCCGCTAGAAGAAAAAAAAAATATATATATATGGAAAAGGGAGGGAACGAAATTAAAAATTCTTTGATGGGAGGAAAGCGGGATATGGAGGGTTGGGTGAGGGCGGTCGAGATGAAGGTAAACACAGGAAACGGGTAACGCCTCGCACGCTGCCCATTAAAAAAAAAAAAAAAAAAAAAAAAAAAGACTGAAAAAAGATGAAAAAATAAATAAACGGGCAAGGATAAAGATTAACATGAGACACAAAGGAAATAAGACCTGATAAAAAAAACAAAAAAAAACAACGAAGAAAAATATACCACACAGCATACAACATAAACATACACAAAACCTAACTTATCAAAAATACATACATTAAATAAACAAGTATTCAACAACAACAACAAAAAAGAAAAAAACATACCATTCTTATGTTTAAGTATTAGCTAGGTGTGGTTACTCTCCACATCCCAAAAGGTGTTCATATGAAACTGTCGAAGTCAGTGAAGCCAATGCTAACAGAGGGAGGGCGGCACAGCACGGGTCAGGCGAGGCGAAAAAAGTGGTCGACTGTATCAATAGTAACAAGACTCTGGTGACGGACGGGGAAAAAGCAAGGGGGTCGTGCTATTTCCTGTTACTGTCGGTGACGAAGGAAAAAAAAAAACTGTTATGAGTAAAGGAAAGGCGAGGCGGAAAGGGAAGACCGTGAAGAGGGATGGGAAGGGGCAGACCGCCAGGGAAAGATTATAAAAAGAGAAGTTTGATGCGTGAGCTGTAGTAAAAGTAAAACCAATTAATGGAAACAAATACTTACAAACAATACTCATGAGGAAGTTATGAAAGAAATGGTAAACAATATTATTTTTCGCTCACTGTCTATAAAATTACCTAACACACACACACAAACACACACACACACACACACACACACACACACACACACACACAGAGAGTGAACACACGCATACACAGTGAACTTTTTTTACATGTAAAGGACACTAACCCTGGTAGCAAAAATATAAAGAAAAAATATAGGTAGAGGAAAAAGCCCCCTAATTGCTGGTCCTGAAAAAACAGACAGTGTAAGAGTTCCAAAAAGGTTAGGGTCAATTTAGTACCGAGGGCTTTTGATACTCCTCCCTTGAAGGAGCTGAGGTCAGAAGAAAACTCAGAAAAAAAAAAAAAAACTAAGGAAGTATTACAAAGCTTACCAGAGGGAGCGAGAAAGGTGTAAAAATATAATTCCAGCATTAGTGAGATATACACGGGATAAGGATGCAAACAGGGAAGTGTTCTAGAGCACGATGGCGGGAAGGATGGCCGGGCATTCTGTCCATGGGTAAAAAAAAATAAAAATAAATAAATAAATAAATAAATAGATAGATAGATAAATAAACAAAATAAATAAATAAAGAAAGAAAGAAAGAAAGAAATCAAATATGAAAAATGCACTTTTGCTAAGGATTGTGATTGAGAACTTTGTCATTTTAAGAGAGGACGATGAGATAATCAGTTTACGATATATATATATATATATATATATATATATATATATATATATATATATATATATATATATATATATATATATATATATATATATATATATATATATATATATATATATATATATATATATATATATATATATATATATATATATATATATATATATATATTGGAGGGGAAAAAAACAAGGTTAATGGTTGAGTTTGGCGTAAACAGAAGTGTTTAGGAAGTAACGAGCTCGGGAAAGTCTTGGCAAGAGGAAGCCTTTACCGTGAATTTACCAAAACAAGAGAAACTCGTTGCAGTAAAGACGCAGAGTTGTGTAATTACGTCCCTGGATATATTTTGCCGGAGACCAAAAACGACAATTAAAGCATTGGGATGAATTTTACTTGCTTAAATTGCTCTATATAATTCTCGTTTGGGGAGTTAAGCAGCAACAATTAATGCATCTTTTGCGTGTAAATTAAGGTGTCGGCCAAAGTTTTATAGTGCTTGTGTCTCCAATTATTTGATCAACCACGTCCACGCACCTTTAGTTACTGGCATCCTGATTACCTGTGTATTACTGCAGGACCCGTGTGTACAGCGCACTGCAAACCAATGTTGATACGCTCTCTCTCTCTCTCTCTCTCTCTCTCTCTCTCTCTCTCTCTCTCTCTCTCTCTCTCTCTCTCTCTCTCTCTCTCTCTCTCTCTCTCTCTCTCTATATATATATATATATATATATATATATATATATATATATATATATATATATATATATATATATATATATATATATATATATATATATATATATATATATATATATATATATATATATATATATATATATATATTACAAAGAAGCAAGGCTTCCTGCCACACACCCTCTTTCCTCCCATCTCCCTCTCCCTCCCTCTCACCCTGCGTCACCCTAGACCCGTGGACTTGGCCCAGTGAGCCGGTTTTGTCATCACGACCACAAGTAACGACCAGAAGGAAGATAATGTTGCGTCCACGACCTCCGCAGCCCATTCCTGTGTCCTAACCCGCTGTTGCTTAGGTCACAGTGGTGCGCTGCGTGTTCCTTAGGCGTTGTTTGTGGCACCGTTGAGGCGCTGCCTGGTAGTATTGTCGGTGCTGGCGTGCTGGTAACTGAGTGGTGCTGTGTTGAACTGGGTGCTTTGGGCTTTTTTTCTCTTGAATGTTAATGGTGTTTATGCGTTAATGATATCATTTATGCGGTGAGGGCTTGCGACAAGGCTGCCGGATAGGAAGATAGACTTTCATTTATATTTAGTTTGTATTCCTGTTTGTTATGTTGCAACCTGTCCCCTAATTGACTTAATCTGATGGAAGCGACTCACGGGACTTTTTTTTTCTCTAATCAGTTTTTTTCAAGGCTTCATTTCACCCAGTTCTTGGAAGCCTTATTGTCTGCCTCAGCAAACTTGTCGAGTACTACAACACCGCCGGTAATGAAGGAGACGAAGCTGCCTCAAGACTTTCCCCTTAATCATACAGAGCCCAGTTCGGTGCCAGTAGGCTTAATGTGAAGAAAAAATGGGGCATGATACACCTTATACAGACCGTATGTGCACCAAGCTTCTCCAGAAATTGGTAGTCTAGTCTATATTTTGTTAGGAAATTAAGTGCACGGGTCTTTCTTTCACGTTTGATATATATGTTACGCGTCAGAACCTTCAGTTTCCTCAGGGCCGTACAATTGGGCTTGTGGCATGAATTATTGGAGTTTTTCTTGGCTAACAAAGTGCGGTCGTTATGGGCAGGAAGATAATTCATAGCACTATCTGCGCCATCGACCCGTAGGCGACTGAAGGGGAGTCGGAGGAGGGGTGAATGGAGGGAAGGGTGGGATGGCTAGGGGCGGTGGGTAAGGAAGGAGTATAATTGGGAACGATAGAGGGATGAGGGGATAAGGAGAAGGGCTTTGGCGGCTCATACAAAGGAACAGACAGCAAGGAAAACGAAAGGTGATGTACGAAACAAAAAGGCAAAGTGTAATTATAGCAACAATACTGGTCTGTGTGTGTGTGTGTGTGTGTGTGTGTGTGTGTGTGTGTGTGTGTGTGTGTGTGTGTGTGTGTGTGTGTGTGTGTGTGTGTGTGTGTGTGTGTGTGAGAGAGAGAGAGAGAGAGAGAGAGAGAGAGAGAGAGAGAGAGAGAGAGAGAGAGAGAGAGAGAGAGAGAGAGAGAGAGAGAGAGAGAGAGAGAGAGAGAGAGAGAGAGAGAGAGAGAGAGAGAGAGAGAGAGAGAGAGAGAGAGGGGGAAACATTGCATTATAAAATTACAAATATATCATATAGCACATTTATTTCGTTTAGCTACTCTTAACGACTGACGAGCTCATTATTATTATTTTTTTTTTTTGGCCAGCTTTTCTTTCCAGATGTGGTGCGTGTGATGAGGCGATGAGACGGTGGTGTGAGACAAGAGGTTGTGAGAGAATACTCTTTAACTCATCAGCACCTCATTTCAGGCCTTATGGAGAGAAGAAAAATATGGTCATAAAATGCAGCAGGTTTGGTGTGTGTGTGTGTGTGTGTGTGTGTGTGTGTGTGTGTGTGTGTGTGTGTGTGTGTGTGTGTGTGTGTGTGTGTGTGTGTGTGTGTGTGTGTGTGTGTGTGTGTGTGTGTGGTCATGTTAAATGGAGTGTGTTAAAATGATGGTGTGTGTATGTGGGGGGGAATGGGGCGTCGATGTATGAAAAATGTCTCTGAAACAAATGAAAGCCTTAAATTATTTGTACGCGTGTACAAGTTGCAGATAACCTGGGATGACTATAACCTCTGAGATAAGGGACAGAATGTTATACGAAAAGGAATAGTATAAATGATAGTCCAGCATTTACTAACAGGATACGATTATAACACTTGGTTTAAGAATGAAAAAAATAAAAATAAAAAGATTTTATCTAGTTATGTGAAAAACTGATAACAATCGCCCGGATCTCCAAGAAGCTGTAAGCAGGGAAGAGATAAACTCAACCACACTAAAAAATAAACGGAATAAACTGACTAATTAATTGACTGATAAATAGATAAATACATAAAAACTCATACCATTAACTCCTGGACACTAAGGCACCTTATCTAAACAAGCACGAATGGCTCATCCATTACACAAGATGAAAACTAACGCTTCACTGCTTCAATTTATACGATGACTTCCATTTACCACTGCCACGCTCCATATGAACACGGCTATTGCGTTATTGTTTCGATGAGCCCTGATGGCTGATAACTTCGCTTCCGTGACTCACATATGGTAAACAAGTTCCAGGTAATACAGCATGAATGAAGCTGTGACATTACTCTTATTACAGGTGGAGGGCAACCTGTGTGGCAGCGACTATCATTACCCAATAACCTAAATTGGTCACCCCTAGAAAAAAAAAAAATTCTGATAATACCCGTGTATTAGAGTGAGTGTCCCTCGGCACTACGGGGCCATTAATAAGGAAAAGAAGTTAACAAAATAGTGTTAATGCAAATGGATAGTATGGATACGTAACAAAAAAAAAAAAAAAAAAAATATATATATATATATATATATATATATATATATATATATATATATATATATATATATATATATATATATATATATATATATATATATATATATATATATTGGTGCAAGGCTGCAGTACATAAAGCATTCCGAGAGGGGAGAGTCCAGTGTGCGGGTCACATATTTTGCCGTTCATAAATACACAAAGCCAGACAGCATAATGGCAGCCACGCAGGAGTAGCGTAACGGGGCACTGGTAGTTATACCGGTGATCCATCAAGCGTCGCGGGGTCAATATTGTGTGTCGCTGTCCATTACTGCCTCGCCCAGCCCTTGAGCTCCCCGGCGGCGACGGTGACCGACACTTGTGTATGTGTTTTGTGACAGACAAACACACACACACACACACACACACACACACACACACACACACACACACACACACACACACACGGTTTCCTGTAACTCCAGTACGAAAAACTCCCCATGCTGGCACAGCGGCGTCACTACCTCATGATTAACACCCAAAGCATCCCCAGCTACTACACCTGCTGCATACTGTATGACCTCCTACTGTGTGTGTGTGTGTGTGTGTGTGTGTGTGTGTATTTACCGTCCATATATTGTAATTAGTCAGTGTAATAGTTGAATAAACAACACAACACGTACCGGTTCAGTTGTTTAGTAGTTCAGTAAACAACATATTTAGCGTTCAGTGCAACGTTACATGGAGTTACAACTTTTGCGGTCAACAGAGCCAATTAAGATTCTCTCTCTCTCTCTCTCTCTCTCTCTCTCTCTCTCTCTCTCTCTCTCTCTCTCTCTCTCTCTCTCTCTCTCTCTCTCTCTGTGTGTGTGTGTGTGTGTGTGTGTGTGTGTGTGTAAGAGGAAAGCAGGATGGAGGTGTTCGAGGTAAACAGAAAAGGCCAAGGGCAAAGAAATATCCTGATAAGAAGGTCATTTCCTTTGTAATTTAAGAGCATCACAAGGTTATCGGATTCAAGATAATTTCACTTCTCTTATATCAGTATATAACACTCCTCACAATCCGCAGTCTTAAACAACAATAATAAAGTAACGCATAATATTCACCACATAGTTACTTACAATGTCATCCACTTTTCCTTTATAACACGTTGCAGCAAAAACTCCCTCACAACTTTAAAAATTTCAGAGTTAACATACAGGCACTTCCTTCTCCGGCATTACACATTCACCATGGCAAGCGATCCCATATTCACGCTCTTACTTTAGCATGAACGATACAACGACCAATCAACTTCATGGTAGAGTTTCTTTGCATGCTACTCGCCTTCACGCTGCTTGACATCCCCGCGTGAGTTATGCCCCGAGTAACAACACGTACCTGCTTGCGTTTCGATCGTTAATATCAAGAACAACAGTAGCTGCCTCCCGTGTAAGTTGATAAAGGTAAATATTGTTGTTCCGTTGTTCCGACTACTACGTACTGAAGTGGTATTTGTCTTTGGAATTCTAAAGCTTTAAATCATAAGAAAGACTAATAACCGTAATGGGAATTCATATTTTTCACCTACTTTGAGCACATTAAGAATCTTCAGTATTATGACAAAAAAAAATATTCAAAACATGGGCTTAATGAATTACAAACATCAAAGAGCGCCGCATGCTCGCAGCATTATTAATTTCGTATTTTCAGGTACCAATTATCATTTAATAAATATGCATAAATTTGCACTTATTATAACGGAGTATATTCAGCTTAAAGTTATGGAATTTATTTATACGAAGAGCTCACACAGGAGGGATTGTATAGCATGTATTCCTCGCATTCCCTTTCAAACCTGTCTACGTAGTTAATTCATTTCAAACCCCACCTGAAATTATTCGAAAACAGATAGATTAGAGAGAGAGGCGGATGGCTGCGGCGGACGGACTGACCAGCCAATTTCTGCCTGGTCGACTTACTGACATTCTAATTGATTGATGAATTACTGACTGACTTTGATTTACGACACTGCCGATTGACTAACTGTTTTTTTTTTTTTCTTTTTAACTTCCAGCTGAATGATTCACCGACACATCCATCGTGACCAAAAGGTTGCTTGATTGAACGACTCCAATTGCCTGCCGGACACTGCCTCATCCGGCGGGACACGCACACACCCCATACACCCACCCACCTCAACCACACCCACCCTGAGTCCCTTCACTGGGCAGACAATCATTCATCACTCGGAATTATTATACCCGTTGAGTTGCAGGGCTCAGTATTAATTTCTGTATGAATTACTGCTGGCAGGAAGACCTCAGAGGTGGGCGAACACGAGCAGAGAAGAGGATGGGCGGCGGGAAGTGCTTTTGACACGTCGTCTGGCCCACACAATATCCGGGGGAAGCCAAACATGCAATAACGCGACTGCCTCTCAGTGCTCGCCCCTCCCCTCACTCCTCACAGCCATGCAGTCTCTCCTCGCACGCTCCGCCTTCCACCTCACTCCACACGGGTTCAGACTGTCTTTTTTCTTTCCCTCACTCTGCTGAAAGCGCGTCTTTACTCTCTCTCTCTCTCTCTCTCTCTCTCTCTCTCTCTCTCTCTCTCTCTCTCTCTCTCTCTCTCTCTCTCTCGTTCAACTAGCCTTTACTAATCGTTGTCTTTAGTGCCCTTGCTATTCCCGAAACTCATTTCCCCTCTTGCATCATCATCTTTTTTCCCTCTTCCCTCGTTCCTAATTAAGCCCAACCTTTCCCCCTCCTGGACTAGCCCTGCCTTCCCATTTTTATCTCCTGCACCTACCCTGGGCCTCCCTTACACCTGTCAGCCCTAACAAATAACAAACTGACATTCAAAACGTCAATATCGATCAATTTTTCCCCCCGTCGGTACGGGAACGAGCGGCAGGCAATATTGGTGTTTTGAAGGCATGATGGCTCCAATAAGTGTGTAGGCTCCCCCACACTGACAGACAAATGCCCTGTCAGCCACGCCGCTCCACACCAAGAAATAGACGGCTCTAATTTGGCTGACAAGGGAGAGAATGAAGTCGGTCTGCTGCTCCTCTTCTCCTTTTCCTCTCTTCCTTCCTTCTCCGGCCTGCTAAGTAAGATATACATGGGAAATCTAGTATTTTGACGTGTATAAAGTTTTCCCTTACCTATTAAAGTAAAAGGAAGGGAGTGGTATTTCGACAAAGGCAAAAGCAGTGACATTTGCCAGGTGGTGTTAAGGAATGAAGAGAGGGAGTTCCGGGAGCCAGGAAATGGTGATTGGAGTGTCGGTGTGAAGGTTAAAATTACTGCGGCAAAGGCGTTGTTTGTGATGGTAGTTGAAATGGTGACAATTCTCTTTTTGTCGCAACGGTGATGGTGGGGAGGAAAGTAGAGGTTGTTGAGATCGTGGTAAATTTGGTGAATGGATTTCCATATTGCGTGGCGACTTTTGAGGCGACGAAAGGCGGAAGCATTATTGATATTAACTTCGAAGTGTGGTAAACATATTTTTATTTTTACTCGTCCATTTGTGACAATTAAAAATCAGATTTTGTCAACCACATCCCAGAATTAATGAATTTATATTCCCGTGCTATCAAATTAGTGGCATAAATATCATGCAGAATCAGAACTAATGAGGGAGTGGTAATTCGTGCAGTGGCTTGAAGGGAATATAATAATAATGATAAAAAAAAAAAAATAACAATAATATTTTCGACGAATATGAGCACAACACACAATGTTTCTGTTCCTTAAGCAGCAGGGGGGGGCTGCAAAGACGGGGCAATAGGACAGACAGCAAGCGGGGCAGCAGGAGGGCCAGCAGACGGGAGGCGAGGCTGAGGACGTCAGGGTGATCATGTGTATGTGGGGCGGTCCGGTTTTCTTTGGCCCCGAGTCAATATTTATGGTAGCCAGCCCGCTTCCCTCCACGCCCAAAGACTACTTTCCTTCCTTCCCTCCCTCTCTCCTTCCCTCTTTTGTACTTCCCTTTTCCTCTATAAAGTTCAAATCTTACATATGATATGTATCATACATTTCCCTGTATAGCCATACATCGTCTTATGTGTAACGATTTATTCTTCACAAAAATTTTTAAAAAGTGTTCTTTGTGATCTTTTCTTACTCAGTGGCTCCAAAAGACACGAGGAAGGAAACGTTGCGTCACCAGTTAACTTTCTTACATAAGGTGCGACAGCCTGATCCTTACTTTCCAAGGACTGTGTAACGACGCATAGCCGATGTGGCCGCTGCCAGGAAAGGCACTGTTCACTGATAAGCAAAACCTGTATGAATGGAAGTTAATTTTCCACAATTCAGAACCGTAATTAATTTGTTTACTTGTGTAAACAAAACATTTCAACCACAACCGGCCTCAGGTATTACTGAAAAAAATCAGCAGTGCGTGAGTATTTTTGCTCGTCAGCTGTGCTGCACACTTGTGGCCCGAGGCACACAGACACCAAAGCGTGCCACAACAACGGGTTCAAAGATATAACACAAAATTTTCCAAATAATTACGGGATCATGCACAAGATGGAAGGTTGGCGCCCTTTGTGAGACGCGCAGGTCAGTCAGTGGCGGCACTCGCGCTCAGACGCACGGCAACAAAACCCTGCCTGCAGCACCTTACAGGATTACGTGGCGCAACATTATGCCGCCGCTTCTTCAGACTTAACTGAAACTCGCTGTTGAAATGTAAGGCTTTAAAATACCCGAAACAAAAATTAGGCTTACTTTTGCCGAGCCGACGAGAAAGAGAAAAAAAGAAGGAAACATAACAGATTAGCAATGTTAAGAACAAAATAATCTCGTTCTAATTTTAAAATGAACAAATCCCATTGTTTTCTCGGGCTTAACCTGTACACAAAGTTGCAAACACATCAAATAATTTACTGGTGAGGCTTCCCGTGGCTGGTGGACAGACTGCCCCTTCTGTGGCGGGCAGTTGCTGCCTTGATCATCAGCCCAGGGATTCTTATTATAACATTATCACAACGTCTACAATCCTTGCCAAGCATCCCTAATCTGCACCCATCCACTATGAGCACTCACCCATCCCCGAAACCTTCTCTCCCACCAACCTTCATGTCCATCCTACCTCCCTTCACAACTTCCATATCTCTCTCCCTACGCCGTTACAATAGTTTCCACCCCTCGCCGCTGCCTCCCTGTTCACTGCCGCCGGGCACACACGAACCAGCCACTACCAAGCCTCGGACGCATTTTCTGCCGGTCAGACGCGTCACTGGTCGTCCTTGACCCGCACAGAGTCTTTGGCAGTGAGTCATATTGTTCTGCTGTCCGAGATGTTTTCTAACTACATTGTTCAGCCTCAGGGCACACACTGTTACGTCCAACTCGGATTATGGCTGTGATAACGAAATACATCAATCATGAAACCCACTCAGGTGACAGGCTATCGGTGGAATGATATAGCCTGGAGGAGAGAAGAAACTAAAGGGCACTCAAGATATGCACAGTCGAGACAATCAATCAGCGGAAGTGCAATCTCCCTCCTGCAGACGGCAAGCTGCTTTGTGGTGTCCTGACAAAGGCTGCGGTTGCTCGTCGGTTCGTAGTCTGTGTTGCTGCTTCGATATTGACGCGAGCTCTTCTTGAAATAGATCATACAGGAACTCCCATGTTGGCGCCGACGATAGAAGAGAGAGAGAGAGAGAGAGAGAGAGAGAGAGAGAGAGAGAGAGAGAGAGAGAGAGAGAGAGAGAGAGAGAGAGAGAGAGACGAGACGGAGACGAGACGGAGAGACGGGACGGAGAGAACATGAATGAGACGAGACGAGAGAGAACTAAAAAAAAATATATATATATATATATATATATATATATATATATATATATATATATATATATATATATATATATATATATATATATATATATATATATAAACGAAACAAAAATACTAACAAACTCCTACGGGGAAGGCTGAATTTCACTGCCTATCAGGAGGAGGAAGAAGAAGTTTCATGGATGGCTGTGAAGTAGATTAGTAAGTTGGAGGCGGTGGGGGAGGAACTTGGTGGGCTGAGGGAGTAAATGGAGGGTAATGGGATGCAATGGACGAGACACGACGTACATAATGGAGATAAATAGTGTTTATGGTTGAGAAGTTAGAGTGAAGTTTGAACAGAATTGGTCGCCCCTGCGGAGTGTAGGTGGCTAAGGTGCAGTAAAGGGTGAAAGGGAGTTATATATATAGTGCGGTGGTAGAATTCCGTTGCCGTGTATAGAGTGCGGTGGAGCTGTAAGGTGCAGTCGAGGTGGAAAGCGAAGAGTGTGGTAGATGTTGTGTGTGTGTGTGTGTGGGGGGGGGAAGGGGGGTGTTGGTCAGTGGTAATTTATACATGTCGTAAATGTGTAGTACAAAGAAGTGATGAATCATATGTGTATGCAAAACAAGGAACGTAAAATGTAGTAGTGCACGATGACAGGTAAAGTGGCGGAGTGTTGACTGATGCAGGCATGGTGGTGGTGAAGGTGGAGGGCGATGATGATGATGATGATGATGATGATGATGATGATGATGATGATGATGATGATGATGACTTGAGAGAACATATCCATTCGTACTCCTCACTCTATGACTAGTCTGCAAACACACACACACACACACATACATCTTAATAAAATAATACTCCAGCCATGTCATCGGTAACATACAAGTCTTTCACTGCAGACGCTCTATCTTCAAAGGTGTCGTATTACTCTGAAGCATAATAATAAACACTAATATTTTCCGTCACAACACACTGGACGCACCTAATGCTATGAACTCCGACAGGTTGCAGCTCACGTTTCTTTCCCACTGTTATTCCTCCCGGCCACGCCTCCCCACAGCATTACAACACTTCCACTGCCTCACTAATGCTCTACATATAAGACTAAGGCTCGTGTTCACATTAAATTATGCACGAGTGTGTAATGATTCAGCGGTGGCTTCTTTAACATCTAGCATTTAATATCATTCCATTACTTCGGTGCTGTTGTTCCGAAAGATGACAATTACTATGATGAAGATGAATAATTTGAAGGTGGAAGTGATGTTCTATAAACCTCTCTGCAATATCAAGCATTTCAATACCGAAAAAAGATCCAGACGGCGGCTGACTCCTCCTCAGTGACCTGCAAATCAAACCAACCAAAATGAAGCACGCACCACTATACACCCAGAAAATTAAATGCTGGCCATGTTTAATACTTTATGATATGACGAGTGTTGAGGATGAGGAGGAGGAGGAGGAGGAGGAGACGGAAGAGAAGGAGGAAGAGATGAAGAGAACGAGGAGGTGGTGAAGGAAAACGACAACGAGGAGGATGTGGTGGTGGTGCGGCAGAAGAGGAGGAAGAGGAGGCGTGTGACTAAGAGGATTACAGTTGTTTTGGTGGAAGGCGCTTGGTGGACGGGCTGGCATGATGGCATACAAGGGAGGAGTGAATGTGTGCACCTAATGCTATTCATCTGGGTGTCTGATATAAAGAACAGGAAAAAGCAACAATAGTTTTCATATGCTAGATCAATGCCCACCAGGTCTTGAGTTTACGATGGTGCTAATAATGAACTACTACTAATGATGAAGAGGTACAAACAGAATATAAACAATAAAAAGTTACTAATGATAAAACTAATAATAATAAACTCTAGCAGAAATTATGCTTAATCTTGTGACAAAGAAAGTTATTATTATATTCTCTCTTTACTAAATGATTGCATGTTAAGTCAGAGAGAGAGAGAGAGAGAGAGAGAGAGAGAGAGAGAGAGAGAGAGAGAGAGAGAGAGAGAGAGAGAGAGAGAGAGAGAGAGAGAGAGAGAGAGAGAGAGAGAGGGCAGCTGGGGTAGGTGAAGTGAAGGTTCGTGATGACGCCGCCAGACCCAACAAACATATTAGTCCCGGTGGTGAGGGAAGCCGTGTCGGGTGAGCAGTAATGACCGAGAACCCTCCGCTTCCCTTCCTCCCTTTCTTTCTACACATGCCATTCGCCTAACACTTTATCCTCTCCCTCTTCCTCTCTAATACTCCTCGTTCGTTAATTCTACCGGTGAGCCTGAAAGCGGAGGTTCTGTGGCTGGTCTCGTTCACAAGTTCACATTTACTGCATATCCCTCATTATTTTTCTACAGATATTGCTCCCGTGTGTCACTCCAGCATGTTACTTTTTTTTTTATTTCCGCATTTTTTTTTTCCTTTTTTATTTATTTTATTTTTTTTATTTTTTTGCTATGTACCTCAGCTATCGTCACCCTCCCCTTTCCGCTCACCCCCACACACGCACGCACAAACGCAAAAAAAAAAAAAATGTAAGAAAAGTATGAGATAAAAAAAAGAAAAAAACTAAATTAATCCTCCAAAAAGAAGTAAAAAGAAAGAGGTAGAGCAAGATTTTTTTTTTTTTTTTTGGGGGGGCCCAAGTGATCCAAACAACAAACATTCCACGCAACAGTAACGTGTCTGCTCCCTGAAAATACAAAAGACTTCCCGCAGGCCTGTCTCCCTTAATGTCACGCAGGTACACGGTGGGAAGGACAGCCTGCTCTTTGCTGTTTCGACAACAGACGTGCACAGCAGCAGTACCACCACTCCCTGGCACCCCTCCGGCTCCCGCCACCCCCCGCCGACACTTCCTAATGACGGCGTCTTGGTCTAATTTATCCTCTTACTTGACGTGGCGGTAAGTGAGGGAGGGCGGGCGAGACGCGTTGCAAGGGAAATGAGGAGGGGTGAAGTCACAGTGAATGATGGCCTAAAGAGTATGTATGTGTATGTACATACATACATACATACACAAACGCATACATACACACATACATACACACACACTCCTGAAAAAATACACTGGGAGGCTAGATGATCTTGGGTCTGGTCTTGCAGGTTGGTCGACGCTAAGCGGCAGCCGTACATCTCTGTGTAAGATATTTCCTCAAGGTTAATGTGTACTTAATAATTAGTATGTTAAAATGTAACCTAATATGTTGTATGTGGATTAGCAGCTGATAAGGCTGCTAACAAATAAACTGATTATTATTATTGTTATTATTACACACACACACACACACACACACACACACACACACACACACACACACACACACACACACACACACACACACTTTCATTTATGCATCTTTCTTGACATTGCGGAACTGGGAACCGATAAATGTTATAGAAAAAGGCAACAAAAACAGCTTCTGATAAACTGCATTTTTCAAGCCGAAACAGGTCAAGCCTGATTATGTAAGAAAAAAAATGTTGATAAAAACAGCGCGCACCTCGATGCCGCCTGACAAAGAATAAAGAGGAAAATGCCAAAGCGTTATATAATTCAAATTTTGCCTCTAACCTAATATTCTCATGAAATTGACTTAGTTACAAAATAAAAGCATCTAAACGCTGCTCGATTCATGACATTCTGGATAATTTTGTGAAAACATTAACGACCAAGTTTGCACTAAGAAAGTGAATGAAGAGATGTTGCTTAACAATTAGAAATGTTTTCATCGAAAGTTTACAGTTGACAGCATTATGAAATTAATCTTGAATGTTGTTAGAATCTTTTAATCATTGATGAATTGTGCTCCAGTAATTATATAGTTGATCCATGATGAAAAAATAACATATTCCTTGTGCGATAGAATAGAATTTAGATACACCATATCTTACTGGACCTTTTCATGTTTGTTTGGTCCATGTCTAACTTTCAAAATGTCCTTTAATGTCCATGTTTCCATTCTACTTTTGGTGTATCCCACCACGTATAGTGAGGGTAGATGTACGCGTTTCCCAGAATCTCAATTTGTTGCAATATTTTCATTCACGTCGAGACACTGGTATTGCAAGGCAGGAGGAAATATCACTCTGCCTCATGACAAAGCTGAGTAACACTGGAACTGATCAACTGTGACATTAAGACAATAAAATAATACATGTAAATCACAAAAAAAAATCCTATTAGAGTTCCATCAACATTCATGAATCAACTATATAAAACAAGAGTGAGGACACAAGAAATTTTCAAACATTACTTGAAAAAATAATCCTAATTACAGCTACTAAAGGACTCCCAGTACTCCCAGCACGTTGTACTCACGCTAAGGATTAAAGCTGTAGTGACAAGTTGCTCTCGACACGTACTATGTGGAAGAAATTAACATGTAATATCAATTAATTAACACAGTAATTCATTATTGGTAAAGATAATGACGATAATACAGGTGATGATGATGATAATAATAATAATAATAATAATAATAATAATAATAATAATAATAATAATAATAATTATTATTATTATTATTATTATTATTATTATTATTATTATTACTATCATTATTATTGTTGTTATCATTGTTATTATCAAAACAACAATTCTGCTGGTGAAAATTTACAAACTAGCATAATTAATTAAGGTCTCACATGAGCCTCAAACTGCCTACGCTTTCACAAACAAGAGCACGCACACACGCACACACGCACGCACGAACGCACGCACGCGCGCATACACACACACACACACACACACACACACACACACACACACACACACACACACACACACACACACACTACAGCACAGAGGTGACACCCCAGAGACACGCAAGAAAATTCTCCATCCGTCATAGGTTAAGCTGGTAAACGCGTCATTTCTCCACCCAGCATCCCATCTTGCCGGGGTTAATGAAGCGCTGGTGGCTGCTTTACTGTTCCTTTTATTAGCCTGAAAAAGTGTCGCGGGTCATTTTCCACTTCTTGTGAGGTAATTTGAGGATCTACATGCACTTAACTAGCGAGGGAATTGTCATTATACCTGCAGACATCTTCAGAGGAGCTCTCCTAGAACGCTGCCGCCTTCCACGCCAGCACGGGATTCCAGAGGTACTGGTATGTGCGGCACGGCTAAGGCGCGTCTTATGAATTATTAAACCAATACTGTCAGAATTATAACAGTAATGCTGCGCTATACCATGTTGATTTTTATAAATCACGTGGTTGTCTTTTGTTCTTTTTTTTTTTTTGCTTTTAAAGTAAGGCGACGTGCGTGAGCTTTCTAGCTACACTTAACAGTGAGGTTGTTTTTATACATAACCCTTTGATCTTTTTCTAATAAAAAAAATAAAAGGAAAATTAAAAAGCTTGTTCTGTAAAAAGTTACGTAATATAATTATGAGAAGCAATTAAAAACATATATATCAAAGTCAAGAGTTCCGCATCCACACCAAAATACATGATAAGGTGCAAGCAGACCAAGCATTGAAACGTTGGGAAGGCTCGCCCTTTCCAGGGAGACATAAATGGATAAAAGGCATTAAAAGACCAAACAGAAAGAACCTGACTCAGCCTACACGTTTACCTGCGGCCAACACAGATCGAAGGAAGGAAACAAACATCGAGGAAGCTTGTTTCATTCAGGCTATTCAAGACGAAAACTTTGCCTTAAAGTTTGATGATACACCCAGGAATTTCCAGAGCAAGGATGTTCTCACACCACAGAGCGCACCGCTCAACCGCAGAAGAGGCACCATTGCACATCAGCAGCCGAGGTGCACTATTCACTGACACACGGAGACTGGGGCACCATGCCCACCACACACCACGCACCACATACCACCAGTTCATCCCGATGATCGCAAAATCTGTCTCGCGTGTCCAGTGTCCTGTAAGGCCGAGGCGACGCGTGTCTTTCCGACTATTTTACTTGTGTGATTCGTAAAACTTATTTCCCCGGTTCCTTAGAGGCTCTTGTGCTGCTCCGGCGGTGCGTGGCTCCTCTGAATGGTGATTACCCGGTGGAAAAGATGAAATTTCAATTGCATTAGCATGCCGAAGCGAAGGGCCACGTGCCGAGGGTCCAGGCGCCCCTCCCTGCCCTTGCCCCCTTGGCCTCACTACCTGGACAAACTTTTCCTCGTCTGATGAGGAAGATAGCAGGGGACGAAGTGGGCCCATGTGTGCGTGCCCGCGCAAGGCGCGCGCGCGCGCGCGCGCGTGTGTGTGTGTGTGTGTGTGTGTGTGTGTGTGTGTGTGTGTGTGTGTGTGTGTGTGTGTGTGAGAGAGAGAGAGAGAGAGAGAGAGAGAGAGAGAGAGAGAGAGAGAGAGAGAGAGAGAGAGAGAGAGAGAGAGAGAGAGAGAGAGAGAGAGAGAGAGAGAGAGAGAGAGAGAGAGAGAGAGAGAGAGAGAGAGTGTACTTCTTTACAAGCCTTCAAAGAGGAGTAAAAGTTTTCCTATTTATTTGTTCTTGCCATTCGGTACAATACAGCAGATATTTCCTTTTATCTATCAAATTGAATAACAATAGTTTGTTTTTTTTACGTTTTGAAATACAGTTACTTTGCCAGAAAGTTACGGAGTGCAGGCTCGTCTGAAGTGCTAACTATAAGCACTTGCTTTATTGTAGCATTTCCTGACTACCACAACCATAACTTTATTAAAAATGCAACATGCACACCGATATCAATTCATCAAGTGTGCTCATTCCTTGTTTTGAAAGTCAATGCAAACCATTGCCAGCATTGCGTCCCCTGCATATACAAGAGTAACGGACGTGAAAACAAAAACAAATGTGTATACAAACACAGGTCAACAAGATGAGTGACCGAGAACAGCAGGTAGCGAGCGCCTTGATGCATGCACGATTTGCCTTCACTTCTTGTCCATTTCTTGTAATTAAAAGGATAGAAAAAATCTTCCTCATTTCGTGAGTTCTCTCTCTCTCTCTCTCTCTCTCTCTCTCTCTCTCTCTCTCTCTCTCTCTCTCTCTCTCCTCTCCGCTCTCTTAATAGTGGCTAGCATGCACGAGATGATCGTCTCTTTTATTAGAAACAATAAAATATTTTGTATACAAATATATAGAGAACGAGATGGAAATGCAAATGTAGAAATACAAAAAGATTTTTTTTTTTAAGCCTTTTTCAGTTCGCCCCCTCTCAGGATGCGCAGCTGTGCTGGATCAGTTCCCTCGCCGCCAGACACGCAACTGCCACAGCCTCGAAAATATTTGAAATCAAGTTATATAGATATATATGAAATGTATCAGCACGTCCGGCTGATGTGGTAAAATTTCACTATTTCGATACTCTGTTGCATTTTATAATTTGCTACAACGCAAAAAAATATATTGATTATAGTATCATCTTGTTGCGTCTTACTGAAAACAACACAGTCTTTAGGCCACAACGCCAATCGGACGGCTGGCTCTGGGTGCAGCACTCGGTCTGCTGCCACAGGTCGCATGTTTGATGCTGACTCAAGATAATTTCTCAGTGGGAGAGGTAGCGCTCTCCCGCAACTCTATCCGACGCTACCTGACCTTTCTGTTGCATCATCGATGCCTCGCCGGTGTGCCGTGACGGGTGCCGTGACAGTCCTCCTAGTCCAGGCATCATCTCGCACGCCAGCAACATCATGTTCCATCCTTTCACTCATGCCACATCAGGAGAGTACCACTGGGATTTATTTGTCATTCAAGTTGTATTTACTCTGACCACTCAGATTACCTGCCGCAGCAATCTCCTGGCTGGCAGTCTTTTGTCCAGGCGCTGTCATGTAGTTTTATGGTGTTGCTTGCCAAGGATGACTGTACCACGTACCACGGGTAATCCATTTGTATAGTTTGCAAAGCAACATACCTTCCCTTCAGTGATCTGCCCTAGTTAGGACGCCTCCACTTTTTGAGAGCTTGAATGTATATTTTACTTCAGAAGCTTTCCTCTGACATTAAAACGTGTGTGTGTGTGTGTGTGTGTGTGTGTGTGTGTGTGTGTGTGTGTGTGTGTGTGTGTGTGTGTGTGTGTGTGTGTGTGTGTGTGTGTGTGTGTGTGTGTGTGTGTGTGCCCTCGCGTCCTGGTTGTAGAGGGCTTGTGGCAGTCAACGTGGTGCAACACTGACCCACGTACGCGTAAAGTATTGTTTGTGTAAGCGTAAGTGTTGGTGTGAATATACGCATTTGCAAGTAATCATGGCTTAGCTCGTGGTTTAATTTGAGGAGTAATTACTAACGCTGAGGGATAAAGCGTTTGACAAAGCAGAATGACTGTTACCATTCCTGCACGCTGTCTTTTATACGCAAGAAAACTACAAATACATATCCACTTTTCTTCCTCTATCCCGCAGCAGTCTTGCACCGCCGCGATCACTGTAACCAACTTGTCCTTCCTCGAAGCCGCGGGAGGCAGGAGCTCTGGGATATTCAATTTGCTATCAGCGCTGCACTGTAGTTTGATCACAAATATGATCCGTCAGGTCAATTTACATTTTTTGAATCCTAAGAGAATTGGAGAGTTGAGTTTCGATCAGCTTCGTTTCGTTCACCAGTATTGATTCTCTTCGCTCTCCTCTCCGCCTACAAGTGGCAGCGACGCCATCTCTCACGTAATCATTTCATATTGTTGATTCGATGAAATTGTATTGTCATACTGTTCTGATCGCGTTATTTTAGTTGTTGAATGATACTGAAGTCATCGCAGTTGTTTCATGGTTTTTCGTATCGAACAGAGACTAAGGCAAGGTCTCCCAGTGAAAGCTGTGCAACAAAAGATAAGGCTGTAAGAGGGTCTTACGTAATAAATAGAAAAAAAATTCGACATTAAAAAATTGGCCTGGCGTGTAAACATCTCATGGAGGTGCAGTGTCCATTAAAGTATTACTAACGAAAACAAGAAAAAACAACAACAACATCACAATCCCGCCCCCTTCTCATCACCCCCTGGCGGGGCCCATCACTCCACCTGCGGCGTAATATTGAGATGAGGGATGAAGACGTTCCTGCTGGGAGCTGCCAAGGCGCCCTTCAAACAAGACCTTCCTCGAGGGTCACACGTTAAGGCCTCTGAGGGATCAAACAACACATTCCCCCACTGAATGAGATCCTCAGAGATCACCTTGGAAGACAGCGGCGGCAGGGGCGAGTCCATATTCCTTAGGGACAGAGTTTTTCTTTTTGTTCTCTCTCTCTCTCTCTCTCTCTCTCTCTCTCTCTCTCTCTCTCTCTCTCTCTCTCTCTCTCTCTCTCTCTCTCTCTCTCTCTCTCTCTCTCTCTCTCTCTCTCTCTGTGTGTGTGTGTGTGTGTGTGTGTGTGTGTGTGTGTGTGTGTGTGTGTGTGTGTGTGTGTGTGTGTGTGTGTGTGTGTGTAAGCGCACGCACTCTCACACTTATAAATCCTGATGTCCAAGATATAAGCAGATAACTAATCAATAACATAATTCTCAAAAAAATTACGATGAAAGATTGTACTGAATTTCTTGTTGTTACAGAGCAAACACTTAGTGAGATGTTTTCATCCATGATCTCCTTATGTTGTTTATTCCCGCACGTAATGAATACTTAATTAACCGTAAAATTCAGGAATCAAAACAACACAAATAAAATAAAAATCACATTAAAGAAAATTACAACACACACACACACACACACACACACACACATCACGTCTCATCTCTCCTCTTCTACCTCCTCCTCGTCATTCTTTCCTTTTTTACCAGCCAAATTGATCATCTTTCAGAAAAGCCCTCTGCACATGTTAGTTAGTGCCGGAATACTAGAAGTTTTCCTGTGCTATACAGAGGGAAAATCAACAGGCTGTCACCAGCAGCAAAAAATAAAGGGGGCAAAGCGAAATATATAAAAATCCATAATTATGTCTTCAGAGTTTTCGTAAAATACAAATTTCAGAATTTCCCCATTTATAGAAAAAGCTGACGTCTTTCCAGTCTTAGTGTGTAAGAGACGGCGAGGCGTTCCCATTATAATATTAATCAGAAGCTTCCTTGTCACATAACGCTCTCCCTCTACCACTGCTAACCGACCCTGCTGCTCTGCCTTTTAGCATCATTCATAAGTTGTACCAAACCAACAATCGTGCCTTATGTAACGATGACATTAGGCTTATCAGTGAAGCAATTGTCTGACAGACCCAGACACAACACAGCACACAGACAGACGGATTGATTCACTGGTTTAAAGCACCGAAAAAAATGATAGTCATGCACCACCAAAAACGACACAGCAGACAGACACACCAAACATGCAAACCCACAACACGACATACCCGCACAAGCGCTTCTCTTTTTAATAAACTTTTACTAAAGCCGTAGAACCAACCAATGTGCCAAAAATACCAGCGTCCACGTCGCAGTCCAATCATTCATCGCTAGAGGCGCCACTACCGTCATCGGGTGTCCGTCTATTCTCGGTCATTCAGACAAACCTTCCCTAACCATCTTAATATTACTCATTAAAAAATCATTGTAAATAATATTGTTTACTATCACACTATTGTTTCAGCTACCACCACCACCACCACCACCGCCATCATAGTTCGTCCGAGGGCAATTATCCAAGTCGTGATAATGACTTAGTGGAATCACGGGTCATTTTCACTTCCTGGTTTCTTCATCGATTCCCTTCACTGTTGACGTGCTGCAGTTCTTCCATTTAAACATGGTCTGCAGGCACTACATTTATTATATTTTAGTTATTCTTATCACTGTTTATAATCTATCGTTTTATATTTCAACTTTGGCCAACAACTATTTACTACACACAAATGGCGGCTTAACATTTACAATTATTTTTCATACGTTGTGGGTTTGTGGTCTCCTAGTAATGGCACTCATGTGTGTGTATGTGTGTGTGTGTGTGTCGCAGAGAGAGAGAGAGAGAGAGAGAGAGAGAGAGAGAGAGAGAGAGAGAGAGAGAGAGAGAGAGAGAGAGAGAGAGAGAGAGAGAGAGAGAGAGAGAGAGAGAGAGAGAGAGAGAGAGAGAGAGAGAGAGAGAGAGAGAGAGAGAGTTTCCATTAACAGTAGTAAATGACTAACAAAATACAGTCAAAGTATTTCAGCGTTTTATTCAACAACAAAATTAAACGTACTTGGGTTCGCCGCAAAAATCGTGTAACCAACATTGTACAATGGAAACTAAAAAAAAAAAAAAAGAAATAATAATAACAAAAATAAACAAATAAATAAATAAATAAAAAGTAAACAGATATACACTCTGTTCTACCTCTTTTCTTTAACATTTCGCTTGCTCACGTGAAACAAGTGCAAATAGTTTTCAAATATATATCTGATAAGTGTTCCAAGGCTACTGCGTGCTCAAATCAATGAAAAGTGTACTTATACCGTACATACAAGAGCAAAAATGTGTGAGAATTATTACACTTGGCCAATCTTTTTTTTCATATTTCATACAGCTTCAGTGTATTACAACGAACCACATTACACTAGAATAGCAATCAGCAAAGACCATCGCTCCTGCAACTTTCAATGAGGGAAGCACGTCAATGGAATGAGGATACATACAAAAAAGGACGGTGAAAATCGGCCACTCTTCGTCCCTCGGCTGCGGAAAGGCCCTGGATACTTCCCCATAAACGTCTCCACTTGACAAATGGATGGCAATGTCGGAGGGAGAGGTGGAGCTTGATTTGTGTGTGTGTGTGTGTGTGTGTGTGTGTGTGTGTGTGTTGCTGCTCTGCTTGAGATACAGCAAGGAGGAAAGAGTGAAAATGAAAAACGAACAGAACCAGACAATACTGCCAAACTTTACGCATAAAGATTTCCTAGGGTCGTTATATATGTCCGAGTGGTAAGTGAGAGAGAGAGAGAGAGAGAGAGAGAGAGAGAGAGAGAGAGAGAGAGAGAGAGAGAGAGAGAGAGAGAGAGAGAGAGAGAGAGAGAGAGAGAGAGAGAGAGAGAGAGAGAGAGAGAGAGAGAGAAGGGGGGAGAGGGTCAGGCTTTTCACGTAATCTCTCTTGAGCAGGATAGCGTATTTTTCCAGTTTTCCGAAAAAAAAAGGCAAGTCGCAGCTAAACTTCAATACTGCGAGTATATCATTCCTTATCTTAATCCTTCCAAAGCAACACCGACACTTGACACCCAAGGGTTCCACTTGTTTACTTTCCAAAAAGGTAGCAACAGGCCTGACAAACTGTCACAAACATTGCACCGTGAAATGTCGATCCTTCCTATGACCTACAGGATATCGATAACACCAAAGTAATCCACCAAACTTATATAATTTAGGTTTTCACGATACACATTCCTGTCACACGCAAACATATTTCGTTGCAGCGCAGTTGACAGAAAAACAGTAAGCGTGTGCGTGTGCAAGGGAGAGGGATTACGTAGGCATATAAAAAAAGGTGTATGTGGCAACGCCATGAGTCACGAAGCGATGTAAATATTACCCGGCACATATTTACATCATTTCTATCCCCGCATGCGACACAAACACGATCATAACGATTAGTAAAGCTTAAAGATTATCACCACATTATCACCGCGGACACAATTTAAAACTGCAAGTGTTTCTTGGCGGAAACTGAAATATCAGTACTGCCTCAAGCCTCATTAATTACTCACTAGCATATACTTTTAGTGAAGGAATCTGTAATGGGATAAAACCCTTCAATGGAAACCTACCCACTTGTTGAACAGACAGTGCCACACACAGAGGAAGGAGTCTTGAGAGCAGCATCGCGTCGCTGGCCATTTCTTGACAGGAAAAACAAAACTGGCTGCTCTGTTGAAGTTCACTGTATACAGACTTTTGAATAACTTTCCTTTAGTCGTCCACGTATACAAATGGTTTCTCAGAAGTTAGAAGAACCACGTGCATCACGGGAATTATAAACAACAAAGTGACTATGTTGCTGAATCCCTACATGAAAGAAAACAGTCTCATCTCTCCCGTGAGACGACGAAAGGATGGTGTGGTGAAAAAAAAGGCACCTCTGCGTATGTGACGCGCTAGGACATGTGTATGTTAAGTGCTGCGTGCTTGGCCACTCCTCGAGGGATATAAAATGTTGGCTGAGGGCAGAAAAAAAAAGTATATAATCGTATCATGAATTTTCTGTATTCCTCTAGCAATGGTTCCGTGAGCGAACGTGCGCACAATATCAATATATATCTACTTATCTATCAATCTGCTTATCCATCTGTCTCTCTCTTTGTGTGTGTGTGTGTGTGTGTGTGTGTGTGTGTGTGTGTGTGTGTGTGTGTGTGTGTGTGTGTGTGTGTGTGTGTGTGTGTGTGTGTGTCTGTGTGTGTGTGTGTTGTGATTTTCTTTAATACGTACATACTCATATTCACATTACATGCTTGATGAAACAATACTTATATTTTAAAAAAGATAATTTTGTTTTCCGTGACAATAAAATATAATGAGCATCGAGCCAGTTTCTTTATTCTGCACAAGGGAAAATTCTGTTTTAATGAAGTCTAAAAGCCCTTTTGGAGTCCTTTTATCATCAGAAAAAAGCAGCAGTGAACTAAGGTATAAACAATGCTCGAGGTAACATTGCTAATATTTAACTGTATACAGCTAGAAATTACTATTCGTTGCTTTGTAACTAAATATAAAGTGCACATGACGAACTGGAAATTTGTAAGAAAATTATCATACATGATGACAAAACAGTTTGGCTTCACAGCTCCAGGGAAGAAGAACCGAAACCTTCCTCACTGTTCCATCACCAGTTAACCTCTGCTGTTTCCCGTTCTCCTCACCAAGCTTCCACACTATTCTCTATCACTTCCATACCCTTGCTATCGTCCCGTTCTTCCTTTTTATTTTTATTTTCTGTATCTCTCCTTATTTTCACCGTTCTCGCGTTTCCCATCATCCCTTTCCTGCTGTTTCCCTTCCTCCCCACCTCACCCCATCACTCCAGCAGTCCGTTAACAAGCCCGGCGTAAGTACTCACTAGAAAATGTTCAATTATCCTCTGAGGCGGTTTTATCTATTTAATAAATAACGGCTAACTTGAAAACTGAAATATTTTCTAGCTTTAATACAGACCAGTTTGGTTATTTATATTTTAACTGTCCGTTAGCTTCTCCCTCCACCTTCATCTACACATCTTTCCTCGTCCACACACCGACTGCCTGACGGAGTTATTTTGGCTTCATGAAATAATATAGTGCCTGAATTTCAACTGTGTAATTATAAGCGTCATTGAAACATTATATTCATGTTTTTTGTTTGAGAGTCTCCGGTGAACGTGTCCACTTTTTTCTTCCCTCTGACTCTTCCATTTGGCTGAACTGACAAACGTTTACCAAATTGTTACACTGGAAGCCTAAACATCAAAACTCTCTCTCTCTCTCTCTCTCTCTCTCTCTCTCTCTCTCTCTCTCTCTCTCTCTCTCTCTCTCTCTCTCTCTCTCTCCCTCTCCCTCTCCCTCTCCCTCTCCCTCTCTCTCTCTCTCTCTCTCTCTCTCTCTCTCTCTCTCTCTCTGATGTCAAACGCACGAAGATCACAATTCGATTATGGAGGACTAACTTGCGTTACCTTGACATCCACAACAAACACAACAAACAGCTCGCTGACTCTGGCCTTTCCAAGAACACTCTAGGCGAGGGTGAGATAGAATCTGAGGAGAGGATGTAGAAGTCTTCGTCACCTTTACCTGTGTGTAGGTAAAGGTGATCACTCGTGACAGATATGAGTAGTGGTGATGATGATGATGATGATGATGATGATGATGATGATGATGATGATGATAAGAAAAACAAGAACATGAACAACAACAACAAGAAAACAAGAACAAAAACGACAACATCAACAACAACATTGAAACTGTGTCGTTGATGTTGATGGTATTATTGTTACGACAGTGATGGTTACTATTATAAAGATACACTGTCCTAAGTTTTATTGATAAATATTTCTACATTCATTCAAAACTAACGTAATTTCCTCTTCATCATAACATTCAAGGGTGAAAAGATCAGATAACAAAAGAGTGATGTTGAAAAAGGAGAATATCATCCAACTCAACTCAGGTATCATGTTCACTGCTAATGACATTTCACTTCACTTCTTAACCTTTTTACGCATTCGAAGGTCACTTTTGCGACCCACACTCTACAGTACTTACAATATTGATCTAAAGAGACAACATTTCCAGAGATTCTAGAGGCGAGACTCAAAAAACTAATAATTACTTATGATAAAATTCCCAATGTGATTAATATATTTACCATGAGTACGAAAAGCAAGCATGATATGAATAAATCCAAAGGCGCCTCGGTATCTCTAAGGGACAGCCTAAGTCGATAGGTAGAGGAGGTGATAGGCGGGAAACAGCGTTAATTACGGTGGGCGAGGCGGATAATGTAAAGTTTGTAAACGGTGAGGTATTAACAGGCCTAATTATGGTGGCTAATTTGCTGCGGTTCTGGTCGTGATGGAGCCGCGTACTGCGTCAGGTGTGGAGGGCGTGTAGTGCTGTCAGCATCAAGGGGGAAGCCTACTTATCGGCATCAGCGAGGGACGTCTGGTGTTGCCATAACTATTGCCTGACGCCATACAAAGCTTGACTGTCTCCGCCTATCGTGTCACGGTGCATAGGAAGAATGCATGAACAAAGGAGACGAGTGCGTTGTACAATTTTGGTGTGCTAAATTTAAGTCGATGTGTTTGAAACGGAATAAAGACAAAGATTAACTTCCGAGGAGTAACTCTTGCTTATTTATTTTCCTTCACTCATTTGCGTCTTTCCTTCCGGCTGAAAAATTCTGCAACCAATCACTCGTTTCTGTGATTGCCTCTGAGCTACACAGACACAAGACTCTAAAGCCGCTTTATGTCCCTCCATAGCGGCGTTTGATCTTTAATGGCAGTTCCCTCGGGCAATCGCTCACTGATTCTATAAACAAGGAGCTTACATTTTCAGTTTCACAAGTCAAGCACTCAGATTACATTTGCTTTCATTTCATAATACATCAGAGGGGCATTCAACACCGCGTTAACCATATTAAGATCACACAAGGCACAAAGAAAACATCATTCTAATCTCCAGCGTAAATTCAACTATAATCAATGGTTGAAAATATTTACTGAGGCGGCATCAAAGGTGACCCAGGTAAGAGGCTTCCCAGGGAGGATTTGTGAGGTGCCGTCAGGTAGAGGTGGGCTCAGGGTTACCTGGTCCTGAGGGCAACCAGTCCCTTCCCTCTCCCTCACGCGCAGCTCGCTTCACGGCACAGTCCAGCACAGCTTCCATATTTGGGGCGTTAAAGTGCGATGCCTACTAATATGTTGTGTCCCGGGGAGCTGAGCAGGACTATTTTCAATTGTCTGGTGGCATGTATCCCCCGCCAACCACAGAGAGACTCCCACAGCAAAGCAGACCACCGCAGATCACCTCGCCTTATCCCTCACTTTACAAGAGTCGCGTCACAAAGAAAACTTCGCCTTGTCATGTCACCTTCTTCTCGCCCACCGCGTTGTCACGTCACCTCATTCTCGGCCACAAGACAAACGTTCCTCAGACAAAGGATTGACGCCTCCGGAGACAGCCAGGGTGTCATCCCTCGGACACTATCATTCTCTCCCTTCCTCCCTACCTCCATCTCTTCTTCCCTCCTACTGAGTGACACGACTGATGCCTATCGTAATTATATTTGGAGAGAAAAAAATATATAGCTCTTCAGATTTAGCCATATCACTGTTCAATCATCCTCAGTGTGTTCTTGGGTGGAAGCTGACCATCAAAAAACATAATCAAGGTTAGTACATAATTTGCACTGCGCGAAGAATGGTTGATAACACGCTACAATTATCAATCGTGATAAATAGAGAAGACGTGCAAGATCTATAACCATCTACGCAGCCTCGATACTAAAATCAATCTCCTCAGCAACGGAACAACGTAAAGTATAGTAATCAGAACCCATTACAACACAAAAATGCCGCCGCTGGGGGGGTTCAGGTAGACAACATCAGTTTGAGTGTAAGTTACAACACGCGGGTTGGCCAGGACACGGAGAGGCGCGTCCCGAGTCATTACCAGGATGAGGCAGCAGTCGTGGGAGGGACATAAACATACCTGGACCAAGTCAGAGGCAGCGGGACACCCTAACCTCGCCCCTGCCACGACCCCCTGCTGGCAACGACGAAACCAAACCCTTTGTTGTCTGCGACCCAAAGATTTTCAGAGTCTTTTCCTTTGTTCTGGAGATCCATGTTACGGCTTGTGTTTCCTCTAACCTGTGGCGCTTGTCAATTAATAGCTTTATAGGTGGTGCTTTTATCCTTGTCTCATGGTGGTGTCGGGTTTTACTTGTCACCTTTGTGTGCTAAACAGCCACACTCTAAGCACAGGCAGATTTCAGCAGCTTTAAGAACAGGGTAATGGATGTAATGGGTGTTTAATCATACAAAATATTGAGTAAATCTGAGGTACTTTAACGCATATTCTCTAGGCTCTAATATCTCAACTCATTACTCAAAAACGGCATCCCATAACGGGACTTCGATATTAGTGAGCAACGCATAGGTTTGGCTAACCTAAAAAATATGATCACTGGTTAACCTAAAACTCATCATCACATATCACAACTGGCGGAGATAATAAAAGATCCACCAACCATAACAGAGATGTGTTTAGACAGACTTGACGGAGAATGTCACAACAACAGCACGTGAAGGCTTGTGTGGGTTGACGGGTGTTTGTTCGTCCAACATATCGCCGGCCCTTGTCCTTCAGGAGTCTCCTTCCACCAACACCTGATCTTGTTATCGTCACCTCCGGGGTCTCGTTTTTGTTTGTCCAATGAATTATCGGCCATTACACCCATGCCAGGTAGCCTCATTAGCGCGCTTCGCCTCGCCCTGACCTTGTTTGCCTTTCACTTCCCTAGAGATTGGCAGCCACAGTCTTGTCACACCTTGAGGAAGTCCATATGGTCATTAGAAGTGTAATTATTTTCTGATTTCGGAAACAGTGACCCAAGAAGACAAAGGGAAGTCTGGCCAAGTGTTAATTCCTTCAGGTCTTCAAGCTTAAATTCATTTGTCTGCTATCGTCATAACCTTACTCTCATTTGTTATTCAGGAGGTCTCACTCCCTCCTTTCCATAATTAAACGCATCTCAGGACCAACGAGGGGAGGGAGAGAGAGAGAGAGAGAGAGAGAGAGAGAGAGAGAGAGAGAGAGAGAGAGAGAGAGAGAGAGAGAGAGAGAGAGAGGACAAGAAAGACAGACAGACTACGGAAGAGAAACGGGAAAGACGAGCTAGGCGATAATCTGTCTCGACTATTTGTCATTATCAATTCGACCATCCTGGACCCTCCTCTTCCCTTCCCTTTCTGCTCCTCCCTTCCCCCCTCGTCCTCCACTTTCCAGACTCAGAGGAAAACAGCCGCAGGCGACCCTACAAAGGAATAAGTCTCCCCCTTTCCCAACTTTCTCTCTCTCTCTCTCTCTCTCTCTCTCTCTCTCTCTCTCTCTCTCTCTCTCTCTCTCTCTCTCTCTCTCTCTCTCTCTCTCTCTCTCTCTCTAATTGCCACGTTATATAATCTACTGTTTTATATAATTATTATGATTAAATACACGTAGTACTCGCATATTTCAGTAGGAAAGAGAAGAGGAAAAGGACGAAATGTAGGACAAAATACCCACGCGCTTTTATATTTAGAAATGAATAGCGAGCGAGCGAGCACACACACACACACACACACACACACACACACACACACACACACACACACACACACACACACACATAATTTCATAAACACTTCCAATGCACACAAAATAAAAGGTGAAAGCCCCGGAAGACGTGAGCCACACCAGCACCACGAGCAGCTCTGGGCGAGGCTCGCAGATTCTATCCCGCCCATAATGTTTTGCGAGCCACACAAGTAGAGGAAAAATCCATCACTCTTTGTTTGTCGAGTCGGAGTGAAAGCTATTAATTAAGACTTCAATCAATGGATATGTAGGAAAAATGCGCCTGGTAATTTCAACGAATAATAATTTTTCTATGAGAGAATATTATTGCGCGCATTACAAAGCTTCCGAGAAAGAAAGCGGAATATCAACAAATTTTTCATATATTTCTAATTTCAGATTACGGAGTTTTATTGTGGCTCTTGTCATTCAGCAACAAAATGAACACATTCCTCCGGGCATGACAAAGAATAAATCCCACCAGCTCAAAAATAATGCGGCGAACTGGAAAGAAAAGTTAAGAATGCAATACGGTTTTTTTAATATGTGATTCTGGTGACATAACAGACCAATATATATCTTTGCATATATTGTAAACTCTCTCTCTCTCTCTCTCTCTCTCTCTCTCTCTCTCTCTCTCTCTCTCTCTCTCTCTCTCTCTCTCTCAGCCTATTCCTCACGCCCCTAGGTCTGACCCATTCCCTCCCTCGCACCTCCATTCCTCCCCTCCCTCCAGGTCCTAAACAGAATAATGAATCACCTGGGAGAGGCGTCAGAGGTCCCATAGAGGAAATTATCACCTTGTCGAGTGAATAGGGAGGGAGGAAGCGTCTCGCCCAGTACAGTCTCCTGATAATGGCAGTACGGGAAAGTCGGTAGGGAGGGATCTGTACACCATCTCGTGGGTAGTAAGCGATGCCATGCTGGGGATGTACATACAAGACCTTGGTAGAGCGAGATGGTGTTAGTTTGATTTTTCTTTCGCTTTTACCTTATATATATATTTTTTTTTCATATAATATAGTACTTATATATAAATTATTATTAAGCCATACGTTGAAAACATAAGAGGACAAAATCTGCAGCAAGCTTCTCCATAGAAAAATAAGCAATAAGTTCCCTTTAAGTCAAGAAAAGTACTCTTAGCGAGCCAGTCTAATTGCATAAAGCTGACCCAATTCTCCTTTCTGAATCATAACATTGATGTAGTTAAGTGATGATTTGTGCTCGAGTTCACATTTTCCTTTCCACCTTCATAGTTTCCTGTCTAGTGTGCGCGTAACTGTGGACTGGGATTGCTGAGGGATTACGCGTCAGTCCCGAGCTGGCGTGTTAGTGTGTGATGTTCGTGTGACATGCCAGCGGGAGGGCAGCAGGGTGAGCTACACAATCGGCTTGGTTTTACACCTTAATTTGATTATCCAGGGTGTGCTCCTGAAATAATCAAATACACTCTCTCTATGAACAGGTGCACGATAATCCACAGCTGTCGAAACTCGTTATTCAATCTCGTTTATCAGGGGTAGTGCTTGTCTTTTTAGATCCCGTCACTCGATGTGCTTATTGTCACATTTTTCACCAGATACTCGTGCTTTATGCGTGTTTTCCCCTTTATAAACAAATGTATATGGGGGAAAAAGCTAAAAAACATGCTACAAATTACAGTTTGCATTAATATATTTCTCTTCTTTGTGACTGTGAATGCATATGTATCCTTTTTTTATCTTACATATACATAACACCATCATACTCAATAGCAATCTTACAGTTAGGCAATATATTTTGTTTCAGTATGTATCAATGACATGCATCTGTTCACCCGCACATAAACGTGAAGCTTCAGAAAGAAAAAGACCACACTTTGAATGCTCCACAACACAGCGCGTATATCCTAAGCACTATTAATAGTTAAATATATCACATTAACCATTTTTCCTCCCAGCATAATGGTAGGGTGCATTCACGGCGTCGCATCCCACCTTCAAGTCGCCACATTATTACCGGGCAATGCATCAAGCTGCTAGTGGAGAAAATCGCTAAAAAATACAATGAATGAATGACAGGAAGGTACACATCACTCGACCTCATAAACCACTTTGCTTTCACGCACACCCCTGCACAATATTGGATACAATTCATCACGCCTAATTATGACGCTTTCCTGATTGTTATTAAGGGCCACAATGGTATGAGGGAGGAGGAGGAGGAGGAGGAGGAGGAGGAGGAGGAGGAGGAGGAGGAGGAGGAGGAGGAGGAGGAGGAGGAAGGAACGTAATTAGGAAAACTAGTACTGGAAGCATTGCAGTAGTTGTTGTTTCTGTTGTTACTACCATTGTTGATAGTTATAGTTGTAGTTGTTGCCGTAATTACATACGTGAACACAAACAACAAACTCTGAAATTACTGCGCCACCAAAACAAACAAATAAAACGATGAAAAGAAAAAAAAAAGGAAAAGAAAAATTCGGATACAGAATACCATACGTTACCAAGCCGTATTATATATTCTTCCAGACGCAAGACACCGGCGGCTCCCCTTGCTGGAAAGTCCTACTTCGCTCCTGGATGGAATTTCGAAGTAGTTTAACGTGGTCCAGAACTTCTCGACGGAGCGTGGTTCTCCTCCTTCCTTTACGGGGCTGCTCATACATATATTATCTCTCCCAGTCCGTCTCATACCCCCCCATATACTTTTTTTTTCCTGTCTTTTCAGCTGGATTTCTTTACTTTTTTTGTGTGGTATATTATATGACAGTCTTTTTCCACGGGTACCATGTCTCTCTCTCTCTCTCTCTCTCTCTCTCTCTCTCTCTCTCTCTCTCTCTCTCTCTCTCTCTCTCTCTCTCTGGGAATCTCACTTTTCAACACGCCTTAATAATTTCTCTTCTCATCTTCGTAACGGCATCATCTCTTCGCACATTTTTCTTTTCCTCTTTTTATTTCCTTTATTTCTTCTCTACCTCCGTCCTCTTTCCTCTTTCATGTTCCTCTTGATCACCACTTCAGCGCTCCGGGTAAAGAAAACCTGACAACCGCCGTTCATTTGCCCTCAAGTATCTGCCCCTTACGGAAAGAGTTCCCATTTCACAGGTCGCAGAAGAAGACGAGGGAAAAATATGTGAGGAAAATATTACCCGAGCTTACACTGGGGAGGTATTTTCTTTTTTCTTTTTCTATTTTCTTTTTTTTTTTTTGCTCTGCCCTCTTTTCCTTCTCATGTCAGAGGTGCACTTTTCTAGTAAAAATGTTGTGTGTTGACTTACATTGATGTCAGAGAGAGAGAGAGAGAGAGAGAGAGAGAGAGAGAGAGAGAGAGAGAGAGAGAGAGAGAGAGAGAGAGAGAGAGGAGACACTAATGGAGATAGGGAGGGAGAGAGAAAGGGGAGGGAAGCGACCAACCAAGACGGCAAACAGATAGACATGGAACACGCACGCACACACACACACAGACACACATACACACAGACAGAGACAGAGACAGAGACAGAGAGAGAGAGAGAGAGAGAGAGAGAGAGAGAGAGAGAGAGAGAGAGAGAGAGAAAGTAAGTAGGAACTGCATCAAAGTGAGTGCGGGCGAGGAGAGCTGTGGCTAATCCGAGCTGGTGGGTGGTGAGGAAAGTTGGGGCAGCGAAAAGTTAGTCAGGTGATGGGTGAGAGAGAGAGAGAGAGAGAGAGAGAGAGAGAGAGAGAGAGAGAGAGAGAGAGAGAGAGAGAGAGAGAGAGAGAGAGAGAGAGAGAGAGAGAGAGAGAGAGAGAGAGAGAGAGAGAGAGAGAGAGAGAGAGAGACAGGCAACAGATAAGGAAAGGCAGGACGGCAAATGCGCAAGGAAAGACATAGACGTATGTGTGTGTGTGTGTGTGTGTGTGTGTGTGTGTGTGTGTGTGTGTGTGTGTGTGTGTGTGTGTGTGTGTGTGTGTGTGTGTGTGTGTGTGTGTGTGTGTGTGTGTGTGTGTGTACTCGGGGGGAAAAAATACAACGAAAACGGAAGAGAAAAGGGGGAAAAAAAAAACATGCACCCCGCAAAAGCAATTCCATCACTTTATCCATCTACGTATAAAATTCAGCCCCTCCCACCCACTCCCCCCTCCACCCCCACCACCCTTCTCCCCCTCAAAAAAAAGATACATACAAAGGGGCAGACGCACGGAAACAAGTCGCCTGGTACACAGACAACACGGAGACAAAAAAAAAAAAAAAAAAAAACACAATAACACTGAGGCGGCGAAATAATCCGAAAATTTCCCGACAAACAACACGTTTCGGTTCAATTTCAACGAACGAAAAAAAAAAGATAAAAGAAAACAAAAAAAAATACTCCCACAGTTTATTTCTTATCCATCTCTGTTTCACGCTCTCCTCAGGACAGAATAGAGAAAATAACCCAACCCAGGACTCCATCATAAATCCCACCATTGTCGACGAACTACCCTCTCCTTACTCGAGCTTTCACCCAAGAAATACCGTGAAATGGAGCCAAGTGAAACCGTGGGTCTAGAAGGCAAAGCAGGGAACAAAGGCGAAATTCCCGGATCATGCAGTTTCTCCTCGCCCGTAGGAGCTCCTGGGTCTGTACCGAATATGATCCGTCACAGCCAGTTAACCTCGGAGAAAAGCGGGCAAGATGTAAAGCCTCGAAGGAAGGGAAGAAAGGGGGAAATGAGAGTACTACAGCGCAGGAAAGAAAGGACGGCAGGAAAAGATGATTGGTGGCGATGAAGATTGAAGAGGCGATGAGGTGTCGGAGGAGGATGAGAAGGAGCAACTACAGCACCAGCAGCAAGAGAAGGAAGAGGAAAGAGCACGAGGCAGTCAAGTGATGAAGAGAAAAATGACGGAGTAAAGCGCATAAACAATCAAGAGCAATACAAGAAAATATCTGTACTTGTGGTGAATACTGAACAAATGATAAGAAAAATGCTCTTCAGTGAGATTTCGAGTATTTACTAACTACGTAACTTCTACTTCACTTCCTACTCCTCCTCCTCCTTCTGCTCCTTCCCTTCGTCTCCTTCACATTCGGCAATAGCGGGCTTCATTGCGCCATGTACTTTACCCCATCCGCATTAGCTACTCAAACTCCAGCATCGCCTCTCGAACACCACTCACGACACCACTCACGCTGCCTCTCAGAGTCCACGAATCCTTCCCCACTTGTCCCTGTCGAGTGTGTGTGTGTGTGTGTGTGTGTGTGTGTGTGTGTGTGTGTGTGTGTGTGTAAACTTCACTCACCAATCCACATTATAAAACTTACCGGGCCTAACCTTACAGTCTCTCTCTCTCTCTCTCTCTCTCTCTCTCTCTCTCTCTCTCTCTCTCTCTCTCTCTCTCTCTCTCTCTCTCTCTCTCTCTCGCTCTCACACACACACACACACACACACACACACACACACACACACACACACTAAGGTAGCCTGATGCTAAATACACACACACGTGACAATCAAACACAATAATGAGAGGGGTGTATAATCTCAACAATGTAAAGCACGCTCCGCTCACTCCAGGATGCTCGTCTTGTAGGAAGTTGAAGGTAAGTCTGAGAACGGGAGAGAGAGAGGCGATGCGGGCATACGTCATGTGGCGCTTTACTGCAGTGTTAGATTCCATTTCCAGCACAATAGACCTCAAGGCTTCCTAATCACTCAACAAAAGACGTCATTCCGGTTGCCATAGTTACTCGCCTAGCTGGATTTTCTCTATTATCAAAGAAAACACAATGCATTGTCTGAGTATCACCTGTTCTAATATTATACAGACGGGTTAAGTCTTAGTAAAGTTGAAATAACTACATCAACAGCACAAGTTTAGATACTCTCATTAAGAAATATAAGAAAACTGTTTGAAGCATCATCTTATAACAAAAAAACGACGTGGGAAGAATATCCAACAGCACCTAAGAAGAGATCGAGTAAAAAATAGCGCCTTAATAAACATGTAAATGCGTTCATCAGACTTGCTGTACAAAGATAAGCCATCCGGCATCCGTGAAGATAACAAGGCATCTGAATAAACAAGAAAAAAAAAAAGGGCACAGTTTCATGAAAATATCAAAATGCACTGTACGAATATCAGTGGATGCATAAATTGGAAATACAAACTTCATATTGTAAACAAACACACACTGACGGGGAAAAAAAAAACAGAGGCACACACAAACACAAACAACCGCAAGAAAAACAAAACAAAGCTAACCCCCGCAGAGAGAGAGAGAGAGAGAGAGAGAGAGAGAGAGAGAGAGAGAGAGA
This sequence comes from Scylla paramamosain, assembly GCF_035594125.1. Taxonomy (NCBI): domain Eukaryota; kingdom Metazoa; phylum Arthropoda; class Malacostraca; order Decapoda; family Portunidae; genus Scylla; species Scylla paramamosain. The sequence continues at coordinate 1,927,316 of NC_087174.1, forward strand.
GAGAGAGAGAGAGAGAGAGAGAGAGAGAGAGAGAGAGAGAGAGAGAGAGAGGAAGCGTTTATTTATGAATCTACACACAAAACACACACAAACACACACATATACAAAAAACACACACGCGGATAGTTAAACAGCAATGCCGCGAGGAGCAAAGCCAAAGCAGGAAGAGGCGATCCGATGCTATTATAGATAGGACACACGACTAAAATCCGACAGCTTATCCGGACCTGAGATAAGATAAACAAACAAGTCTAATCCCCGGGGAGAAAGTTTGACCTGCCCTTCCTTACCTGCCCGAGGGAGGTAAGTAGAGTGGGAGTGAGGGAGGGAGAAATGGAGGAAAGGGAGAGAGGAGGAGAGGGAGGGAGGTGCATGGGGGAGGAAGGGAATTATAGGGCAGGTAGGAGACAGGTGGGAATGGAAGTCCCAAGGAATTTGTATATGTACAGGTGAATGAGGGAGAGTGTGAGAAACCTTGATTACCTGATAACTGAGGGGGAAGAGATGAATAACGAGATAATGAGGAAGACAAACAAGGGTATTGCTGTACAAATATACGAGCACAAAAAACACACAAATGTAGAGATAAAATATACGTAAATGTTTAATGGAGAAGACAGTGTGACAGGCCTTAATGAGGAGACACGAAAAGATACACAGAGATATGGAAGAAAATAAACAATGGCACTAGATAATGAGCATACATTATGTGGATGTAAACATTCGCACATTTGTCTGACTGATATGATGCACAACACATGGGGGCAAGCGCGCGCACACACACACACACACACACACACACACACACACACACACACACACACACACACACACACACACACACACACACACACACACACAATAATTAATAACGAAACACACAGCACACCGCATCAATCAACAACAGACTTTAAACTACACGCAAGTAAAAAAAGAAAAAAATCTTTACGCACAAAGTAAAAAACAAACGCACGTAAAACTCAAAACCAACCTTATCCGGAAACACAACAAACAAAACGAAAGCAAAAAAAAAAAAATCACACCCTTTTACGCTCGACTCTCTCTCTCTCTCTCTCTCTCTCTCTCTCTCTCTCTCTCTCTCTCTCTCTCTCTCTCTCTCTCTGCAAAACACATCCCATATTGGCTGCTTCCCACACGTTCCGTCTCTCCCACTCCCAGTATCGAAAAAGCGATTGAAATACAGCGAAGGGAAACATCACAATTTTCCGCCCGGCAAAGTCCCACATGTTGTCACTCTCAGACAAATGAGAATGCAAATTGTCTCGCCGGAACCTCCTCGCTACTACCTCAACTGCGTGCTGGTATGACGAGAGAGAGAGAGAGAGAGAGAGAGAGAGAGAGAGAGAGAGAGAGAGAGAGAGAGAGAGAGAGAGAGAGAGAGAGAGAGAGAGAGAGAGAGAGAGAGAGAGAGAGAGAGAGAGAGACTAAGAAAACGACATACAGATTGAAAGCCAGACGTACCAAGAAAAACACACCCAGACAGAACCACATAAACAAGAAGAGTTAGCTCAAAATAAACACACACACACGTACACGTGTATACACACAGACAGGCAGACACAGACAGACAGGCACAGACACACAAAAGAAGAAAGAAAAGGCACAAGCAGAAAAAATATTCACACCTACGTAGAATTACACAGACACACACACACACACACACACACACACACACACACACACACACACACACACACACACAAAGGCAAGGAACGAACAAAAAATAAATAAATAAAGACAGCATTTCCCAACACATCTTCTATTTAATATAGAGAAAATAAAACCGAGAAACGTTGAAGGAATAAGAGAGAGAAATGAGGAAGATAAAGCTGAAAGGAAGGTGGAAAGAAAAGATGTGTGAAGAAAGAGAGAGAGAGAGAGAGAGAGAGAGAGAGAGAGAGAGAGAGAGAGAGAGAGAGAGAGAGAGAGAGAGAGAGAGAGAGAGAGAGAGAGAGAGAAGACAACACACAATACATCACCAAGACTACAAAACACAAGAAAGGAAAAAGCAGAATCGTACAAGAGACAAATATAACCTTTTAAAATGTGATGAAAAGCAAGACTAAGGAAGATACTTGAGATAATAACCCTACAATGAAAGAAAGAACAGGAAATGGAAAATACGTAGAGAAGGGAAGACAGTGCTAGTATCCCTTTCTCTTTGTCTCTTTCCTCTTACGAAAGGGGAGATGACAGAGGAAAGGGAAAGGGAAGAGGAAGAGGAAGGGAAAGGGAAGGATGACCCCCTCTAACCGGAGGAAAAATAGGAAAGTAAAGAACAAAAAAAAAATACAAAATGGGGCTTAAAATGCAAACTAAGGCCACGCAAATGGAATGTAATTATAAAAAAAGGAATATGCATCGGAATAAGCAGACAGAGAGACATTAAGTGAAATAAAAAAAAAGCTCTTACAATAAAAAAAAAAAAAGAATGCGCAAGAGGGAGGGGAAAGGTGCAAAAAGTGACTAAAAAGAAGCGAAGGAAAAGGAGAAGGTAGAAAAAAGAAACAGATGAGGAGAAAGACAAAGAAAAAGAAGGAAAGGGTATGAAAAAGCAAGCGAAATGAAAGAAAAAAGAGAAAAAAAGAGGAAAGGAGGTGAAACAAGAAAGCAGATAGAAGTGAAAGAAAAGAGCGAAGGTGAGCAGAGCAATTAAAAAAAGAGGAAGATGAAAAGACGCCGAGAAAAAAATGTGTGAAGAGGAAAAAAAAAAGAAGAGAAAGAGAGAGACAAAGCTGGAAGGGAACGGTAAGAAGGAAGGAGAGGAGGGAATACATGAGGGAAGAAATGAGAGAGGATGGAAAAGGGCGCCACCTGGGGAAGGCTGGAGACCCCTGGGGAGAAGCTATTGAGGCCCCGAGGTAATTGTGGGGTGTGTTGGCCACTCTGGTCACCCACACCTCCATCACCTCTCTCTCTCTCTCTCTCTCTCTCTCTCTCTCTCTCTCTCTCTCTCTCTCTCTCTCTCTCTCTCTCTCTCTCTCTCATTACAAGCAGGTGATGCAAGCCTTAAGTACAAAGGTAAACTTTTGTCAGAGCGGATGTCTAATATGCGTGAGGCACTGCACGGAATTGCTTTCCTCTCCACACTTGCTTGAAATTATGGTCTGGTGATAATGTTTCACCCTAATGCAGTTCGAGGTCCCTTTGAACGTAGGCGGCAATGGTATTAAGCTCTGATTTGCACGCTTTGTGATGGTGTTAGGTAAGATATTACTGCTACATATCTCTAAGCGTTACCCTTTATTTCTCGCGATGTTCAAACAAAGATCTTAAAAAAAAAAAAAAGGAGTTTCTTTGTGCCCCTCAACATCTAAAGAAGAATGCCTGACTGCAATATGTTTTTCTCGTGGAGATCTAGTATGGATTACAAAAAAAAAAAAAAAGTGTTTTCAAGACTTGGTGGAAGTGATTTGTTGAAAGTGTTCTCGTTTCTTGTTATGCAACACACACAAGTAAAGGCCAAGGTCAAAATGTGTGAATATTTATATGTTGTTCTTTTCTCTATTTTTGTGTTTAAAAATTAAGGTCGTTTTAGCGAATAACTTCCTGTAAGTGGCATCTGCAGACAAATATAACATTGAAAACAGAACGCCTCACCACCCATTAAAAAATTCTTCCTCGGAAACATCATTAAATAAAACAGCAATGAGATCTGACAGGTAAAAACCAATTACGTACATTTATAAGCATTATATTAAGTTAATAGCAATATGAACATGAAACTTGAAAACCTTTACCAACTGTGAAATGACTAACTGAAGACTCATTTATTTCATTTCGGCTCTGCACTCATGAAGTATTCGGTATTGCATCCACCGAATGTAATTGTTCCCGATCGTTTGAAATCCTCTTATCGCGACAAGGAAGTTTTCAAGAAAAAGAGAATTACAAAAATATATCATTTAAGCTCAATTTCTTAACGTAAAAATTTGATGATGTGAAAAACGTTGTGTGCTCCTCAAAGCATTAAGGTTTCACTATGGCCAAAATATAACTACAGAATTGCTCTAAGAACGACAAACACTTATATAAAAATAAAGAAACATCTGCTTTAACGCGTGAGAAGTCAAACAAAATATAGCAACTTTATGAGACTGGAATTCACACTTTACTTTGGAAAAATCAAAGTACTGGTAATAATACAAAGGTTTATATCTTGAAAATCTTCTGCATGCATAGCAGTGATAAGACGTATGATGGCAGTATGTACAATTATAAAAGAGGTGAGGTGTGGTGAGATAACACAATAATCCAAAGAAATAGAGGGTGGTGAGGTAATACATACAGATATACATATAAATTATACATATGAGATAATGCACATAGTTATCAATAGTGATGACATGCCTGGTGAGAGAACCCGTACAATGATTTGCAATGAGATGTGTGCTCATGGAATATACGTAAACATAATGTGCCTTTTCATTTAAAATACAGCACTTCAGTACAGAGAATTATAACATCAAAGTATGACAAGAGTCGGTAAAAATTCAGTGTTGGCAAGTCACGTAGGCGATGGAAGAAGAATGTAAATAAAAGATACAATGATAAAGCTCATGTGCCTTTGAACGTAAACTTTCAATTGGGTTCAAGTGAATGTGTCCTTGGGCAGTCTTTAGTAATAAGTAAATAAATAAATAAATAAATACGAATATTAATAATGATGATAAAGATGACGATGATGATGATGATGATGATGATGATGATGATGATGATGATGATGATGATGATGATGATGATGACAACAACAACAACAACAACAACAACAACAACAACAACAACAACAACAACAAGACATGAAAACGGTAAGTGATCAGAAGACCCCCCCAAAAAAAAATACGGAATAAGGAAAGGACAAAAACAAATTTAAACACAAGAAAAACAGACTAGAGAGAGAGAGAGAGAGAGAGAGAGAGAGAGAGAGAGAGAGAGAGAGAGAGAGAGAGAGAGAGAGAGAGAGAGAGAGAGAGAGTATGGAGTGGTAGTGCGCAAGGTGGGGGGAAAAAAATGAGAAGAGACTTGGAGTACTTACGACGAAGCACTTGTGGTGAGTAGGTGGAGGAGGAGGAGGAGGAGGAGGAGGAGGAGGAGGAGGAGGAGGAGGAGGAGGAGGAGGAGGAGGAGGAGGAGGAGGAGGAGGAGGAGGAGGAGGAAGTAGAAGAAGAGGAGGCGAAGGAGTTAAAGAAGAGCACCCTATAATGTGCAATGGCAAGGCTGAAAAAGAAAAACGATAAAATGTAAAACTAGTTTGTTACATATAAGAGAGAGAGAGAGAGAGAGAGAGAGAGAGAGAGAGAGAGAGAGAGAGAGAGAGAGAGAGAGAGAGAGAGAGAGAGAGAGAGAGAGAGAGAGAGAGAGAGAGAGAGAGAGAGAGAAACACACACACACTTCTCCTCACTTCAAATGTCACTGAAGAGATTCGAGTATAGGAATAAATATACAGTGTGTGTGTGTGTGTGTGTGTGTGTGTGTGTGTGTGTGTGTGTGTGTGTGTGTGTGTGTGTGTGTGTGTGTGTGTGTGTGTGTGTGTGTGTGTGTGTGTGTGTGTAAGTGTGCGGACAAAGGTTGCCATAAAACCCGAATATTAATACTGCGAATAAATCACTGCTGAAACGGAAAAGGGTTAGAATAAGAACAATATCAGGTTCAAGAGGTACATGAGTATCGACTGAAAACATGACGTGGAACGCTTCCTGGACACCACCAGTACGTACACACACTCACATACACACATACACACACCGTGCTGGCGTACCCAAAACACCACACAAGTCCCGATCCTACTGCAGCGTTTCTCGGCTTCGCGCACCACATACTCACTGTATTATCGGATATCCACAAAAAGGATCGATGACACCACCACCAACATACAAGACCGTCCATCATACGTCCCGACAGCTCTCCCGCGCCCGTGCCGACTACTGGACGCACACTGCTGCTATCAAGGCCGTTGAATTACACATTTCCTACAGCCACAGGTTACCACGACCTGTTGCGCCACATCCCCACCTCCCCACCGCTACTACTACCTCTCAGCGTCCAGTTTGGAATATTGGTTAAGTGGTGGAGAAGGTCAAGTAAATTATTTATTTGGAAAAGTTATAGAGAGCAATGGCCGTGGCAATAGTGGAACGTCCCTACGATTGTTTTTTAGTTTAATACAGAAACGGGATGAGAGAGAGAGAGAGAGAGAGAGAGAGAGAGAGAGAGAGAGAGAGAGAGAGAGAGAGAGAGAGAGAGAGAGAGAGAGAGAGAGAGAGAGAGAGAGAGAGAGAGAGAGAGAATATTGACTGATGTAGGTGCAATTACATAACACAAATTGGATGCCAGGGAATTTTCAAAAGCAGTAAGCGTACATGACGTGAATGCCTCTAGAAAATCCATTCGACTGTGGTAAACGAAAATATAAATAAATGAATAAATAAATAAAAGCAAGTGGAAAAGAAGGAAGGCAAACAGGAATACCGTACTAAACAGACATTAAAAAGTGCTGGAGGCGCAAAACTAAGTGGAAAAGAAGGTAATGTGAGAGGAGTAAGAAGACTGAGACCATAATTGTGTGCGTGCGTATTTCCTAGCATCCCTACGTGCTTGCGTGCGTTGCCACCATTCATATCCTCGCCTCCCTGTAAACCCACAGTACTTGAGTCTCGGCGTACCTGAGTACCTGGTACCCTGACACACTCACCCGTCCACGTGTTCTGCCACCAACAAATGAACGGAGAAAAGGTCCAAAATGTATTAAGGTGAGCATATCCCTCTTTGAAAAGAAACTCAAGGATTAATTTCTCCCTTGAGTCGTATAGTATATTATTTATTCATGAAAACAATCCCATTTATCACATTCTTCGATTAGCGAGATTGCTTCCGGGGTGAAGAAAATGGGTCTTGTAGAGTAAAAGGTACAGCACCTTTGGGAAGTGTGTGTGTGTGTGTGTGTGTGTGTGTGTGTGTGTGTGTGTGTGTGTGTGTGTGTGTGTGTGTGTGTGTGTGTGTGTGTGTGTGTGTGTGTGTGTGTGTGTGTGTGTAATCAACTATGAATTATATACTTTACTTTGATTAACCACTAGACACATGATTAAAGGGAATTTCTGCTTCCACGAAACCCTAAAAACTCACGAAATAAATCACAAATGAGACGCATTAAATAATCACGTCATCCCATCAGCGGATGAGCCGAGCCACTTCAATGCATTTTTGAAAGTAGGACATGAAAATAAAATCAAGCGAGGGAGGCAACGCGCCGCTAACCAACTTTCCCCACCAAGACAAACAACCTGCAGGAGAAAATGACGTATAAAATAAAATATATATTGTGCTTATCTATTATAAAATTTATAATCCGACTACATAAATAACCCGCTTTTATCCCCAGGTGTCTAATGACCCATAATACATTTGCATATTTTCTAATTAAGAAGCGACTTGGGCCAAACTTGAGGCACACATTAGCATGGCGCATAATTACTCGCGTCTCCTACTAGTGATTAAGAACGCTAAGCACAATTACTCTTCCACACTATGAGATGCTGAGGAAAGAGGCGGATGAGAGCGGTGAGGAAGAAGAGAAAGACTGTAATGACTGCGGACGTGAGGAAAGGTGTGAGGGAGGCGGAAAAGATGTGTGTGTGTGTGTGTGTGTGTGTGTGTGTGTGTGTGTGTGTGTGTGTGTGTGTGTGTGTGTGTGTGTGTGTGTGTGTGTGTGTGAAGACTTATCATCAATATGGCACGTGTGTGAGCCGGCAAAATGTAAGTCCGTACCGTGTAAGTATGTATGTATGTATGTACACGTGTGTGTCTGCTGCCCACGTGTGTGTGTGTGTGTGTGTGTGTGTGTGTGTGTGTGTGTGTGTGTGTGTGTGTGTGTGTGTGTGTGTGTGTGTGTGTGTGTGTGTGTGTGTGTGTGTGTGTGTGTGTGTGTGTGTGTGTGTGTGTGTGTGTGTGTGTGTGTGTGTGTGTGTGTGTGTGTGGTAACCAGGCGGCAGGCAGGAGAGGAAAGGAAGTATAGAGACCTTGGAGGAGTTAGGGAAAAGTCAAGGATGCAGCTCGGAGGGAAAAGTGGATAGAGGGAGAACAACGTGGAATGGAAGGAAGTGAAGGTTAGGTAAGGCCTAACTGAGATAGAAGCAGTAAGGAGAGGAAGGCTGTGGTGCATGGGAGAGCTGTGAAGGGAATGGCAGGTGCAGGGAGAATAACTGAGTTGATGTCGAGAGAGCGAAAGCTGCAGACAGTAAATGAATTACATTCGGTAAGAGTAAAGTGAAAAACACATACCTGACGTCAGTTTTCGCTCTTCCTGTTTTTGTAGAGTAAAATTCTTCTTGGAGCACAAGTCTTTTCTAACCTTTCGTCAGTTTGTGAATAATAGAGAGACATGCTGCAACCAACTAATCTGTCCTTGGACAAAAACGTTTTGAGGCTAATCTCTTGAAAAGAAAAAGAATACAAATCTTACTGGACCTTCGTAAAACATTTTTCTCATTTACTTCGCTCCCCTTCTGAGTTCCACATTTCCTCTTGTCTCCTTTTTCTTCTCCATTTTCCTGCCTTCTTTTTGCTCCGTCCGCCGTCACTCACAGTGAACACAAAAGAAAGCCGTCACAAAATCACATTACCAATTTGCGAGTTTCGCTTCAGAGAAATGAGGAACTTACTTTTCTCAAAACAAACAGAAGATAAATATGCAAATAGTTGTGGGTATCTAGCCTCCTGCAGCGACCACAGGAGGAGGAGGAGGAGGGAGGGAGGGAGGGAGGGAGGGAGGGAGGGAGGGAGGGAGGAAGAAGAAGGAAGGAAGGAAGGAAGGAAGGAAGGAAGGAAGGAAGGAAGGAAGGAAGGAAGGGAGGAAAAGAGAAAGAAGAAGATACAAAGAAGATGGATGCAGACACAACAACGATGAACGAAAAGCAACGAAAATATATGACACGAACATGAAATATAGCAAAAATGCACGCACACGCGCGCACACACACACACGCACACACACACACACACACACACACACACACACACCCACACACACACACACACACACCACACACACACCACATACACAACGTGCACACACACAAACACACACACACACCACACACCACACACAATACACAACGTGCACCACACACAAAAACACACACACACACACATACAACGTACACACACACACACACACACACACACACACACACACACACACACACACACACACACACACACACACACACACACACACACACACACACATCCGAGCGAGCAACAATGAAGCAACAATATGCACACTATAAGCATACATATGAGCAGCATGCGAGCTGTCTTGCTCTGCCCAGCGTCCAGACAACGTTATTCAGATTGAGGGTGAGAGAAGAGGAAGGCATGAGAAAGAAAGAAAAACATAATAAAAAAAAAAAAAAAGGCACGAGAGGAGAACGAGGAAGGAAAGTCGTTCAAAGTGATAGCGGAAAAAAAAAAATTATATACAATAAAAAAAAACGGCGGAAAAGAAAGGAAGGAATTATGAAAAAGAAAGTAAAAGATGAGGAGGGAGAGAAAGGGGTGGAAGAAAAGGGATTACAAAAAATGCAAAAAATAAAAAAAAAACGACGAAATAAGTGAAGTCCAATGACGCAGGCGAAATAATAAAAAGAAATAAAGTAAAGACGACATGTAACTGAAAAAAAATGTAAAAATAGTTAACAATAAAAGGAGAACGAGAGAGAGAGAGAGAGGAGAGAGAGAGAGGAGGAGAGAGAGGAGAGAGAGAGAGAGAGAGAGAGAGAGAGAGAGAGAGAGAGAGAGAGAGAGAGAGAGAGAGAGAGAGAGAGAGAGAGAGACCTCGATGATAAAAAAAAAAGGACGACAGAAAGAAAAGAAGATAACGGTACAAACTATTACTAAGCACTTCTTTCAAACTATAAAGGAAGATAAAAGAAAAAAGAGAGCGGACCTATTGTTGTCTCTTTCACTTTCAACTTTCCCTCCCCTCCCCTCCCTGCCTTTTTTTCCCCTATCTATACGCCCTCCATCCCTTGCTCCATATTCTCACCGCTTTAAAAACCTGGATATTCTTTGCTCTTACTGTTCATTTCTACTCTCTCTCTCTTTCTCCCTCTTTCTCGACCACTGCGGTTCCCTCATATAACGACATCAGTGAAGTTCGCCGCCGCCAATTTCGACGACAAAAGCAGCGGTCAGCCCCGACAATACAAGCAAAAGTAATCCACGTCTGCTTTAAATCCCGCGCCACAAAGCTCGCGGGACACTAGACACCAGTCCGGGATTCCCAAGGGTCGCGGGTGACAGGTTACGGGATCCTTCTACAGGTCGGCGTGACAGGCTTACAGAGAGAGGCTCAACCCAAGGTGTCTTCTGAGGTGATGGTATCTCCAAGGACCTGGGGGGGGGGGTTGATTTTGTTTACTGAATTCCTTTGGGTGTGTGTGTGTGTGTGTGTGTGTGTGTGTGTGTGTGTGTGTGTGTGTGTGTGTGTGTGTGTGTGTGTGTATGTGTGTGTGTGTGTGTGTGTGTGTGTGTGTAGGGACCACCGGAGAAACGAATAATATATGGATTAAGTCAATATCAAAACTGATAACTTTTTAATTAATTCCATTACGCAGTCTTACGATGGGATAAAAAAAAATTGTTTGGAAAAGGGAGGCGAGGTTAGTCTCCAGGGAGAGTTCAGAATCACTGTATCTGGGTCTCGCTGGTGCCTATCTCCCCTCACAAGTTGATTCGCCGAGGCCTTGATCAACTCAACAAGGGCACGAATTCCCCCTTTAATCACAGCACGACTCTTTACTTCCAGCACCGCTTGATTCATTTCTGGGAAAGGAATGAGGGAGACGGCATCGTAGAGGCTGACTTCTGAATGTGTTATGGAGTTACAGTGACAGGCCTTGGAACGAATTATAGAGTTATAGAAGCACAGTGAGGGAGACCTTTCAAACGCCATCTGTTATGCATTGCTCACACTTCCCCCATCCCATCACGGCTAAAAGTGTTCAGGGCCTCTACCTCACCTCCACTTGAATCTTCATTCAATCACAGGTGTTCTGGTTCTTTCCACGTTTTCTCTTTTTTTCCTATCCTGTGTCTCATCTTTCCCTGCCCCTCATGGGTTCCTTGCCCTGTTTACCATTAATGCGTTGATCCTAAACATCACATCTCTATTAATTCTGTATCTTCTTGCCTATCTGCCAGCCTCACAACTTTATGTGCTTTATTTATTCAGTTTTCCAGCAAGGATGTGGTACATTTTATCTAGTTGGACAAACCTATACTTGTAATTAGTCTACCCAGTTAAACTATTGCTGTCAATAATGGTTTTCTACATGCAGTTAAAAACACAGAAATATTAATGTAAGGATATATACTTTCTCTCTCCCTTACCACACCTCTTGTTCAGGCCGTAACCAAAGTCTTCAAAAAAGGAATGCGTTTCACTTCCTCATCCTTCCTTCCTTCCCCCCTCTGCACCACTACGCTTGCTATATGTCTTCTCCCCCACGAACAGAGTCATATTCAATAAAGATTTTCATCACATAATCCATTTTGTGTGTATGGTGGAGCCCCAAGTTACCGGCCAACGATATATCACACCCCAATGGCTCTCACGCGCCCGCCCACTCTCACCTTTTCGCTACAAACACACCTTGCAAGTATAAATTCATTTTTATAGTATATATGGAAATAGCTTCTACTCCCTGAGGATGCTTGGAAAGACCAGGAAACGGGAAGAAGAAAATGTATCACAAGGAGGAATGAAGCTACAATTTCTTTGTCTTTCTATTCAGTCATATCCAGATTCTACAGTTTGCATTGGTATTTGTTACAGAGAAAAATACGGGAGAGAGAGGGAGAGAGAGAGAGAGAGAGAGAGAGAGAGAGAGAGAGAGAGAGAGAGAGAGAGAGAGAGAGAGAGAGAGAGAGAGAGGAGAGAGAGAGAGAGAGAGAGAGAGAACCATGAGAGACATGTAGACAGAAAATCTATACACGGATATTGCTGTGGTGTGTGTGTGTGTGTGTGTGTGTGTGTGTGTGTGTGTGTGTGTGTGTGTGTGTGTGTGAGTGTGGTGTGTGTGTGTGTGTGTGTGTGTGTGTGAAAAGAGGGCAAAGAACTGGCTGGTAACAGCAGAAACTGCCGCTTCATTATTCCTTGGCCGTACCTCGCCTAATTCTGCCTAATTTCATCAACTCTGCGCCTCGACTTAAGTGGAAAATTTCAGAGAAGAGAACATTTTAAACTGAGACGAACTTAGTCACACTGAGGCATCTTTCCGCTTTATCTTAACTGTAGTTTATACTAAGAGGGTAATATCTTCCTCCATTCTAATTCCTTTCAAGTTTGTTTCACACAAGAGAGTTGGAGAGCTTTAGAGTCGTTATGAAATATTTCATTTGGCTATTTCAAGTGCAACATACAATTAGTTCTGTACATGCTGTCATGTCAATGAAACGTAACATTAAGCTCCTGTGCAGACTGGTACAGAAATAGCTTTAACCTTTACATGTTTGGATTCGATGTAGTTGCAAATTAGCACAGAAAATACAGTTGATTATACTACTTGCTTAGAATACTGGCTGAAATACTGACTGGTAACGAAGACAGTATATATCCGATTAAAAATTATAAGAAATCAGAAGATAAACCAATAATAAAAAAAATAATGTCAAAAAGACACAGTAAATACTTCAATTGGTTCCAAAAGAAACTGTTTCTCATAAAAAAAAAAAATATATATATATATATATATATATATATATATATATATATATATATATATATATATATATATATATATATATATATATATATATATATATATATATATATATATATATATATATATATATATATATATATATAAAAGCACTTCAGTTGTTCCTGTATAAGAGTGAAAGTCTCAGACGCTGACACACGAAGGTTTCCAGCAATGAGTGGCAGCCGCGGTGCTTAACGCTGGGGATCGTTAATGGAACACGGAAGTGGAGGAACTTCACTCCCATGGTGGACAATCTTGAAGCCCTTACTGCAGTCCACTTAAAATTAAATGATGAAGAAAATACACGAAGAACGAATAGCCATAAAGAAGAAGAAAAAAAGAAAAATCATGAGAAAATGTGGAAAGAAAACAGAAGGGAAAAACTTGTGTTGCAGTGAAGCGATAAGGAGAGGATGGAAGCTGCACTGAGGAGAGATGAGGAGACTTTGTGAGGAGGCGGAAGGATCCTGAACCAGTGATGCCGAGAAAAGAACTAACGTATGTTTTTTTTCTTTTGGTGGTATTTTTCATTGAGATTTCAAATGTGACCATGTCCTTGCACACTGGGAAAATCGATTTAGTTGATTTAATTTGCTCAGAAATTAATGAGCGGCGCTAACAGAAATGTGTAGCTACGTGATAACAAGCTTGCTCTAGACAAGCTGTGTCCTGTGTCCTATAAGGCTGAACTCTCAGGAAACGCCCACCTAACACACAAAAAACAAAGCAAGCACGTATAGAAAATTGACATTTTCTAATTACAATTCATGTACATTGTGGGAAAATATGAAACTAACCGCTAAATAAGATTATCTTACAATAAAAATACTGAAAACTATTAATCTCTTTGTAAAATTCCTACATAAAACTAGACGTAGACTTATACATACTTTATAGAGGAATGCACAAAAAAAGAAAGAAAAGAAAAAGAATGCAGTGGTTATGATGTTCGTGAGGAAAAGCCGAAAGAGGAAGAGGAGGAGAGAAAAAATCTGTGGGTAAGCTGGCTGTGGTATTGGTAGCTAAGTACACAAGGCAAAGAAAATACGGTGAGAAGGAAAGGAGAAAAAGAGAGCAGAGAAATGGTGTAGTAATAAGCAAAAGGGAAAATGGGAGAAAAGACGCCACGAGCCACCCCAGCCACCAGACTTCATTCCTGTGATGGGAAATGACAGCCAGTTTGGGGGAAGAGGAATGCAGATCAGCGGGGGATGGAGGCGCCGCGGACGATGCGGGAAGGAGAAGAAGGATGAGGAGAGAAGGAAAGGTAAGACGCAGAGGCCTCTCTCACTATCAAGGATTTATCGAATTTTATGCTCAGAAGCAGCTAGAGTGTTTGTTTGGCTTAAGAGATGCAGAATCTGACCTATAGGATATCTGACAGCTCTCGTCCTCTTTCCCCATTGGAGGAGAACTGGAGAGAGTGTAGACGTAGAGAGGCTGAAGAAGGTAAGAGGGGGGTAGGAAAGAAAGGTGAGGAGGGCAGCAACGGCGGAGGAACAGGTAACATCTGGGATTTACACGATACTACAATCAATTTTTCATTACCTGACTACAAGGTAAAGCACTTACATTCGTACTAAACCCCAATTACAAGTTTGAGGGATGAAACAAAGCGGCGTGTGGAAGTAAGACTGCCGCAGGGGACAAAAACACACAATAGGCGAGAAAAGGACACAGGAATGCAGTAATGTAAACAGAAAAACTAACAGTAAGGCCGACAATAAATCGTAGACTCTCCACCACGGGGTAAAAGGGAGGAAGATGAGTGTGATAATGGCCGAGACGAGGAAAATAGGGTTAAGAGACGAGGATGAGAGGAGGTCAAGATAAATAGGTGACCCCGGGGGTGAAGAGAGGAATAGGGGCGGTCCTCTCCCCCGCCAGCTGCTAACGACGGCTTATTGTGACTGATTAATGTCCTGGCGTCCGACTCCTTCATACCTGCCTCGTCTGATATTTATCGCATCTCTCTCTCTCTCTCTCTCTCTCTCTCTCTCTCTCTCTCTCTCTCTCTCTCTCTCTCTCTCTCTCTCTCACTCACGGAAAAAATGTCACAACGCTGCTATGTGTCGCCTTGGTGGTGTACAGACGTGGGTGTTTTTCTAATCCTCACACACAGACGCTGCGCTGTTGCATACTGACGTGCTGTTATTATAGTGGAGGTTAAAAGAGGGCAATGCTATCACCTCCACCTTACTTCTCTGATAGAATGGACTGATCATGCTGTACTGCTGTGAGCTTACGAACGAAGGGCGGAGTTATTTGGCGCGGTGGCATACTGACGCAGTGCTATATTTGTTTAAACCTTTCATCGCTGTGGCATCACTTTCATTATGTTCCGGATGCATTTTGAGGATTTTATTAAGTTTTAGGTGACAGTTTTCTTGGTCAAGAGGATAA